>NC_134098.1:16419570-16765210 GCF_000715075.1 Nicotiana tabacum
TTTAGTGGATCCAGGTAGCTCGGAAAATATCATCCGATCGAGGATTGTGGAGCAGCTCGGCCTACAAAGTCAAATCATACCCGCAGCTCGAGTCTTAAACGGCTTCAATATGGCCAGTGAAACAACTAAAGGGGAGATTATTCTACCGGTGAACGTGGCTGGAACCATTCAAGATACCAAGTTTCACGTAATCGAGGGCGACATGAGGTACAATGCCCTGCTTGGAAGGCCTTGGATCCATAATATGAGGGCAGTCCCTTCAACTCTCCACCAAATGATGAAATTCCCGACGTCGGACGATGTAAAAACAGTATACGGGGAGCAGCATATTGCAAAGGAAATGTTTGCGATCGATGAGGTGACCCCGATATCGACACTATCAACCTCGGAAAGGTCGACCATCAAAGATAAACAGGAAGTCAAATAGCAATCACGACCACTAGCCTCGACCGAATTAGGGAAGCGGGAGATAGAAGAAGAAGAGGAGGATTTTCTGACCCCTCAAACTTTTGTTGTTCCCAAAGATACTGACGTCATTAAGTCAATGGTCGAAGAGCTGGAACAGGTTATATTGATCGAGTACCTGCCCGAGCGAAATATATACCTGAGAACGGGATTAACCCCCGAACTCAGGAAAACACTTATTCAATTTCTTGTTGATAACATGGATTGTTTTGCTTGGTCCCATTTAGACATGATAGGGATTCCACCGGAGGTAACGACACATCGGCTAAGCCTGGACCCTAGATTCAAACCGGTGAAGCAAAAGAGAAGACCCCAGCTCGAAGTAAAGTACGCATTCATAAAGGACGAGGTAACTAAACTTCTCAAAATAGGATCCATTCGGGAGGTGAAATATCCTGAATGGTTAGCCAATGTAGTTGTAGTCCCTAAAGAGGGGGGAAACTTAGAATGTGTGTAGATTATAAGGATTTAAACAAGACATGCCCCAAAGATTCTTTTCCACTACCTAACATCGATCGCATGATCGATACCACGGCCGGCCACGCGATCCTTACTTTTCTCGATGCCTATTCCGGGTACAATCAAATCCAAATAAACCTGGAAGACCAAGAAAAAACTTCATTTATAACCAATTATGGAACATATTGTTATAATGTAATTCCCTTCACACTAAAAATTGTAGAAGCTACTTACCAACGCCTAGTGAATAAAATGTTCGAAGAACAAATAGGTGAATCAATGGAGGTTTATATTGATGACATTCTAGTTAAGTCCCTGCGCACAGAGGACCATTTGGCTCATTTGCAGGAAACGTTCGAGATTTTAAGGAAATACAACATGAAGCTCAACCCCGAGAAATATGCTTTCAGGGTTGGTTCGGACAAGTTCCTCGGCTTCATGGTATAAAATCGGGGGATCGAGATCAACCCCGATAAAATCAAGGCCATCGAAGACATCGCCATCGTGGATAGTGTAAAATTCGTATATAGGCTAACTGGACGGATAGCTGCCTTAGGCCGATTCATTTCGAGGTCATCGGATCGAAGCCACAGATTTTTCTCTTTACTCAAAAAGAAAAGAGATTTTGCCTGGACCCCGGAATGCCAACATGCATTGGAAGAGTTGAAGTGATACCTATCGAGCCCACCATTACTTCACACTCCAAAGGCAGATGAGAAACTTTACTTGTACTTGGCAGTATCAGAAATCGCAGTAAGTGGTGTCCTAGTTCGGGAAGACAAGGTACGCAATTTCCCGTTTATTATGTAAGTCGGACCTTAGGAGAAGTAAAAACTAGATATCCACACTTAGAAAAATTGGCACTTGCACTGATAAGCGCCTCTAGAAAGTTAAGACCATATTTTCAATGTCACCCCGTATGCGTATTAACCATCCACTTCGTAATATTTTACACAAACCCGAACTGTCGGGCCGATTGGCCAAATGGGTCATCGAACTTAGTGGGTACGACATCGAATATCAACCCCTGACAGACATCAAGTCTCAAATTTTAGCGGACTTCGTGGTCGGTTTCACGCTAACCCTCGTACCTGAAGTTGAAAAGGAACTCTTGTTGAAATCAGGTACGTCATTAGGGGTATGGACCCTTTTCACAGACGGTGCTTCAAATGTGAAGGGGTTCGGGCTAGGCATCGTGTTAAAGCCGCCCATGGGTAGAACTATTAGGCAATCTATCAAAACTTCTAGGTTGACTAACAATGGGGGCAGAAGTCATTGAAGTCACGTAAACAAAACCTTCGAAGTTCAAGAGGATAGAATGCAAAGGTATTTGGACAAGCTGCAGGTAATTGTGCATCGTTTCAAGGAATGGACTTTACAGCATGTACCTCGAGAACAAAACAGTGAGGCTGATGCACTTGCAAACTTGGGGTCGTCGGTCGAGGAAGATGAGATCAGCTCGGGGACTGTAGTTCAACTCTCGAGATCCGTGATCGAGGAAGGTTATGTCGAGGTAAACTCTACAAGCTTAACCTGGGATTGGATGAATAAATATATTGAATACTTGAAGAATGGAAAGCTCTCATCGGACCCTAAAGAGTCGAGGACCTTACGAACCAAAGCTGCTCGATTCACATTGGCTGAAGATGGAACATTATACAGAAGAACATTCGATGGACCATTGGTAGTGTGCTTAGGACCAGGAGGCACCAATTATGTTTTACGAGAGGTCCATGAAAGCACTTGTGGGAACCACTCTAGCGCCGAATCACTCATTCACAAAATCATTAGAGTAGGATACTACTGGGATAGCATGGAAAAATATACTAAGGAGTTTGTTCGAAAATGTGATAAATGTCAAAGGTTTGCACCGATGGTCCATCAGCCCGGAGAACAACTTCATTCAGTACTATCCTCATGGCCATTCATGAAATGGGGGATGGATATCGTCGGCCCCCTTCCATCGGCCCCAGGTAAAGCTAAGTTCATTTTATTTATGACTGACTATTTCTCTAAATGGGTTGAAGTACCAGCGTTCGAGAAAGTGAGAGAAAAAGAGGTTATAGACTTCATCTGGGATCACATCGTGTGTCGATTTGGGATACCCGTAGAAATAGTATGCGACAATGGTAAGAAATTTATCGGCATTAAAGTGACGAAATTTCTCGAACACCATAAAATAAAAAGGATATTGTCAACACCGTATCACCCTAGTGGGAACGAACATGCCAAATCGACGAACAAGACTATCGTCCAAAACTTGAAGAAAAGGTTGAACGAAGTTAAAGGGAAATGGAGAGAAATTCTGCCCGAAGTCGTTTGGGTGTATCGAACAACATCGAACTCCAGTACAGGGGCAACTCCGTTTTTCTTAGTATATGGCTCTGAAGCCTTAATTTCAGTCGGAGAACCCAGCGTAAGGTTTCAACATGCATCGGAGGAATCAAACCACGAGGCTATGAATACTAACCTTGAATTATTAGATGAAAAACGAGAAGCGGCACTTGTTCGAATGGCTGCACAAAAGCAACGAATCGAAAGGTACTACAATAGAAGAACCAACCTTCGCCACTTCAAGGTCAGGGACTTAGTCCTAAGGAAGGTCACCATCAACACTCAAGATCCTAATGAAGGGAAGCTCGGCCCGAATTGGAAAGGACCCTATCAAGTCCTTGATATAGTTGGAAAAGGGTCTTATAAACTCGAAACGATGGACGGTGAACTATTACCAAACAACTGGAACATATCACTTCTCAAAAGATATTATTGTTAAGGTATGACTTTCTCCCTTCTTTTGTCTATATATATTCAACGCTAACTCATTGCATGAGTTCGACCAAAGACATCGAGACCTTAGGTTTTAGAGTACACGTTGCACTCTTTTTTCCTTAGATCGGTTTTTATCCCAACTGGGTTTTTTCGGCGAGGTTTTTAACGAGGCAATAATTATGTGCTACCTGAGGACAATTCAATAGTATCCAAGGCTTCTTTGCAATCAACCTCGAATACTGGAGGGCATCACCCTCGGATGATGTATTCTCGAGAACAGTACTTCAAGTCAAAGGGCCTCGATAGGGAAGATTTGTAATGGACCAAACGGTCAAGTGAACCGTGTCCATATAAATTAGTCGAGCCCCGATGGTAAAACATGTACACATGTATAAACTATTCAAAGAAACATTCTCTCTTTATTTAAACATTTTGTGTCTCGAAGAAAATTATCAACTTTACAAACCTCATGCTTATGATATTGCGAGAAATGGCTCAAGAGCCAAAATGCAAGTATACACTCGGAGACTACCATCGATAATAGGCGTATTCGAGTGTATATTCACAAATTCATAAGACCTCAAAGAGGCACCCCTCGATCTATAGGCCAAGGATACCATTCTCAGGGACTGACATTTCAAACAAGTTCGAAATGTTATTGGGAAATAAGACCAAGAGGCATATCCGAAGGCTACGGCCAAACTAAAGGTTACGACCTAAATAACGCAGCTCGGAGACATCCGAATTCCGCAATAATGATAGGCCTTCAAATTCTCTGAAAAACCGGTTTAAAAAGGCTACCTCGACAAACAATCAAAAGGGCTTCGATAAAATCAGTCTTCAAAAAACCTTAAGAGGTATCAAATTATCTTTAACACAAATGTGCTAAGGCACAAAAGGCAAAATGGTTTCAACCGACATCGGACTTTGTCTTTTAAGCCGAAAGGGGGAAATAATAGCCGTCTTTTAGAGGCCATATGGGCCCAACCTAAAAGAGCCTAAGGGCCAATACATTTAGAGTTCGAGACTCTGTTCTCACTCAACTTGGACCTAAGGGTTCCACTATTCCAAGTTCAAATAAAGTTGACTTGAACTTAGCTCAAGGATCTGCCATAAAACCTTAAAGGGTATCTTACTGCAAGTTCAAAAATTATCCATTATTTGATAAAACATTTAAGGGTTTATTCTATTCTAAGTTCGAAACATACTCGAACTTAGTTATAAAAACAGTGCAGTCATGGCATCGATCAAGCCATCTGAAATCTCGAATATATTATTGAACTCGGGGACTCGCCCTTGCGTGTCTAAAAAACCTAAGGGTTTTGTTCTAAGTCCGAACTAGTGTTCACTCGATTACAAAGGCTGCAACAACAGAATTTTCACAAGGCAAAAGCACAAAATACGTTTGAACATAAAAGTGAGAAGATATTCAAAAGAAGTTTTTCTATTATATATTGACAGAAAAAATTATGTACAAGAGACTGATTAAGGTCTTACAAAAAGGGAAACTAAGTCCTAAATACGGCCGGTTTCGACCTCTTCTTCGGGAGCAACTTCTCCTTCAGGCCCCTCATCGGATCTGCCTCGACTTCCGTCTTCATCATCGTCTTCGTCATCGAAAGAGGCAAGCTGCCTAGCTTCAGCCTCAAGCACCTTGGCTCGGGCTATTTCCTCGGAGAGGTCAAAACCTCGAGTATGGATTTCCTCGAGGGTTTCCCTCTGGGATTGACATTTTGCCGAGTAAATGATCCATTGCTCTCGGTCAGAAGCCTCCCTTAGCTGCATTTGAGCAGCCTCAGCATTGGCTCGGTACATGGCAATGGACTTGTCTACCATGACTTTTGTCTTCTCGATCTCAGCTTTGGCCTCAACAAGCCCGGTTTCGAGCTTCTCGATCCTCTTGGCTTGGGCCGAACTTTTCTCTTTGACGCCCCAAAGTTGAACCTCGGCCGATGATAGTTTGGCCGAGGTAGTTTCTTTTTCTGCAGCCAGGCGGTCCATATTCTCCTTCCACCGATCACAATCGGCCTTGACCTGATCGACTTCTCCCCGATGCAACTCGATCATTTCAACCTTTTGCTGCAGCTGAGATAACGAAGTATTAGCTTCCACAGTTGGGTCAAGTTCATACTCTATCAAAAGGATGTTCACCTGCTTATCTAGCTCGGCCTCTTCCTCACGAGCCTTGGCCAAATCCGCTTGAAGGTCCTTCGTCTTTTTGGCCGCAAAGAAGCTTCAGAGTGTGCCTCTCCTCAGAGACCTTTTGGAGCTCAGTTTCACACTGGCTGAGGTCAGCTCGAAGCTTGGCAAAGGCTTACACAAAAAGGGAAAACACAAGTTAGATTTAGAAAAAAAGAGTAAAGAAAAGAAGTGCAGTAAACAGATTCTTACCCGAGATAAGAGACGTTGGGCCTCTTCTAAAATAATAGAAGTGTCACTGATATCAGAGGCATCATCGACTCCAGTAAAGCAATCCCGAAAAGGATCCCCTACACTAGAGCCTCTGCCTATATCAGGGGTCTTCAACTCTCGAGCTTCCCTTAACGCCTCCTCATAAAAAGTCGGAAGAGAAGGCAAGTGACCTGCTATCATGGTCCCGAGCATGTCGCTCGGGACGCTCTGATCGATCTTCGGGGTTTTAGAACCGGCCCCGTCTAGTGTAGCTGTAGATGGCCGAGAAACGATCTCGACCTCTGGTAATTCGGGATGCCCACCCGATTTCTTTTCGGAAGCCTCCTCGACACGAGGCTTGATTTTAACAGTCATCGGCGGCTCAGAAAGTTTAGAGACTTCGACGGCTTTCCTAGGTCTAACCGTCAGTGCCGAGGCATTTTCCTTTTCTTCCTCTTCTCCGTCTCTCAATTTTTGGACCGAGTCCATCGTGAGAGCGATTATATTTCTCCTCACCCTTCGAGGTTTGGGCTTCGGTTCCTCGGACTGCGAGGCAGTTTTCCTCTTCTTGTCTTCCCCCGGCTTCGGAACCGGGGACTTGGTTTCTTCCTCGCCACTTGAAAGCCTCAAAATAGCATCCTTGGTCAGGCCTGCATAAAAGAAAATTAGTGACGAATGAAGTATAAAAAGTGTTTCAAAACATGAAAAAGGAGATCCTTACCGTGATTCTTGGCCTCCCATATGCCCTTTGCCAAATCACGCCATGCGCGTTCGGCATAAGTGGAAGTCGAGGCTAACTTTCGAACCCAATCTTCGAGGTCAGGTACCGCTTGAGGCATCCAAGGAACAGTTGCATGTCGAAAGGGGATATCAGGCGAAGTCGAAGAAGGTACGAAGAACAAAGTTTAAAAGATCACTTACGGTTGAAGTTCCACTCCTCAGGAACGACATCTTCTCTTCCGGGATAATGTCATGGGTCCTCACCCGTACAAAACGGCTCATCCAACCCCGATCCTTGTCCTCGTCGATGCTCGGGATCAAGGCCTTCATTGCCCGGTGTTGGAGCCTGATTAGTCCTCGATAGATTCGAGGCCGGTACAACCACATGAGGTGATTTAGAGTAAACTCTAGCCCCTCGGCCTTGCTAGAGAAGAAGCGCAACATGATTACTGTGCGCCATAGAGAGGGGTGGATTTGGTCGAGGGTGACCTGATATCTTTTACAAAGATCAATAATCACAGGGTCGAGGGGACCCAATATGAAGGGATAAGTGTCAACACTTAGGAACCCCTTCACATAAGCGGTGATGCTCTCTTCGGGAGCAGGAATTTGCACCACGACCTCGGGACCACAGTTGCAGTTCCTCTTCACGGCCTCGAGGTACCTATTTGTTATCGAGCACATGTACATCGACATATACTCACATCGGCCTGGGATCGATGAAGTATTTTCGACCTTGAAGTCGGATTTTAGAGTACACGGGCCGGGAACATACTCGTGGGGAAGCGGCTCCACCGGCGCCTTGCCGCTGGACGACCGGGAAGAGGAGCAAGAAGCTTTCTCCTTCTATGGTACGGTCTTTGAGGTTTTCGCCATTTGTATAAGTAAAGAAGAGCGAAGGAAGATGAAAAACTGGTGGTTTCAGTGCTAACGAATATGGCTCTACAAGCGGCGAAAAGGAGGAGACGAAAAGAGTGAGAAGACTTAGAGGTTTGATTAGATAAAAAGTAAAGTTTGATTAAATGAAGGAGCGGGTATTTATAGGCTCACGGCGACGGTTCGATGGCGCTAGTGGTCGACCGCTAACTGACAGGCATTAATGATTTGGGGAACTGAACCGATGGGACGTTTCGATCACATCTGTCACTTACGTCATGAGGACGACGTCATGATCGAGGTTTCGGAAAATCAAGGCTCAAAACGTTTCTTATCATTTTATTCCAAATATTGCGGGGATTATCTGTATACGGTCGAAATCGGGCATGTCAGATTTCGTAGGTACGAGGAGCTAGGGCTGCTTATCGGGCGGATTGGGCGGTTATTTACTCTTAACGGTTTGGGTTATCGGTTATCGACTTTTAAATGTACTAATCCGCTAGCCACCCGATAAGATATCAGGCGGATTGGTATCAGTTTAGCTCTTATCGGGCGGTTATCGGCTAATTCAATCTATATTGCATGCATTAATTATTTGCTGACCGATGTGACTCAAAATAAAATTCATATGCTCAGCAGACTACATTCCAATCTATAGAATATAATAGATGAGTCCATTATATCCCAAAGCAGACTACATTACAGATGAGTCCAGAATACATGTCTTTCCTCCGCCTACAACTGCAAAGGAAAAGTCAATGATTAATTTTGAAATGATAAAATTCTAGTCTATATTCAAAGGGAGTATAGAATACATATTTCAAAATGATTAATTCATAAGTGAGCAGACTATACAGAAATGTTTGGCCTGCAAGTAACGCCAAACAGTGCTTGAATTTATGCAGCTTCAAAGTTCAAACAACAGCTTAATCCATAAGCGAGTAGATCCCTGTAAAAAAATATGCATACACCAAATTTCAGCATTAGGCAACGAAGTAAAGACTGTGATAAATAATACTGTCTTGATTCTTGTTTGATGTTTAGATGACTTTTCTGATACATATTCTTTCCGAATAGATCATTAAATGCTCAATATTATTTTCGCAACGTATTTCCTAGTAGATTAGAAATAGAAATAGAGTACTGGAACTCCTTCAAATAGTGACCCAATACGTTATATATGGAAGTGGAAGAAGGATATTTAATATATATATATATATATATATATATATATATATATATATATATATATATTCTTAACGGGTTAACGGACCCCAAACCGATAAGCCGTTAATAAAAAAAATTCAATCTGTTCTCCGTCCGTTAAATCGTTAAACCCGATACCAATAAGCCATTAATCTTCGGTTTCGGTTCGGTTTTCGGTTTCGGTTCAGTTTTGAACACTCCTACGAGGAGCTGCCTCGAGAGCAAGCTTGTAATAGACCAGGCTCAGGCTCAATGGCAGAGTATGAAGCATGAAGATCGAGATCGAGCATGACCGACTTTGAGTAGCGCATAATTACGGAATGGCGAGATATTAGCAACCGACCGAAGATCTCGGCGGAAATTCCGGAACAGATCGAATCAAGCAGTTATTGACACCAATCATGGGATTTATTTCCGTTATTAGAATTGTACCTTATTTAGGATTCCTCTAGTGTATAAAGAGGGATCCCATTTATTTGTAAGGGGCATTGGATTCACTGATAAGAATATACAAAAACGTTATTCTCTATTTTACTTATTATCCATTACTATTCATCGTTGTTTATCCTCTGTTCTTTACTGTTCTTCTTACTCAACCTCGAGACCATCTCGAATCGAGGTCGAAAGCGCTGCTAGAACACTGATTTGATTTATTTTACTATTCAGATTATCTATTCAATTTCTTGTTTGTCAATTGGTATTGGATTAAATCACGTATCATTAAAACCACCAAATAAGTTTAATTGTTACTCGAATTTTAGGATAAACAATAATATAGTTATAAAAAAGTTAATTATTTAATATTTAATCTCTTTATAATACTTTGACACCTACATAACAGCTAATTCCAATTCATACTCTTCTCGATTTGCCGTTAATTAGCCCCACCAATATCAATATTCTTAACTTTTTTCTGGTCCTGCCTTTTAAATTTCTTTTTTTTAATGAATAGAAAAGTACAAGGCCGACCAAGTTCTATAGTCTAATTTTTGTTTGACGGCTAAGTCTGAAAAGAATAAAATATTAATATATTTTTTCATTAACATTCAGATTTTCTTTCTATTGTTTTTATTTTATAGAGTGAGCAAAGTGAGGAAAGGAAATAAAAACGAGGAAAACAATAAGAGAAATTTCCACTCTTTGCTCACTAAAGAGAGAACGGCAAAATAATTTTTCCTTTCATATGTTGGATTAGGGGTGCTTATCGTGCGGATAGGCAGATCGGGCGGATAATTACGCTTAACGGTTATCAGATTATAAATGTAATAATCTGGTAGCCATCCAATAAGACAACATGCAGATTGATATCGGATTGACAATTATCGGGCGGTTATCAGGTGGCTTATCGGCCAAACCAAATAGAAATTTTTTGAACAATCATTCAATCAATACCAAACAGTTTCAAATCAATACCAAATTTTTAATACCATCTAAAATCTAACCAAACAGTATTTTTACATTGAAAAGTTTTCAAGACTACTCATACTGTCATACACGTATTAACCAAAATTTTAATACCTTCAAGACTACTCATACAGACATACACGTATTAATCATTGAGATTTTGATTTTTCAACTTCTCAGATCTCAATTCAAGAGAGAGACAAGACTGACGACTTCTCTGTCTCTAGTGGCAGCAGACAATTGAGAATTAGAAAATAGAAATTAGGGATTTAGCCATTTAGGGTTTATATAATACTTTATATACATAGGGGTAAAAGTATAAATATAAAAATTCTTAACGGTTTACCCGATAAGAAAATTGAGTAATCCGCCCCCAAACCATTAAGCCGTTAATTATAAAATCTCAATCCGTTTACCATCCATTACCCCGATAATCCGATACCAATAAACCAATAAGCCATCGATTCGATTCGATTAATGGTTTCAGTTTGATTTTGAACACCCCTATGTTGGATGGTCTCACAAGTGGAAGGAAAATTCCAATCTCTCCCCCCCCCCTCCTTTTGTTTTCTTCATTTTTTGTCCATGCTTTCCTCTTTTTAGTTTTCCTCGTGGAACCCTTTTGGAAAACCTATTTTTACCATTTTAGTTCAAATTTTTACTATATTCCTTCAAGAATACCAAACAAGGAACTTGTGACAATTTCAATTGTTCTCCATTTGCGCTTCTCTCATTAATTCGTATTTTTCTTGACCATGTTTATTTCTCTAAATTTTTACTTAATTCATTCTTTTCTTAATGTGACTAAAATTCTTTTTTTTTTTTTTGCCTCATGTAAAAAAGTGTTTATCATTAGAGGTGCCAAGTGGAAGTGTGATGATCTTTGCTGCAAGAGTACCGTTCTAACTGATTTCCAATATATATATATATAAAATAAAAGCACAATAAATTTAATGTTAAAAATATAGGGTTGTTTGATTGTGAAATAAATTATCCCGAAATTATCGTACAATAATTAAATAATAATGGAATTACTTAATAGAAATACTTTTATACATAGATGTTTGGTTCGCTATATCAAAAACGAGATATAATGTAAAACATGTGTTTATTTAAACTAAATAAATCGGGATAAATTTTTATTTTTAATTTAACCTTGAATTTCTTTAAATATTTTAGGAGAAAAGTATTAGAGAGGGACAAATGAGCCATTTTATTATTTTACTAAGGATTAGTAATCTCGAGATTGTTATCTTATATGAGTATAAAGTTTTCATATAAACTAAATAATAAATATAATTGTGGTATACGTAATTCTAAAATTGCTAATCGCAAAATAAAAAATTATACACCAAATATAGAATTAAATAATCTCATAATTTATACCAAAATTATAATCCCTTATTCCACCATTCAACTTACTCTTAAAATCTGAATCCACCAGATATAAATATTCTACTCCCTTCGTTTCAAATTAAATAATGTACTTTTTTTTAATCTGTTCCAAAATAAATGACACATTTCTAAATTTAAAAATAATTTAAGTTTAAACTCTTGATTTTACCCATTTTACCTATAAATTTCAAAAATTTTCTTTTTCCCTTAAACTCTATGCAGAATCCAAGTAAGTCATTTAAATTCTCATCTAAATTGAGATGGTGTGGGAGTATCTGCCTTTTATTACACCCTAGATATTTTAATACCCCGATAGGCTTCAACCTGGTTCCTACTTAATCATGTCATGTCTGCCCGCCCTGTCAGCACAAGTTGTATTTTCTTTTGTAAAATAAAAATAAATGAGGGAGAACCTTTTAGTATTTCTTATTCTTTTATTTTTTAATGAAATAAAAAATTCAAAACCAAAAACCCTCCTAATCCCCACTCTCTCTCTCTATTTCCACGAAGTCCAAAAAGAGTGCGCCAGTGTGTGTTTCACGAATCACGCCTCTCTATATATTCATAGCGACACACACTTCACTCATCCCTGTGTGTGAGAGAGAAAACAAAACCCCAATTTCACAAAACTCAAAACTCACCGCCACCTTCTTTCTTCTCCATAGCCATATCCACTCACACACACCTCTCTCTCACTCACTCAATTCGCCATGGCTGCGGAGCAAGCTCAACTGGCTGCAATCCTCGGGCCAGATTCAGCACCCTTCGAAACCCTCATCTCTCATCTCATGTCCGCTTCCAACGAGCAACGGTCCCAAGCCGAGTCGATTTTCAATCTCATCAAGCAAAATGATCCGAATTCACTCGCTCTCAAGCTCGCCAACGTCCTCACCTCTTCCCCGCACCAGGAAGCCCGCGCCATGTCAACAATCCTCTTACGAAAGCTCCTCACGCGTGACGACTCGTTCATCTGGCCCAAACTCACCGAGTCGACTCAGTCGGGGATTAAAACCGTCCTCCTCACGTGCATCCAGCGCGAGGAATCGAAATCGATAATTAAGAAGTTGTGTGATACTGTATCGGAGCTCGCTTCTTCGATTCTCCCCGAAAACCAGTGGCCTGAATTGTTGCCGTTTATGTTTCAGTGTGTTACTTCTGATTTACCTAAATTGCAGGAATCCGCGTTCTTGATATTCGCGTTGTTGGCACAATATGTTGGCGAAATGTTAGTTCCGTATATTAAGGATTTGCATTCAGTGTTTATGCAGACGCTGAATCATTCGCCCAATCCTGATGTGAGGATTGCGGGATTGAGTGCTGTGATTAATTTTATTCAGTGTTTATCGAGCTCGAACGATAGGGATAGATTTCAGGATCTGTTGCCTGCGATGATGAAGACGCTGACCGAGGCGTTGAACAGTGGGCAGGAGGTGACCGCGCAGGAGGCGTTGGAGTTGTTGATTGAATTGGCGGGTACTGAGCCTAGGTTTTTGAGGAGACAGCTCATTGATGTTGTGGGCGCAATGTTGCAAGTAGCCGAGGCGGAGAGTTTAGAAGAGGGGACGAGGCATTTGGCGATTGAGTTTGTGATTACGTTGGCTGAGGCGAGGGAAAGAGCGCCTGGAATGATGAGGAAATTGCCGCAGTTCATTAGTAGGTTGTTTGCTATTTTGATGAAGATGTTGCTAGATATTGAGGATGACCCCGTTTGGCATAGTGCTGAAGTTGAGCATGAGGATGCAGGGGAGACGAGTAATTACAGTGTTGGTCAGGAGTGTTTGGACCGTTTGGCGATTGCATTGGGCGGTAGTACTATTGTTCCTGTTGCGTCGGAGCAGTTGCCTCCTTACTTGGCTGCTCCCGAGTGGCAAAAGCACCATGCTGCACTCATTGCACTTGCTCAGATTGCTGAAGGTTGCACAAAGGTACTAATGAATTTTCTATTTCATTTGTCTTTGTACTTTGTTAGCACTTTTTACTTTAGGTCTATATGTCAGTTGAAATTATAAAAAACTTCTAGTACATCATTTTATTTTTATACTGTATAATATTGGCCTGAGATGAATTTATATGGAGTAACATGGTCGGTGAGGGTTCATATAGCTGACCCCAACTGTTTGGGCTTAGTTGTTTTATTTGTCTTTGTACTCTCTCAGTTCCATTTTTAATATGTTAATTTTACTTGTATATCATATTAGTGATAGAAAAAGAACATGTTAAAGTAAATATTTGTCTGATAATGTAAAAGTTAATTTATATAGTGTACTTTACATGTATTGTTGAAATTGTAAAAGTTGTTTATAAATAGAATTGTGTCAAACACTTTGGGACATTCTGGAAAGGGTAGATTTCACATAGATTAGGACAGATGGAGTATTTATTAAGAGTGATCTCTGATGACCGTAGACCCATGTATGTTGAACATCATAGTGAAGATGGTGCTTTTTGATGGTTAGTTACTTGCTACTACAGCACAGCTGAATCGGTTGCTGATCCTCATTGGTCATTTTGGTTATTTTCACGAGAGTTCATTGGACTAGTATTGGTTTTTAAACAATGCCGTGTTGCCAATCTTGCAAGTATATTTATGTATGAGTTGAAGACACTTTACTCAGCAATCTGTCTGAATTCTGTCTGTTTGTCAATTTAAGTCTTGCTTATTTTGCTTTGCTGGTTGATTTTAATTCCGTGACTTTTTTCTGCTGTGATAGGTGATGATTAAGAATTTGGAGCAAGTGGTAAACATGGTTTTGAGCTGTTTCCAAGATCCTCATCCTCGAGTGAGATGGGCAGCTATTAATGCAATTGGCCAGTTGTCTACTGACTTGGGGCCAGATTTGCAAGTACAATACCACAGCAGAGTACTGCCGGCATTGGCAACAGCTATGGACGATTTCCAAAATCCACGAGTACAGGTTTGTCCTAGTGCTATTGTGAACCCTTTTTAGATGCTGTACCTTTGTGAAATGCCCCTTTTAAACAGTAGCCGAAGATAATGCTTAATAAAGGAGAGCCAAGGCTTCACTTTTTTACAGTATTGGTTTCATGTCATGCCTATAAGATTTTTTATTATTGATTGTTGTCATCTGAGAAAGAACACAACTCAAATAAAGGATTTATACGTATGACACCAATTAGTTGAGATTATGATGTAGCTGTTTTTATTTGTACACTTACACTAGGTCAGAAGTTTTATTCCTCCTTGCTTTTGGTTTCTGGTTAGCCACTTTTATGGATTGAATGATTAAATGTACCTCTTTTTTTTGGAGAACCCTTAATTTGCCTTTAGGAAAAATTATCTGTTGATGAAACGGGTGTGAAAAGAGCGGAGCAGACACATAGGTTGAATCCAACGTAATTTGGATTGAGGTTTAGCTGATTATTGTCACTTGTGGGAAGAATGATAATATTTTTTTTAAAAATATGTGAGTATACTTAATTAATCATTAGGGGTAGCGAATGTTTTCAGTACCTGATTAATCAATTGTGATGGTGAGTTTTCGTAACTTCAAAAGTGTAGCCTGCACTTAACTATCATATACATTACTGTTGGTTATGGTGCTTATGCATGTTATTGCTTGGTTTGGTTGTCAATGCAGTTAAATTATTATTTTTGCTTTTTTTTCTTTTCCTTTATTCACAGGCACATGCTGCATCAGCTGTTCTCAACTTCAGTGAGAACTGCACACCAGAAATTTTAACACCTTACCTAGATGGAATTGTTAGCAAACTGCTTGTACTTCTGCAGGTATTCTACAAGATAGCATATGTGTCTTATCTTTTACTACTGACAAATGGTGCTCATGATTTCTTTCTGCTCTTTGCTATTGTCTGAAATGCAGAACGGCAAACAAATGGTGCAAGAAGGAGCATTAACTGCTTTGGCTTCGGTGGCTGATTCATCCCAGGTATTAACTTGTTACAGTTCTCTGATACCATTAATTTTTTTTATCTCCATATTGGACCACAATGGTTAATAAATTACATTCAACAGGAGAACTTCCAGAAGTACTATGACGCTGTAATGCCATATTTGAAAACAATCCTGGTAAATGCGAATGATAAATCTAACCGCATGCTTCGAGCCAAAGCCATGGAGTGCATAAGCTTGGTTGGGATGGCTGTTGGCAAGGACAAATTCAGAGATGATGCTAAGCAGGTCAGTATGACAATAGAGAAAAATGTTGCCCAGTTTTAATGGGTGAGATTTTAGTTTAACTTAGCTAAAGATAGGGCATAATTGAAGAAAAGATCCATATAGGTGATACCCACTACTTGGGAATAGGACTTAGACTTGGTAGAGAACTTTCATTATTATTATTATTTATAAAAATATTTATCTTTTTCTTTGCTTTAGTTTTACTATATTTCGGTAATGATCATATTGCCGACCCTAACTTGTTTGGGGCCGAGGCGTAGTTGTTGTTGCATTGTATCAATGTCCTTACAAATAGTGGTCCCTCATACATATGTTTCACTCGTATCAGTTCAACTTTTAGCATATTGCTTACATTAAACTTTATTGTCTTTACAGGTTATGGAAGTGCTTATGTCACTACAAGGATCGCAAATGGAGGCGGATGACCCTACTACTAGTTATATGTTGCAGGTTTGGGTGCATTCCTTGAAACCAAAGACACAGAACTTATTTGAACACTGTCATCACTACATTCTTGATTTCATTGTAGGCATGGGCCAGGCTTTGCAAGTGCTTGGGACAGGATTTCCTTCCTTACATGAGTGTAGTCATGCCTCCTTTATTACAGTCTGCTCAACTAAAGCCCGATGTGACCATATCATCTGCAGATTCAGACAATGAACTTGATGAATCAGATGATGATAGGTAATATTTTCTCAATGAAGTTTACGCTTATACCTTTAACTTGAAGTTCTTTGCTGATTGGGTTCGTCTCAGCTGGTATCACTTGTCATTTTGTATTTTATGTTATGTAGAAATTTGTTGGTAAAAAATATAAAATTGGTGAAATATGCTGGTCAGACTTGGGTTAAACTGTTTATGACAGGAAACAGTAGAAAACCTTGTAAAAAAGTTACTAAAAAATGAAACCATCAGAATTCCAAATAAATTGCTATATTTTATTCTTTGATTTAAAATAATAGCCACAAAAAAAAAATCCACAGTGTATTGACTTCAGTCTAAGGAAATTGTTGTTGAGTTTTAGTGGAGTTTGTTTCCACATCTTTCATATGCCATTCTGCAGATGCCCAGCATAACTTCATGAGTTGGAAGGAAATGATCATTCTTTGTCACTAGAGTTTTCTAGTGGTGAAGAAAAATTATAAATTTTGTTTGATTTTGGGTTCTTAAGTTGCATTTCAAATAGATCAGTGTCCAACATAGTAATTATCATGCTAAATTTTTTAAAGTAAATATTGTTTTTCCTTCTGAAAATATCATAAGAAAATGAAATGTGCTTTCTGTCCAGAGGTAGAGCATTTTCATTTAAATCCATATAACTTGAATAATAAGAGTGTAAAAAATAACTAAATGGAAGGACTCAGGTTTTTAAAGAGGTTGCAAAAATCTCTAATTATAAATTAGTTTTGGGATACTAAACGTGTATATATCTGCAAAAGCAGTAAGAAATTCATAGAAATAATGAAAATAATGAAAGAACACACAGATGGTGCAGGGCAGAAAAGGGCATATTCCTGAAAAATGTTGAACAGAACAGGCCGGGCGAGTTAAAACTTTAGTGGGTTAAGGTTTGCCCGCCCCGCCCCATTTACATCCCTACTTGATACAATTCAATTAAGAGGATAATGACTTCATTCCTGCATTCAAAAGTTCTGATATGCAACAAACTTAGCTGTATATTCTAAACGTTTATGATCTGTTCTCATTTTTGTTCTTATGGACTTATGAATTGTATCGGCTCCTCATTTGTGGGCACTCTTTGGAGTTCCGTCAGATCTTAGTTAAGATTCATATCTTGCAGTATGGAGACCATAACTCTTGGGGATAAAAGAATAGGCATCAAAACAAGTGTCTTAGAGGAGAAGGCTACAGCTTGTAATATGCTATGCTGCTATGCTGATGAGCTAAAGGAAGGTTTCTACCCATGGATTGATCAGGTTGGCTTTAATAATCACTTGCATATTCTTTTTTACATGCTGTTGAGTAGAATCCCGCTTAACAAGGGACATTAATGCATTAAATAGGTTGCTCCGACGTTAGTTCCACTTCTCAAATTCTATTTCCATGAGGAAGTAAGGAAAGCGGCGGTGTCAAGTGAGATTTCTTACTTTTCTATACCTTTCTTTGGTTTTCCGTTCTCCAATTATTGTTTTTTTTTGGGTGATGACTGATATTCGATTTTGTCTTGGCTTATAGCAATGCCGGAGCTGTTACGTTCTGCTAAACTGGCTGTAGAGAAAGGGATTGCTCAGGGCCGAAATGAGTCCTATGTCAAGCAATTATCTGACTACATTATACCAGCTTTGATTGAAGCTTTGCATAAGGTTGACCTCTCTAGTTATTTGTTGGTGTTATGGTGTTCTTTCTTCTGTAGAAAGTGATTATGGTACATGTGTTGGGATTGGAGGTTTCTGACATTTCGGTTGCTATCTCGTGCAGGAGCCTGATACAGAAATATGTGCAAGTATGTTAGATGCAATTAATGAGTGTGTGCAGGTTGGTTAATCTTTTAAGACGGTTTATTTCTTTTGATGATATGTTAATCATGATAAGCTTTTTTTTCTTCTTTTAAAACTATTTCCTTTTAAGTTAACAATATGATGAGAGAATTAGCCTCTGCAGCATACGGTGTTGTGTGGTTTGTTATGTGGCCATTTATGTTTACTTTTTTTAGTCATTTAAATTCTTTCTTTTGCCTTTATTAGATGTAGCTAATGAGTATCGGCACTTGCATTGGAAATTAGAGACTTGTTTGTATGCAATAATACTGCAACATGCATGATTCATTATCTTGTTAAATACCTTTTATGCATGGAGTCAAACCTAGTTCACATTCTAATTCTACAGAAGCATCTTGATAGAAAACTCAGTGCAGCCAGCAAATGTGACTCACAGTTCTTTCAACTTGATGTCAGATTCTGGAAAAGAGGCTTTTTAATCAGAGAGCCTCTCTTCCCTCAGCCCCCACCCCCACCCTCACCCCCCAAAGAAACAAAGCTAGGCAGCTCACTGGCCGTTGAGGCTATGACATTGAATAGGCTTAGTCACTTATCAAATAAATTGTTACATTAGTTTAATCAAAGCTAGAAGCGGGGCTGGTAGCTCTGTAGCTGAAAATATGTCAGAGCAGTAATAATAAGCTTGTAAAATTCATATTTGTGATATCTATTGAAGAAAAGTGGATCGTAGATAGAGTAAGGCCTTATTTGTTTGCAGAATGTTAATAATTCAAATCTCAGATATTAAGTGCGTTTGTTTATTAAGTGTGTTTGTTTTTAAAGTATGAATCTTAATTATTCAGATCTTAATCATTAAGTTTTTTATTTTTTACTTCACAACCACTTAATGGGTCTTAATAGGTCTGTATGATTGAAATCTATAACAAACACTTAATTTCATTAAGATGCTATCATCCACATTTATTATTAATTGCCACCATCGCCTACCATTATCAACAATTACCATGCCACCCACCACCACCACCACCTCCTCAATCATAGTCGCCACCATTATCAACAACCACCACCTAGAATCCCCACTACCCCCACCACCATCATTCTCAACCACAACCACAACTAACCACCCCAATACCATCAACAACCATAGCCGACACTGCCCACCATTATAAACTACCACCACCATTCTCAACCATAATCGCCATCACTATCAATTACTACTAGCTACTACTCAGAACTACCACCGCCAACCACCGCCTGTGGTTAGGACACCTCTCTATCAAGGAGGCGGCGGGGATTCGAATTCCCCTGGGGTATGGGTACTACGAAAGGAAGTTGATCACGGAGAGAAGGGCCTTTGTCTGGTTCAGTTTCACTCTAAAGAATGTCCATTTATCTTCCTATTCCATTCTTCCTATCCTACTGGAAAGAAAGGGAACTGCTTCATCAGTCCACCTGAAGCCCCTTCCTCCAGCGCTCTCACCTGATCCTGAGCCAGAGGCCCCCGAAGGAGCCATCATCGTCTTATTTTCCAGATCAAGACCCACAAAAACCATTGCAAGTAGAAAACCTCCGGAATACCACCCGAACCGACTAACAACCAAGTGAACAAGAATTCGTTAGTCAGGATTCACAAGCACCACCGTTAGCCATCACCACCACTATCTACCATATTTTAAAAATATATATATTTTATTGATAGAATATTAGATTAATAAGTATTTTATTTGAATTTTATCTTTATTAATTTTCAAATAAAGATAAATTTTATACATTCAGATGTTAAAAAACAAACAATCTTAATCATTTAGTATTTGGATCTTAATACACATCTTAATATTCAGACGTGTATTCAGATTTAATTGTCTTAATCTTAATGCACATTTTGATATTCAGATGTGTATTCAGATTTAGGCGTTTTAATCTTAAAAATACAAATCAGGTCTAAGACATGAGACTTGGGAGACCTAGAGCTTGATTTCTAGAAGTAATTACTAGAAACCTGTGAAATGGCCTTTGTGATTGCACAGGGCTTAAATGCATCTTTCAATATGTGATTCTGTCAGTATTCCATGTGGAACATAAGATGTTTAATCTTATTAAAGATCCTCTTTTGCTGTTTTTTTCAGATCTCAGGACCACTCCTGGATGAAGGTCAGGTCCGAAGCATTGTGGAAGAGGTAAAGCAGGTCATCACAGCCAGTTCAAGTCGAAAACGAGAACGCGCAGAGAGGGCCAAAGCTGAAGACTTTGATGCCGAGGAAAATGAGTTGCTAAGGGAGGAAAATGAGCAAGAAGAAGAAGTTTTTGACCAAGTATGCTTTTAACATAAGATTGAAGTTCATAGATGAGTTAGAGTGGTGTATCTTGATACATATCTCAAACCTTGGAATCTATTATATGTCTTATTTGTCGAATCTCATTATTATCTTTTTTACTAGGTTGGTGAAATATTGGGCACACTGATCAAGACATTCAAGGCAGCCTTCTTGCCTTTCTTTGACGAACTTTCATCATATCTCATGCCTATGTGGGTAAGGATCACCTCATGTTATTTGATACAACTTTGTCTTTTGTGCTGTTTGCATCTCGTTATATAACTCTTTTTTCTCCGTCCCTTCCCCACTTGCATCCATTAAGGGCAAGGATAAAACAGCTGAAGAAAGGAGGATAGCAATTTGTATCTTTGATGACGTTGCAGAGCAGTGCCGTGAAGCAGCTCTAAAGTAAGTCTATAGCTTTGTCTTAAAATTGAGCTGCTAGTATTCTAAGTGTTCGATCTGACTGTTTTTCCATTTGCAAAATAGGTACTATGACACATATCTGCCTTTCCTTTTGGAAGCATGCAACGACGAAAGCCCGGATGTCCGGCAGGTTTGTATAATGTTTTGTTGGTTGTAGCATTTTCCAGACAAGTTGCACATGCTGTTTTATCTAACTGAATCCAAATAATGTTTTGTTCAGGCTGCTGTTTATGGACTTGGTGTATGTGCAGAATATGGGGGTTCTGTTTTCAAACCTCTTGTTGGAGGTATGCTATAGTTGACTGTGGTTTTTGAAACTGTTCCTCTTTTACTTTTTTGCTCGGATTATTCAACTGAGATGGGAGTACTGTGTTCTTATCTTGATTTCATTTATGACCTTAATAATTCAGAGGCTCTATCAAGGCTCAATGTCGTTATTAGGCATCCTAATGCTCTTCAACCTGAGAATGTAATGGCATATGATAATGCTGTTTCAGCACTGGGGAAGATATGTCAATTTCATCGTGACAGTATTGACTCAGCCCAGGTATAGTATTCTGTAAATCCAAGCTTTTCTTTTGTTAGATATGCTCGTATATTTATCGCTACGATATGCTTGAGATGGAGCAATGAATTTTCAGGGGGGGTCTAGATCAGTCATCTGTTTTTCTTTCAATCTCTTTGCGCTTTAGCTTCTGGAAAAAAGTCAATTTATACTTTACCGAGTGGAAGTGTGCTTGTTTTGATAAATCTGTCCTTGATTTTGCATGTGCGTACATGTCAAATATTTTCTAACCTATGTAGCCTTTGCACGAAGAGAATTCATTTTCCCATGCTACTTGGTACTCTGTTATAATCGTCGAAGTTCTCATTTTTATGACTTTTTGCAGGTTGTTCCTGCTTGGTTGAATTGCCTTCCTATAAAAGGTGACCTCATTGAGGCCAAGGTTGTTCATGATCAACTCTGTTCAATGGTTGAAAGGTATTATATGAATAAGCTAGTTGGTTCCTCTCTATCCTTTTTGCTCCATTTGTGTATCCACTATCCTGCATCAATATCATTCATATAACAGTTATGTGTTTCTTTGATCTATGGGTGGTTGATCTGATGGAGTCATCTTGACATGTTTTGGCATTCGCCAATCTGCGTCACTTAACTCAAACTTGCCGACATGTCCTGATCTTTTAATGTTTCTTTAGTCTTTACATTTTACCGTATTTTCCTGCTTGCAGGTCAGACCGAGAACTTCTGGGTCCTGACAATCAGTACCTTCCAAAAATTGTGTTGGTTTTTGCTGAGGTGAGTTAGTAAAGCTTCTTGTAAAGGATGAGTACTTGTAAAAAAGATGGCAGTCTTATACCTAGATTCCCTATTTTGAACCAGTGGTTGGATCCACATTTTCAGTTGGTGCAATGTTTAGTTTCTTTTTTGTTTTTCCTTTTTTTTGGGGGGGGGGGGGGAGTTTCTTATTTTGTTTTCTTTGGTGGTGAGAGGAGAAAAGTAGGGAAGAGATGGGAAGCACCCACTTACTCATCTCTTTATTCTGGGGTTCCAGCGGAACACTTTTCTTCTCTTTTTCTTTTTTGTTTTTTTCCCCTCTTTGTACCTTTAGATGGGTTGATTGATCAGCTAACATGATTGTCCTATGTTTCCCTTCATCTTATTGATTTTCATGTAGTAAGTGCCATTGTGTAAATGCAAATGTGCTTCGTCTGTAGGTTCTATGTGCCGGAAAGGACCTTGCTACAGAGCAAACTGCTAGTCGGATGATTAATCTGTTGAGGCAGCTTCAGCAAACATTACCACCAGCCACTCTGGCCTCAACATGGTCTTCCTTGCAGCCTCAGCAGCAGATAGCACTGCAATCCATTTTATCATCGTAGTGTCATGGAGGTTGACAATTTTCTCCAATGCAATGAAGCTGCTAGACTGTAGCTTCTCGTGTGTCATATTTCATTCTCGATTCTTTCTCATAAAACATCATTCATTTGGGCTTTGAGGTCATGCATCAGCCTGTTGTCACTTTGGTTGAAAGTGTGAGAGAAGGCGGAAAACCCTTCTGTTTTTGTAGTATGTGTATATTAGAAGAGTTGCATTTGAGTCCTCCTGCAAGGATAGGAGTGTTGGTGATTATGGTTGTTGAGAATTTTTGTTTATCAAATGAGTTTTAAGCTCAAGGGTCGTCAGGGAGACGACTCGTCACAGTTTTGGTCCAGTCATCTTTGTTCTTTACATTGTGGGGATGGTACAAGGATTAAATTATAAATGGTGATTCTTTGTTGCTTTGATGAACTTTTCTTGCCTGAGATCCTGAAGTTTTATTTGTGAGTACTGCAGAATTCCTCAGTCTGACACAATTCAGACAATTTAGCAATTGCAGCCTCTTAGTTAACAGGGAAAAAAGTGGTGATATTTTAGTATGTCTTTATTTACTTGATATATTTGCAGGCATTATTGGTTTACGTATAGGTGGGTGGGAAGGGTTGTGGAGTAGGGGCTATGGTCGGCTGTTGGGAGTTTGGCGTCATTTGGGTAGAATGATTACAACTTCATCGTTGAAGGGGGATAACTACGAATAATGCAAATCCATTTTCATCGTCGATTGGGCAAGACTCTTAATATAAAATTTTATTGTTACAACATTGTAGAATCATGACCGTTTGGCATGTTGCACGCCTAAGAGCGAAAAGATAGTGTAAGCTTTGTTACTTCGAATACTAAATGTTTAGTTGGCAACACTTCCAAATGTTACTTCTTGTTGCATCCATTTGCAACGAGACTTGTTGGTTGGGGTTTTCTCTAGTGTCCCTTCATGCTTTGGATCTTTGTTTCTTTCTAAGTCCTGCCATCTCCTCTTTCAAGTACCCTTGGTAAAACAATAAAATTGTGAGTTATCTTAAAAACAACAGCTGAAATATCATTTTTCCCTGCTTGTTCTACTTTAACATTTCAATTTTATTCAAGTGTTACAATTCTAAATATGACAATAAGTTTCAAGATGACAAGTGGCGAAAAACTCTCTCTAGGAAATGTTTCTCTCTGGGCGTAAGTTAGCATAACCTACGCCATCCATAGGAAGAAGAGCTCGAATTCCTACGGAGAAGGTGAGAAAGGCGCAGGAACAAGCACAAAAAATACGCAACCAGCAACAATGACAGGAAAATCAAGCACAAAAGACGAAAAACAATAACCCAGAAGCATCAGAGAAAAGGAAAGAGGTGAATGAAGAACATGATACAGGAAGTGGAAATTCCCAAATTATAGAGGAATGGTCTGCAATCTAAGCATCCCGTAGCAACGGGAAGATGTCATGGGCAGAGGAAGTTGAAGCAGAGGCGATTGAACTTGAGAAATCAGGAAAATCGACCAGGAAGAGCTCAGTTTGGGACAATTTCGACATCAACAAGATATCGAATGCTGGTTTCAAATTGGATTTCGTTACGCTAGAGATAATCGATGAGGTACCTGTTTGTGAAATTGAGGTAGATGACATAACTTCTGAAATTGAGTATTGGCAAACTGTTGTTGTTTGTTATGTGTTTGGGGAGACACCCCCTTTCTTAGTACTGAATGGCTACATATAACGACTGTGGGCTAAATATGAGATAAATAAAATACTAATGCTGAAAAATGGGATAGTAGTGGTAAGGTTTGACTCTGTAATTGGGAGGGATGATGTTGTTCAGGTGGGCATTTATCATTTTGATAATAAGCCGTTCATAGTGAAAGCTTGAAACCCAGAGATGGAGTTCGCGAAAGAGGAATTACATACAATATTCATTTGGGTAAAATTACCTGGATTGGATTTTAAATATTGGAGTCCTAAAGGACCAAGTAAAATTGGAAGTTTAGTCGGGAAACCACTTATGGTGGACCAAAACACATAAAAGAAGGTGGGTTTGAGCTTTGCTAGGCTTCTGATTGAGGTGGACATTGATGGCAACTACCTGAAAAGATATTATTCCGGAATGAACGGGGAAATCTGGTTGAACAAAGGGTGCAATATGATTGGATATCTACGTTGCGCAAGTTCTGCCAGAAATATGGGCACACTGATGAAAACTGCAGGAAGAAGAATAAGCCTAATGGGGAGGAAACAAAGAGACCTATGCCAATCATAGTGAAGGAAACAAAAGAAGGAAGACAGGTTACACAAGAGAAAAGGATAGAGGAGAACCAACAGAACCCTGGGGAAAAGGAGGAGAAAAGGAAGACACAGAAGACTAACCAACAAATTGATGAAGAGGGATGGATTACACCTCTGAACACTAGGAAGCAACAGACAAAACAAGTGACTCAAATGCAGTCTACAAATATATTTCAAGCATTGAATATGCAAGGAGCTAGTAGGCAAGGACCACTGAATAAGGACCGGAATGGGGAGGACATCAAATACCTCCCTTGGGGAATGGATAACATGATATGCTGGAATGTAAGGGGCCTAAACAGCCCCAATAAGCAGAAGGAGGTCCAACTCCTTTGCAAAAGAGAAAGTGCAGGAATGGTAGGGTTAGTAGAAACAAAAATAAAGAAGGGAAGGATAGAACAACTAGCTGATAATCTATTCCATGGGTGGAGCTATGTTACAAACTTAGAGCATCACTAAAATGGTAGAATTTGGATGATTTGGAGACCAGATCAATATCTAGTGCAGTATGAATCTGGCAATGCACAGGTCATCACATGTAAGGTGACTAACAAAACTAACAATGTAATGCTTAGGCTGACAGTGGTATATGCATACAATGCAAATGATGAAAGAACGGAGCTATGGAACTATTTGAATAGAATCAGTATGGGGAGTCAAGATCCTTGGATCACAATATGTGACTTTAATGCAGTCATAATATGGAGGATCGAATTGTAGGAAACCAAGTGACAAAGAGAAAAGTAATATATTTCCAGCACTGTGTGGAGTCTAGTGGTCTGATGGAATTACCGACCATAAGGAGTAGATTCACATGGAATGATAGACATGGAGGAAATAGAGTGTACTCTAAAATTAACTGGGTGTTCATCAATAATGTTTGGCTGAACCAAATGCTTGCATATGGAGCTAGATATCTACTAGAGGGCATAAGCGATCATTGTCCAATTAAGGTAGAACAATTACACATAAAATAAAAGACAAGCAGACTTTTCTGATACTGCAATACATGAGCAAGTCATCCAGATTTCTTGGGGAGAGTTGAGACAACATGGTAACTGCAGGTGCATGGATGTGCTATGTATCAAGTAGAAAGAAACTAAAAGCATTGAAGCAAGGATGGAAGGAACCAAACAAACACCATTTTAGGGATATCCTAGCAGAAACAGTGGAGGACAGAACACAATTAGAGCAGATGCAAAGAGAGTTACACATAACTCCCAGAGATCAGGATCTACAGAGAAAGGAAAGAACACTGTCACTCCCCGAAATCGATGAGCGCAACCGGCGCTCAACCGAGTGAACCCGGTCGAGCAAGCCTATTAGATTTCCTTCTACCCAAATTCATCCATGAATAAAGAGAAAATATATCTCATTAATTAAATACTGAGGGGATTTCATTAACAACCCCAATTTCCATTCCCATTATTTACTCCATTATTAAGTCTCAAAATACATACACTTTCATAGCGGACATGGAACAAGTGATTCAAATACATCATGATAATTTTACTTTTCCAACACCAATACACAACCCACACTATGTCTACGGAGCCTCTAACAGATACAACAGAGAATTATGATAGTGCCAGCAATAAGGCTCCGGCTATACCTCAAACACATTATATGAGGAACAAAAGATACATGACCTCGAAAAGAAGTGGGGCTCACCAAGTCAGCTGGAAAGTGAGTGTACCGCTATCACTGATCAATGCCGCCTACTGTGGAATTACCTGCATCCATTAAAGATGCAGTGCCCCCGGCAAAAGGGACGTTAGTACAGTTGAATAACACTAGTATGTATGACTAAATGTCCTCTTTCAAAATAGAATGCCAATATAAGAAAGGGACAACCATGTAAACAAAGAGCAACAATCAATGATATCCAAAGGTCACGTTACAACACAACAATTTTCAAAATACGAAAATAAGGCAGTGAAGATGATAATCAAAATATGAAGATAATATTATTATTGGTTAGAAGATCTTTAGTACCGATTCACCACAGTTCACAATACCACTATTCCCAATACCACTGTTCACAATATACACATCATAACCAACCTCACAATACCACCGTGAATTTAGCACGGAGTCCGTTCACTACCCGATCGACTAGGCCGTCTTATTTGAAGACATCAACCACAATCACAATCTCAAGCACAATCACAATCTCTATGCAAATACACCACTGTGAATCTAGCACGGAGTCCGATCACGACCCGATCGGCTAGGCCGTCTTATTTGAAGACATCAACCACAAACACAATTTCAATTACAATTTCCATCACAATCACCACCATGTGTGCGACATGGCGTCCGATCACGACCCGATCAGCTAGGCCGTCTCATGTGAGACATCATCCTTTTCTATCATCAATCTCATCACAAATAAGGGGAATAACTTTGTTACATCAATCTCATCCCAAATAAGGGAAAAACTATTTTTTGATTTGCATAAAAAGGAAACATAAATACAGATTTCATTTACCT
Organism: Nicotiana tabacum; assembly: GCF_000715075.1. Classification (NCBI taxonomy): domain Eukaryota; kingdom Viridiplantae; phylum Streptophyta; class Magnoliopsida; order Solanales; family Solanaceae; genus Nicotiana; species Nicotiana tabacum. The sequence continues at coordinate 16,447,256 of NC_134098.1, forward strand.
CATGACCTTTCATATCGTATATAGCTTCATTGGTACTTTTAACCACTTACAACATCATTATTTCATTGTCTCTTTGGACCATACATATGATTCTTCTTTCATGGCACAATGTCCGTATTTCATATTCCACACTTTCATTTCTTTCCTTTCATGGGTCATCATCATAAATATCAATATATAGAATATTTCGGAAATCATAACTTTAAGTCCATTAGAAATGAAGACTTTAAACACAATATATTTTTTTCCAATAAATGGAGTAAAATGATTGGCAATCGAAGCGCAAGTTAAAATCATAAACAAGTAACACACAATTTATTCTTGAAATACTTTTCCCCAAAGAGGGCAATACACAATTTCAACTCATGAATATGTAAGAGCTCAAAACACGTTGGGAATATTTACAAGACATATCATTAGTTAAAACAACTACATTTGGGCATAATTTGAGTACATAAGCTTTTAGGCAAATCTATTTTCGAAGTCATTTAAAACACTTAAATCAAGGCTCATTTCATAACCTTTCTCACATCGATCATTTCATTTCATCGGCACTGTTGGCCACAAGTATAACTTTCTTTCTTGGCACGTTGGCCACACTTTATATCCCAAATTCACTTATTTCACTTCCAAACATCTTTATATTTTATCAACAATAAGATATTTCTAATCAAGACTTAGGTACACATATGAGCAATTAAGAGACTTTAGCATATTGAGATTTTCTCACACAATTTGGCATCATAACCTTCATTTGAAACATGACTCAAAGACATAGCATTTCAATACACATATCATTCTTGAACACATTCCTAAAAGATAACATAACGCGATAAGAACATTTAGAACACGTTTTGAATACATAATTCTCGACACTTTTGCTTATTCGGAATACATATTGAGCATATGTCTTTCAACACTAACTTATTCGGAATATCCAATTTTATAATGAACAACTCGGGACTTACATAAATTTCATGAACACCGTAGGATTCAATTCTAAGAGAGAAGTTTAGCCAACATATCTCGCTTTGAGCTTTCCTTAAATTATTACAATGTTCCGAAAATTCTAGCAATCCCAATCTATTTCGAGACATAACAAAAGTGAACACAAATTAGGAAGATATTCATGATTTCAGCTCATTTGAGCATTTTATCAAACACTAGATGTGCAAATTTAATTACAAGGTTCTTCCACAAGATTTTCTTCACTCTACAACCCAATCTTTACTTATTTGAGCTCAACAATCTCCCCACAAACATTATTGGTACATGAATATATAAATAATACTCTTACACACAAGAATCATACTACCAATCACCCATCCTTTACCCCAAACTCGAGATTGAAGACTAGGGTTAGAACCTTACCTCTTGAGTGAAGATTTTTGAGATTTCCTTGTTGGATTTCAAAGCTTGGACAAGATCTTGATGAACAAATCACTTGAGCTTCTTCCGCTCTCTAGAACACTCTCACTTCCCTCTAAAAATATCAGTTAATCCCCCAAAAATGAATCCTTAGGCTAGATAAATGAAATGGGGGTCGGGTTATAAAATTAAAAAAATGGACCCTCTGAAATCCAGACCGCGCTACAGACCAGGCTAGGCACGCTCTGTAGTGAGCTACAGACCAGGCTTCGCAAGTTCTATAGCGAGCTACAGACCAGGCTTCACGAGGGATATAGCACGGTCTAGCGCGCAACAGACCAGGCTTCACGAGGGATATAACACGGTCTACCGCGCTACAGACCAGGCTTTGTGAGGGATATTGCACGGTCTGGCGCGCTAGGAGTTGGGCGACATGAGGTCGAAATGATTCAACTCCCCAACGCATTGTTCAACCCAAAAAGTCCGAAAATACAATACATTAGCCTACCTTGGCACCACGGAACCTCAAATTCCTTAGCGAAATTTTCCGGGGTCTTACATTCTCCCCCGCTTAGGATCATTCGTCCTCGAATGAGGAGTAGAGTCCGTCCTCAAACACTTAACATAACTCGTTTCCTATTCCACACAGGTGAATGTCACGACCCAAAACTAACCCCTGTCATGATGGCGCCTATCGTGGAACTAGGCAAGCCGACTCATTTCCAAAATAAAATGATATTTTCATTTCAAAGATAATTTCAAGGTTATTTAACATAAAAACCTCCATTTAAAGAGTTCAAATCAAAGAAAAATAGAAGTGCGGAAAAGAAAAGCCCGACATCGGGGTGTCACTAGTCATGAGCATCTACTATAATCTGTCTAACAATATCAAGGCTAACTCAGCCTGGAAAAATAGCTAAATACTACTAGAGGAAGATAAGAGGGAGAAGAGCAGGGGCTGCGATCGCCAAACAGCTACCTTGCTATCTCCAAGAAAATCTGCAACCAGAACACTCAATAACCGCTACCGTGTCCAGCCACACCTGGATCTGCACACAAGGTGCAGGGAGTAACGTGAGTACGCCAACTCAGTAAGTAACAACAATAAATAAAGACTGAGCAGTAGTGACAAGCAATAAAGCATATAACGTTCATATCAGGAAATCTCAGTAAAATACCACATGCTCTTAAAAATCAGGATTTGAATCAAACATCTCGTTTAAACCCAGTTCCAATAAAAATCATTTTTATTTTTCCAATAGTTTTTCAAACAAAGGCCCAATGCAAAGGTGAGCAAAAAATGATGAAATCATAAACAGCCACTCGGGCAGACCTCACAGTCACTCGTGTCACTCAGGCATACCTCACAATCACTCTTGCCACTCGGGCATACCTCACAATCACTCTTGCCTCCCAGTCACTTAGCACTCGGCACTCGGCACTCGCACTCAGTAGGTACCTGCGCTCACTGGGGGTGTGTACAGACTCCGGAGGGGCTCCTTCAGCCCAAGGGCTGTAATATGCACGGACAACTCACATGCGATAATAATAAAGTATGCTGCAGGCGGGCAGCCCCGATCCACACTCATCCACACTAATCAGGCCCTCGGCCTCACTCAGTCACAAGTATGCTCCAGGCGGGCAGCCCCGATCCACACTCATCCTCACAAATCAAGCCACTCAGGCATTTCAGTAAAATAGGGCATTCGGCCCAAAACATTTATATGCATCAAAATAGAGTCATAAAACTGAGTTATGTAGTAAACAAGTATAAACATGACTGAGTATAGATTTTTCAATCAAAAACAGTGAGAGGATGATACGAAACAGCCCCCAAGGGTCCAAACAGCATTGGCGCAAGGCCCAAACATGGCATTCAGCCCAATTTACATAAAATCTTTCTAAATCATATAAGTATCAATGGTTTCAACAAAGTATGCAACTTTACAGTTGCTACGGGGCGGACCAAGTCACAAATCCCCAATAATGCACGCCCACACGCCCGTCACCTAGCATGTGCGTCACTAAAAATAGTAGAATAATACAAAATCCGGGATATCATACCCTCAGGACTAGATTTACAATCGTTACTTACCTCAAACCAGTCAAATCTCTGCCCCGCAATGCTCTTGCCTCTGGACTCGGCCTCCAAATGCTCCAAATCTATTCACAATCAGTATAATACCATCAATATATGCTAATGGAATGAATTCCACAAGAAAAGCTTCAAAATTAGATCAAAACCCGAAATTGGCTCAAAATTCGCATGTGGGCCCACGTCTAGGAACCCGACAAAAGTTACAAAATCTAAAAGCCCATTCAACCACGAGTCTACCCATACCAATTTTACCAAAATCCGACCTCGACTCGACCCTCAAATCTACAAATCTAATTTTCAAATTTCTAAGTTTCAATCTCTGATTTACGCCTCAAAATCATGTAATCTAGTCGGATTACTCGATGATAATTCATTATTATGGAGTAGAAATGATCACAAGGGACTTACCTCAAGTTTTTCCTTGAAAATATATCAAAAATTGCCTCTCCCCAAGCTCTAATTTGTCAAAAATGGCAAATGGGACGAAGTCCATATTTTTATAATTCTGCCCAGACATCCTCGGTTCTGCCTTGATCTTGGCCCTCGATCTTGGCCTTCGATCGAGGTCCTCGATCCTGGTTCTCGGTCCTGCCTTCGATCTTGGGCTCGATCGTGGCCCTCGACCCTGAGCTCGATCTGGGCTTCGATCGTGGCCCTCGACCTTGAGCTCGATCTGGGCTCGATTTCTGGGCAGAAGAAATTTCCAACAGAAGGAAATTGCAGCAGCTGTTCTAGTTCAATTTTTGATCCGTTAAACATCCGAAACTCACCCGAGGCCCTCGGGACCTCAACCAAATATAACAACAAGTCCTAAAACATCATACGAACTTAGTCGAATCCTCAAATCACCTCAAACAATGCTAAAACCATGAATTACACCCCAATTCAAGCCTAATGAACTTTGAAATTTCTAATTTCTACAAATAACTCCAGAACCTACCAAATCACGTCCGATTGATCTCAAATTTTGCACACAAGTCCTAAATGACATAACAAAGATATTTCAATTTTAAGAATCAGATTCCGACCCCGATATCAAAAAGTCAATCCCCCGGTCAAACCTCTCAAAAATAAAACTTTCGGCATTTCAAGCCTAATTCCTCTACGGACTTCCAAATAATATTCCGGACACGCTCCTAAGCCCAAAATCACCATACGGAGCTATTGGAATTATCAAAATTCAAATCCGAGGTCGTTTACATATAGGTCCATATCCGGTCCACTTTTCTAACTTAAAATTTTCAATTATGAGACTAATTATCTCATTTCACCCCGAGTTCTTTCCGGACTCGAACCAACTAACCCGATATAATATAATATAGCTGAATAACACAAAAAGAAGTAGGAATGGGGAAAACAGGGTTATAACTCTCGAAACGACCGGCCGGGTCGTTACACTTAAGCTCCCAAATTTGACAAACTCTCAAATATTTCAGAAATTTCGGCAGAGTCTCCTCTGCAATTGGGCCTAACCACTGCTAGAGAATCACCAAAATCACTCCTAACAACATATCCACAACTAGACAAAGCATCACAATGTATATAAACAACACTAATCTCAATATTACAGGCATTATATTATCAAGAGTGATATCTGGACATCAACTGCAAATATTTAAATCATAACATATAGAAAGTACCTTTCAAATCATAACCATTTACTATACAATCAAGCGAAAATATTTTCTTTCCACAACACTTTCGGCCTTCAAGGTGACCTTCTCGACTCACAGAATTTGCCATAACACATTAACGGAGGCAATCTCAACTCCCGAACTTATCTAACAAGGATGACAAATAATTACCCCTCATAAGCCAATTATCCATTAACTTCACCTTCTCTAGCTTTCACCGGAGCGATAGACAAAGGATTCCCAACTACCTTCTTAGACATAGAAACTTGAAACACCGGGTACATGGAGGGCAATGGTGGGGAAACATCATACTCATAGTTCGGCATATTTCTTTCAAGATTTTGTAAGGCCTAATGTGACTACACATTCTTTACCTTTATTATTAATTCACATAACATCCTCATGGAGAAAATATTGAAAATAACCCGTTCACTTTCTTCAACTCTAACTCTCTACGCCAAACTCCCAAACTAAACCTTTGGCGACCTTCATCAATTATTCTAAGATATGCTAGCATGAATATGACCATAAAATTTCCTACCCAATATATTTGATCATGGGATGATGCTTCTTCTTTGACATATTTGAACCTTCAACCCCCGTAGGTTTACTATAAATAGGAACAACGAGGTTCGAGATTGGGCTGGAATTATTCAAGAATCCATCAATGTGCTGAGCAGGGTATTTCAGGAAGTTATATCCTAAGAGATATGTAGGTTGCTACCAATAGCTCTGACATGGTTAATCATTGTGATGACATCATTTATTCTACAAATGAGGCATAAAGTTGCCTAGTAGTCATTGATAAAGTGGGAACCATGTACATGATCCCGAGATTTAAAAGAAATGAGTCATTTTAGGCATGCGGCATATGGGAGGCATGATCGGGAGGATAAGGACATTAGCATCAGCTATTCTTGGAAGACTATGAGTCATGAAAAGGCAACAATAACTGTTTTATTCCATATGTGCCTTGTTCGGCAATAGTAGGCCTCAAAGAGAAATAGCCAAATATGTGACACTAATCGCCTCTTGGAATGTAGGAAAAATCAGTTTAACTCAAAATGAGAATATTCTGGCACCCTGAATGTGATATGAGTTTCAAAATACATGTAGTTGCATTACGCTCTTAACATTAACTAACACAAGGAATAGATATGCCACAAGCCCATGAGGATGAAATAAAAGAAGTTGAACACTTGTGAGATTATTATTATTCTGACAGCTTAACCCTTCACAATAGTTGATCCTAAATGAGAGGACTAGAGATATGACAAACTTGTCTTTCAAATCAATAAACTCATGATATGTGCTAGAATCTTAAACATCCACCTGAAGTTGGGAGAGAAAGGTTGCGATATGGCTACTTAAATTCCAACCACACACGAGTGAAACCATTTAGCTAGGACATCTTAATATTAGGATGAAATCATGTATTGGTTAGAGGGAATTAATATTGTGCTTTGAGCTAGACATGTTTCTGCCATAATAACTCTCAAGCTGCAATACCAGGCCACTTCATGGGCAACTGCAATACTAGGAATAAAGTGAGCTACTTACTTTGGAATGATCTAAGTAGATATGAAAGTCATACTGAGATGGACAAACAAAAAGATCTTCCTGTGAAGAATTTGTGAAAATCTCAAATTTTCCAGAAACTTTATATAGACAAGTGACCCCTTTCAGTTTACATGTACACATATGATAGGTGCTGAGATATGCTCTCATGTTACTAGACAGTTAAAAGGATTCATGATAATATTCACAAAGGAGTAAAGTGATTGTTCAAACCATAGGAGCCACATACACCGGAGAGAAAAAGAGTGGCTCAAGAAGGATCTCAACACTAGGCCGCTATACATTGGATTTGATATCACATAGGTAAACTTTATGATTGTGCATGCATAAGCACAAGTGAGCAGATGTTATCTATTTGAATCAAAAGTTTCTGTAAGAAATTTATCATGTATAGTCCCTTGTTGAGAATTGAAGGAAGCAAGTGAGAAGTATTAATCCTAGAGTTATAACTCAATTCAAGGACATAATTATAGAACTCAATTCCTCAAGAGGTCGTAAATAAGAGAATTATGATAAAGAGGCTTCACGAATACTGCGTCTCGTTCAAAGAGTAGGTACATGCAATATTTTGTGATTCAACATTTTGGTTAAGACCATATTTATGTAGGCCCCTTCAATATGGATGTACATATACAACAAGGAAAATAATGCGGTGTTCACAATGAGATAACAATGAGTGACTTACTAGGTGATTTTAGATTGACATGGTAGTACCTTAATTGATGCCCCTCCACTCCACATCCATAACATACATTGGTACCATAGTGACATATGCCCGAATGACATCGCCTATACTTTTCAAAACGAGGAGGAGGTACGTTAAACTAACTCGCTCCACTGACCTGATATTTATCCTTTTGCATAAATCATAAGAATCTCTCTTATCCTTCCTCCAGGACCCCGTGACGGGATTAACAATCTCTGTACCAGCTCTCTGTATGGGCTTTTGGAATTCCCCAAGCCTACCACCCCTAACACGCTTCTGAGCATACTCACAACACGACAAAAAATATTCTCGCCCGCATATCGGGCAGACCGGGCTAGTTGTACCCAACCTAGGGAATTTGTTCTTCTTGTGCCCCCTCTTTCCACAACCATAACATATTTCAAGAATCATCCAACATAAACCCGAGTGGCTCTTCTTTCATATCAAATATTCCGGCTTATTGATGCCAATAATTCTCTTTCATTTCTTAGGTACTCTCACCACATATTCCGGTGGCGCGATAACACTAATAGGAACAAGGACACTTCCCCTAGCAACTGGCTCTTTCAATACCTCTTTGCTGTCTCGAACCCGTGGGTTACTCATATGGAAAATGAGTTATGACGAGGAAATTAACTTCCTATTTTGAGCTTTACCGCACGATATGGAGTACCAAAGAAGTGTGAAATTCCTAAATGTCCAAGTAGCCTCCTCATTATAGATGTGAACGACAACACACCGATAAGAAGGACTCCACTAGACACGACTCCAAGACATCCTAGGATACTTTAAACCTTAGGCTCTGATACCAAGTTTGTCACGCCCCGAAATCGAGGAGCGCGACCAGCGTTCAACCGAGTGAAGCCGGCCAAGCAAGCCTATTAGATTTTCTTCTACCCAAATTCATCCATGAATAAAGAGAAAAAATATCTTATTAATTAAATACTGAGGGGATTTCATTAACAACCCCAATTTCCATTTCTATTATTTACTCCATTATTAAGTCTCAAAATACATACACTTTCATAGCGGACGTGGAACAAGTGATTCAAATACATCATGACAATTTTACTTTCCCAACACCAATACACAACCCAAACTATGTCTACGGAGCCTCTAACAGATACAACAGAGAACTATGATAATGTCGACAACAAGGCCCCGGCTATATCTCAAACACATTACATAAGGAACAAAAGATACATGACCCCGAAATGAAGTGGGACTCACCAAGTCAGCTGGGAAGTGAGTGTACCGCTATCACTGATCAATGTCACCTGCTGTGGAACCACCTGTATCCATTAAAGATGCAGTTTCCCCGGCAAAAGGGATGTTAGTACACTCGAATAACACTAGTATGTATGACTAAATGTCCTCTTTTAAAATAGAATGCCAATATAAGAGAGGGACAACCATGTAAACAAAGAGCAACAATCAATGATATCCAAAGGTCACCTTACAACATAACAATTTTCAATATACGAAAATAAGGCAGTGAAGATGATAATCGAAATATGAAGATAATATTATTTTTGGTTAGAAGATCTTTAGTACCGATTCACCACAGTTCACAATACCACTATTCCCAATAACATTTTTCACAATATACACATCATAACCAACCTCACATTACCACCGTGAATTTAGCACGGAGTCTGTTCACTACCCGATCGACTAGGCTGTCTTATTTGAAGACATCAACCACAATTACAATCTCAAGTACAATCACAATCTTTGTGCAAATATACCACCGTGAATCTAGCACGGAGTCCGATCATGACCCGATCGGCTAAGCCGTCTTATTTGAAGACATCAACCACAAACACAATTCAATTACAATTTTCATCACAGTCACCACCATGTGTGCGGCATGGCATCCGATCACTACCCGATCGGCTAGGCCATATCATGTGAGACATCATCCTTTTCTATCATCAATCTCAAACAAAATAAGGGGAATAACTTTGTTACATCAATCTAATCCCAAATAAGGGAAAAATATTTTTTTATTTGCATACAAAGGAAACATAAATGCATATTTCATTTACCTCATGACCTTTCATATCATATATAGCTTCATTGGTACTTTTAAACACTTACAACATCATTATTTCATTGGCTATTTGGGCCATACATATGATTCTTCTTTCATGGCATAATGTCCGTATTTCATATTCCACACTTTTATTTCTTTCCTTTCATGGGTCATCATCATAAATATCAATATATAGAATATTCCGGAAATCACAACTTTAAGTCCATTAGAAATGAAGACTTTAAACACAATAGATTTCTTTCCAATAAATGGAGTAAAATGATTGGCAATCGAAGCGCAAGTTAAAATCATAAACACACAATTTATTCGTGAAATACTTTTCCCCAAAGAGGGCAATACACAATTTTAACTCATGAATATGTAAGAGCTCAAAACACGTTGGGAATATTTACAAGACATATCATTAGTTAAAACAATCACATTTGGGCATGACTTGAGTACATAAGCTTTTAGGCAAATCTATTTTCTAAGTCATTTAAAACACTTAAATCAAGGCTCATTTCATAACCTTTCTCACATCGATCATTTCATTTCATCGACACCATTGGCCACAAGTATAACTTTCTTTCTTGGTACGTTGACCACACTTTATATCCCCAATTCACTTATTTCACTTCCAAATATCTTTATATTTTATCAACAATAAGATATTTCCAATCAAGACTTTAGGTACACATATGAGCAATTAAGAGTCTTAAGCATATTGAGATTTTCTCACACAATTTGGCATCATAACCTTCATTTGAAACATGACTCAAAGACATAGCATTTCAATACACATATCATTCTTGAACACATTCCTAAAAGATAACATAACGCGATAGGAACATTCAGAACACATTTTGAATACATAATTCTGGACACTTTGCTTATTCGGAGTACATATTGAACATATATCTTTCACACTAACTTATTCGGAATAGCCAATTTTATAATGAACAACTTGGAACTTACATAAATTTCATGAATACCGTGGGATTCAATTCTAAGAGAGAATTTTAGCCAACATACCTCGCTTTGAGCTTTCCTTAAAATTACTACAATATTCCAGAAATTTTAGCAATCCCAATCTATTTTGAGATATAACAAAAGTGAACACAAATTATGAAGATATTCATGGTTTCAGCTCATTTGAGCATTTTATCAAACACTAGATGTCCAAATTTGATTACAAGATTCTTTCACAAGATTTCCTTCACTCTACAGCCCAATCTTTACATATTTGAGCTCAACAATCTTCCCACAAATATTATTAGTACATGCATGTATAAATAATACTCTTATACCCAAGAATCATACTATCAATCACCCATCCTTTATCCCAAACTCGATATTGAAGACTAGGGCTAGAACCTTACCTCTTGAGTGAAGATCTTGTGAGATTTACTTGTTGGATTTCAAAGCTTGGACAAGATCTTGATGAACAAAGCACTTGAGATTCTTCCTTTATCTAGAACACTCTCATTTCTCTATAAAAATATCAGGTAATCCCCCAAAAATGAACCCTTAGGATAGATAAATGAAATGGGGGCCGGGTTATAAAATTGAAAAAAATGGACCCTCTGAAATCCGGACCGGGCTACAGACCAGGCTAGGCACACTCTGTAGCGTGCTATAGACTCGGCTTCGTGAGCTACAGACCAGGCTTCGCGAGAGATATATCACAGTCTACCACGCTACAGACCAGGCTTTGCTAGGGATATAGCATGGTCTGGCGCGCTAGGAGCTGGGTGACACGAGGTCGAAATAATTCAACTCCCCAACGCATTGTTCAACCCAAAAAGTCCGAAAATACAATACATTAGCCTACCTTGGCACCACGGAACCTTAAATTCCTTAGCAAAATTTTTCGGGGTCTTACAAATACAATACCAGAAGTTCTGAAGGTCTTCCTACCTAGCAGAAAGCTTCCTAGAGCAACGAAGCAAAGCAACATGGATAAGGATTGGAGATGACAATTCAAGATATTCTTTTCTCAGTAATTAAACACAAGAAACTTCAAGAGGCTGTTACACAATTGAGGGATGGCAATGATGTGATACACACAGAACCAAAAGAGACAGCCATGATCTTTGTAGACTATTATAAAGAATTATTGGGGAAGAAAGCGGTAAACAGAACAAGAGCAGTAAGAAGAATTCTGAGGAATAGCATGTGCTATCAAAAGTAAAACAGATGAACATGATACAACCATACACAGGGAAAGATGTGAGGGATGCTATATTTAGTATTGACAGCAACAAGATCCCAGGCCCTGATGGATATGGAATTTACTTTTCAAAAAGACATGGAGGATTTTAGGGAAGGATGTCACCACTGCAGTACTCCAATTTCTAAACAATGGGAAGCTACTGGCGCAATTGAATGCAACAATGATAACCTTGATACCTAAAGTACCAAGCCCACAGTATACCGGTCAATTTAGACCAATATCCTGCTTCAATGTCCTGTAGAAGTATATATCCAAAGTAATATGCAAGAGATTGAAACAAGCCTTGAACTATCTAGTAGCACCAAATCATGCAGCATTTGTGGAAGGGAGATCCTTGGTACACAATGTCCTTATATGCTATGATCTTATGAGACACTATAACAGGAAAACATCACCAAGATATTTAATAAAGATAGATTTAAGGAAGGCATACGACATGGTGAGTTGGGAGTTCATAGGTGAAGCACTGACTGGATACGGGTTCCCTGAGACTTTCATACAATTAGTCATGACATGTGTTACCACCACTAAATTTACAGTGAAGGTTAATGGAGAAAGTGTTGGGTATTTTGAAGGCAGAAGAGGACTGAAACAAAGGGACCCAATATCCCCATTACTATTTGTCTTAGTCATGGAGTACTTGTCCAGAACACTTAAGAAAATGAGTGAGCTTCCAGATTTCACATACCACCCAATGTGTAAGGATCTCAAGTTAACTCATCTGATCTTTGCAGATGGTTTGATGATTTTATGTAAAGGTGATATAAAATTCATTGCTAGAGTGATGGAGGCCATAAGCCATTTTAGCATAACAGGATTTACTATAGGGACCCTTCCTATCAAGTACCTTAGAATGCCCCTCTCTTTCAAAAAGTGGAGTAAAATGGAATGTCATGAACTAATGGGGAAGATAACTAATGGGGTCAGGAATGCCTACTCAAGATGCCTATCATATGCAGGGAGGTTACAAATTATAAATGTTGTATTGTTCTCAATATATAACTTCTGGGGAGCTATATTCATCCTACCTCAGAGTGTTTTGAAAGAGATGGACAAAATATGTAGGGATTATCTTTGGGGTAGTACTGAAGATCACAGAAAACTTACATTAGTAGCTTGGGACAGAGTGTGTACTCCTAAGAAGTATGGTGGGCTGAACATCAAAGGGTGCAAGAATTGGAATATAGCTGTTGTAGGAAAACTACTCTGGTAATTAGCAAGAAAGAAAGATGTATTGTGGGTAAAGTGGGTGCATGGGATATACATGAAGCAGGAGAGAGACATTTGGAATCACAACCCTCCTACTGATAGTAGCTGGTACTGGAAATTAAATTCATTAAAAGAAGTGATGGCACAATGGTATAATAATGGGAACTATGTGCTGCCAGAGAATGGAGAGTACTCATTAACAAGGAGCTACAATACACTACTAGGACTACAGGTAAGATTGCAGGAGGCAAATTTGGTGTGGAACAGGGTGATGCAACCTAAACATAGATTTTGTGTTTGGTTAGCTAACCAAGACATGTTACTAACCAAAGAAAGAATGACTCGATTGCATATCCCAGTAGAGGATCAAACATGTAAACTGGAAATTGGAGACTCAGAAGTACCTATTTGCACAGTGTACATGGGCTAGAGCAGTAAGAGAAGGACTGTCCAATTGGATGGGGATCAAGTTGCCTCAGATGAATATTCAATAAAGTATCCAGTGGATTAAAAGCAGGCACTGGAAGCAGAAGAAGAAAGAGATAGTTGTTGCAGTATGGAGAGCCATGATTTATCAGATCTGGCAAACACGAAATTGAAAGATCTTTAGGAACACTGATATACACACAAATCGTGTAATAGCACAGATACAAAAGGAAACAAGAATTAGAGTAGAAGATATACAACATAGGAGAAGAGTTAATACTTGCCAGGGATTGATTATAAGAATTTGTAATTAGTATTTGACTGTCCGAGGCTTAGCGAGATATAACACCCTTCCTAGAAGGTGGTTATATTCCTAAGTGCTCTCTAGGTGTATTAGAATATTGGTTGTTAATGATAATTTCACAGTTATTACCAAAAAAGTTTCAAGATTAAGTATTATTAAGCAACTAGTAAATATATTCGTGCTTCACAGAAGCGCAGTCATCAAACGAGAATAAAAATATGGGTAAATAGTAATTGTTAGAATTATTATCGTAAAAAATCAGTCTTTACTAAGTAGCCTACAAGAGATAAAAAATAATTTGTAAACTCATAATCTTGAGATAACTCATGCAGTGAAAATTTTAAAGTCATCCTTAAGATTGACCATTAAAATATAATTCTTATTCTAGTATTTTATCTCTAGGAATAATATTAAATTTTATGTAATAGCAAAAGTGAGTTTCAACAAAATTTATTCTCAAGAGCATACAATGAATGATAGTGGAAGTTGTACTCTTTGATCATTTTCATCTTTTGTATATTCTCTGTTGTAACACAATTAATTATTCTTTTTTTATTTTTTATTTTATCATCATTAATCCCTATCAACAACCAAGAAGTTCTCCACTGCAGACAAAAATCCAACACAACTTCTAGTTTTCTATCTCTCTTTATATATATATATAGTTTGTATTTTATGATATTATGTTAAGAAAAAATAAAATACAGAGAAAAAAGAATTGCCCTCCAAAACAAAACAAGAAGTCAAATTGTACCTGAAAAATAACAAGATAGTTAATTTGGATGATCTTTTGACCAATTATGCCTTTTGTTTTCTGGGTATTTATTGGTGTGAGATGACAACAAGATAGCGTTGTTTAACAGGGTAAGCCGGAGTGGTGGCACTTGCCAAGCAGTGGGATCTTAATGGCGGTATAATATGTGATTATTTATCAAAAGGATATTAAAAATCTAAAATCATTTATCCAAAAAAGATCGGCTTAAAAGATATAAAGAATTAAATGCCATGTACAGATGCTATTAGTTTAGTAACTAATAGCCTATATTTGGTTTCAAAATATTTTTGGAACAAAATTACAAAAATACAAATCGACCTTACTTAGCTGAAATAACTAAATTAGTTTTTAGAGATTAAATTCTTCTGGTTTTCGAAATTAGAAACAAACATAAACTCAGTTTGATACACCAACAAATTTTTATTTCTCGAAGTACTCTAATTCAACAATTTTATTTTTGAAAAAAACTTAACGTAAACAATATTTAGCTTGATCCACAATGCAACTAAAGTACAAAAAATATTTTCAATCCTCTTTCTAGCCCCAAATTATTCTAGAAGTTACTCGAAACCAAACATTAAATGTTTCACAAGACATCTCCCTCTAAATGTTTGGAACCAATTTGTTTGTTGTCCATTCAGCTGATATAAGTAATCTGGATTTGGCCTACTTATTTCCATTTGAGATGGCCCCGAATTTCTTATGAATTATGAAATATATTACATCAAGAATTTAATTATATATGCTTTCACAAAACTAATCTAACGTGACAAATTCAAAGTAATAATAATCTATATTACTATTGGTACACGAGATCTTTACATATACTATTAAACTTAATAATACTAAATAAGTGACAAGTGAAGAATTTTTGTCGTCCTCATAGAGGGCAATTTGGAACTTGCAAGAATTTTAAGGACCATGTTTAGTTGTCAATCATATTGATTTTTTTTCTCATTCTAACGAGAACACTAACATTGCAAATTGAAAGAAATGCATATTGAACTTTGATCGGTCTTCACAAAACTAGGATTTTGAGCACATTTTATAGCCACGTGTTTGTCACTACTCACTCCCGGAAATAACCTCTCTATCCCTCCGGGTAGGGGTAAGGTCTGCGTACACTCCATCCTCCTCATACCCCACTAGTGACATTATTACTGAGTTGTTGTTGTTGTTGTTATATGTGTTGGTCACTACTCAAATTCGGGGCATCAACTGGCGCCTAAAGAGCTACTACAGGGAATGAGGTAAAAAAGACTTTTGAAATCTTGTGTAACAATTTAGGACACATTTTTGGTTAACAAAAAATGTGTAATAAAATGGGTTCGAGGGTCAGATTAAAAGTAACAAAAGTTATGGGTAAATATTAAAATTTTTAAAACTTTTAAAAAATCATACCCATTCAAATTATTTTAAATTTTCATTTCCCTCTTCTTTCTCCTCTTTACTTCTTCTTCTCCTCATTCCTTCTTTCTTCTTTCTCTTTCTCATTCTCCCATTCATCTTCCTTACTTTTGTTACACCATGTGCGTCCCAAGGTGACGTATAATGAATATGAGACTTGTTAATCATGATTTAAATGAGTTTAAAGTCATAATATGACTATATATGATGTTTGGATAAAAAATATAAAGTTTGGAAAAAATCGGATTTAAGTTGCGGAAAAACCGACTAAGGATTTGCCTTGTAACTGAGCTTTCTGGAAAATACATTTCATGTACTATATGAGGTATTTATGGGACATATTATATATCAAATTGAAGGTCTTGGAATTTAGTTTTCAAAGCACTTAACCGTTCATTCATACGACATCCAGATAAAAAGATATAAGCGTCGTAAGATGGGCCAATGCGAGGGTGCCAAGCTAACACCTCTTTGACTTTTCAAAAGTTGATATATAGGTCTTAACTCGTCTCTCTCTTTATTTTTACATAGAGCCCGACCATAGAACACCATAAAACCTATCCTTGAGCTCTCTAATAGGAGTTCAACGAATACTAGCATCTCGGGTACGAAATCGAGAAGTGATAACATCAGAACGATCCCTACGACGTAAGTATCATTATACCGCCTCTCTTTTTTCTTTGTAGTTCGAGTTTTGTAAGGTACTTCATAGTTAAGAAACGTTCAATTTCTGTATTTAAGTGTTTAAATATCAAGGAAGGTTGATAAATTAATTTTCTAATAGTTAGAACTCACGGGACGGTGATCGAAAGTCGTGAGTTCGATTTTTTTCCACTTGTAGTGGAATGTTTTATAGTCCACATGTGTTGGCCTATTGTACTGCTGATTTATGGAGTTTGGAAGGATAAAAGGGTGTGGAGAAACGCCACATGTGGTAGGGTAGTAGGTTGGTCACTCGTCGTTGCAGTTTCAGGCTAATTGATAACTTGTTGATTGAGTGTGTTATGGTATATTTTGGGTTTTTATTGTATTGAAGGTTCCGAATTGTAATTAGGTTGGTTTTGAGTTGCTGATTGTATTGTGTTTGTATCTCGCCTATAGTAGTCTTGAGGGAGCAATAAAATCAAGGGAAATACTGCCCGTTTTATTTTAGAATCGAGTTATCGTTTGAAATACGTAATATACCAATACCATCTAAGTCGTACATGTATTTCTTTGTTATAGGGTTAGCGCGCTAGTTATCATAAGCTTGTTGTTGAGTTGCATTGATGACTTGAGGTATGTTAAGGCTATCCCTTCTTTTCTTTTTGGCATGATCCATATAATACAACGAAACATGTAAGCACACAACTTTCATAAATAATTCTATTATTAGAAGTACTAGGGTTGCCTAGGTTCTGGATTCCCCATATGTCCTACTATCATATCGTCTGTTCATGGGTCTCATGACATTTCGAGAGATCTTATTGACTTACTTCATTATGCATTGCATCCATTTATACATGTATATTGACCCATGACCAGATGACGTTATATACACGTATAGTATATGTATATGGGATATGGGGAAAGGTTATGGCGTTACTTACACACCACCACCTGATCAGCTGGTATACATTTATGACTTCGCCCACAGAGGCTGAGATGATATGATGGGATGCCTTCACAGGCTTGATGCTGTTATGTACGCACATACATATGCATGATATGATATTTATACGTATATGCATGACATTATAAATATTTCATGATTCACAAAGCTATTCAGACTTACAGGTTGAGTCCTTTACTCCATGTTTCTTTCATGTCTGTTATATATTAATTTTTATGACTTACATACTCGGTACATTATTCGTACTGATATCCCTATTACTCGAGGGCCTGCATTTTATGCCGGCAGGTGCAGGTAGACAGGCTGACGGTCCCCCATCTTAGGATCCCTGCTCAGCGAGAGTTGGTGTGCTCCATTTGATCCGTGGCTGCTATTGAGTTTTGGTACGATACTTTTGTATATATATGGGTATGACGGGGCCCAGTCCCGTCCTTTATACAGTTGTACACTCTGTTAGAGGTATGTAGACAGTCATGTATAGTTGGATAGTATGTGGCCTTATCGGCTCGCCCTATCGTATTCCGTATATATATATATATATATATGTCTTTTGGGCATGTTTTCCACGTATGTTATTAATATGAATCAATAGTTTATTTTCAGACGTTATGGATGACCTACACGTATTTCATATTTATATCTTAGACGAATGCTTAGGTGTGTTCGATAGGTAGAACTCGGGCACTCGTCACGGCCCATCGGTTTGGGTCGTGACAAAAGTGGTATCAGAACTGTTCCATCCTAGGGTTGTTTAGAGACCGTATCTAGTAGAGTCTTGTTTATGAGTATGTTGTGCACCACACTTATAAAGAGGAGGTTGCAGGACATATAGGATGTTATCCTCCCTTCTTATCTTAGATCGTGCGATATGAGGATTCATTTTCCTAACGATATGTTATGTTTTCAGCGATGCCCAAGAAGGCTACAACCGCCCAGAAGGGCAAGTCCGTGACTGATGAGACTACAAGTCAAGCGCCACGAGTTACCGGGGCTCGGGGAGAGTCGCATAGTGAGACTCCATCTTAGACTTCACATACCCTATCCTCTCCAAAGGAGATCCAGGGGCACCAGCTCCAGAACCCCCCATATTTGGGTCAAGAGATGAGATATGCTATTCAGCTATTGACTCGATTAGTGGCCGCACAGGCTCGGCAGCAGGAGGTAGGTATTGGTAATGCAGATAGGGCCATTAGTGCGAGGGTTCGTGATTTCATTAATTTGGACCCTCTGATATTCACTGGAGCAGATCCAAACGAGGACCCTCAGGTATTTATCGATAGGATGCAGAGGACTTTGAGGGTAGTGAAGGCCACTGCGACTAAGTCAGTTGAGCTAGCTTCCTATAGACTTCGGGGTGTTGCAATTAATTGGTACGAGTCTTGAGAGTTGTCCAGAGGTGAGAATGCCATTCCAGTAGTATGGCAGGAGTTTACAGAGGATTTTCTTCGTCATTATTTGCCACCAGAGCTTAGACGGTCCAGAGTTGATAGGTTCTTGACCCTTCGGCAGGGTAATATGAGTGTTCGGGAGTACAACCTTCATTTTGATTCTTTGGCTAGGTATGCTACCACTATTGTAACTAAGATGGAGGATCGGGTTCACCGGTTCGTGATGGGGTTGGATCTCCACCTGCTTAATGACTGTATGTCAGTCTCACTTCATCCAGGCATTGGTATTTCTCATATTTAGGCATACACTCAGGGTGTAGAGGAGCGGAAGCAGAAGTAGAGGGCCGATCGTGAGCATGATAGGGGCCAGAGTAAGAGAGCGAGATATTCAGGTCCTTCTGGTAAGTTTTAAGGTGTTCAGAGACAGCAGTACCCGAGGTATCCAGCCCAACCATCGGCTAGTGAACCCTTCAGTTTGCCGGTAGGAGATTTGATCGTTCCACCTATCCAGGGCCTCTAGTTCTCAGTATAGGGGTGAGTCAAGTCAGATGAGGCCACCCTTGCCACGATGTGCTCAGTGTGGTAAGCAACATGCCAGGTAGTACCTCGTGGGGTTGGGTGTTTGTTATACTTGTGGTTATCCAGGCCACGTTATGAGAGATTATCCGACGAGAGGTGGTGCAGGTATAGTTCAGCTAGCGGGATCTGTAGCTGGTTCGTCATCATCAGTACGCCTACCTGGGCAAGGTTCACAGGCACCAGCCAGTCGTGGTAGAGGCAGAAGTAGAGCATCTAGCTCGAGCAGTCCTCAGAATCTCGTTTATGCATTAGCGGGTCGATGGTATCAGGAGTCGTCACCTGATGTTGTTATAGGTATATTATCAGTCTCCTCATATGATGTATATGCATTGATTGATCCAGGTTCTACTTTATCGTATGTCACTCTGTTGGTTGCTAGCAAGTTTGGGATAGAACCTGGGTTGATTAAACCTTTTGAGGTGTCTACACCTATTGGGGATCCAGTGATAGCTAGATGGGTATGTAGAGATTGCATAGTAGTAGTTCTTAGTCGTTCTACAGTAGCAAACCTGATTGAGCTAGATATGGTAGAATTTGATGTTATAATGGGTATGGATTGGTTGGCTTCTTGTTATGCTAATGTTGATTGTAGATCAAAGATGGTTCGGTTCCAGTTTCCAGGGGAGCTAGTTCTAGAGTGGAAAGGTAATACTGCATCGCCGAGAGGTAGGTTTATTTCCTATCTCAAGGCAAGGAAGATGATCAGAAAGGGCTATATTTATCACTTAGTTCTGGTATAGGATGTGAAAGCAGAGTCATCGACCCTTCAATCTATCCTGGTGGTTAATGAGTTTCTCGATGTTTTTCTCGATGAGATTCCAGGCCTTCTGCTAGAGCGGGAGATTGAGTTTGCTATTGACACATTGCCAAATACTCAGCCGATATCTATTCCTCTTTATAGAATGGCACCTGCAGACCTGAGAGAGTTGAAAGAACAACTAAGGGATTTGCTTGAAAAAGGCTTTATCAAATCCAGTACATCACCGTGGGGAGCACCTGTGTTATTTGTGAGAAAGAAATATGGTTCCTTGCGGATGTATATTGATTACAGATAGTTGAATAAGGCGACGATCAAGAATAAGTACTCACTCCGGAGGATTGATGATTTATTTGATCAGTTGAAGGGTGCCAGGTGTTTCTCGAAGATAGACTTGAGGTCGGGGTACTATTAGGTAAGGGTTAAAGAGAAGGATATTCCAAAGACAGCATTCATGACCAAATACAGGCACTTTGAGTTTTGTGTTATGTCGTTCGGTTTGACCAATGCCCCCAACGATATTCATGGACTTGATGAACCGTATGTTCAGACCCTTTCTAGATATGTTCTACAAGAAAGGAGGTTGTACGCAAAATTCTTTAAATGTGAATTCTGGTTGAATTCTGTAGCTTTCCTTGGATATATTATTTGAGATGAGGGTATCCGTGTTGACACACAGAAGATTGAGGCATTGAAGATTTGGCCTAGACCCATGACACCGACGGAGGTTCGTAGCTTCTTGGGTTTGGCAAGTTATTACAGGAGATTTGTAGAGGGCTTTTCTTCTCTTTCAGCACCATTGAAAAAGTTGACTCAGAAGGCAACTAAGTTTCAGTGGAATGATGTTTGTGAGCGGAGTTTCTAGGCATTAAAGGACAGATTGACTTCAGCACCGGTTCTGACACTCCCACAGGGGATCAATGGTTATGATATCTATTGTGACGCTTCGAGCATTGGATTGGGTTGTGTACTGATGCAATATGGTAAGGTGGTAGCTTATGCTTCTAGATAGCTAAAAAGCACGAGAAGAATTACCTGACCCGCGATTTAGAGTTAGCCGCGGTGATTCATGCATTAAAGATGTGAAGGCACTATTTGTATGGTATTCATGTTGATATATATATATAGATCATAAGAGCCTTCAGTATGTATTCAAGCAAAAGGTATTGAATTTACGTCAGAGGCGATGGTTGGAGCTACTGAAAGACTATAATGTTGATATTTTATACCATCCAGGGAAGGCGAATGTAGTAGCCGACACCCTCAGCCATAGATATATGGGTAGCCTATCATATTTACAACCAGAGAAGAGTGAGATAGCCTATGAGATTCATCAGCTAGCTAATCTTGGAGTTCGATTACTAGATTCCGGTGATATCGGAGTTACTATTCAGTACACGACAACATCTAACTGAAGTGAAGGAACACCAGTATGAGGATCATGTGCTAGCTCATTATAGAGATACAGTCCCTCAAAAGGAGAAGACACCATTTGAGATTACAGGAGATGGAGTCCTCAGATATCGAGGTCGATTATGTGTTCCTAATGTGGCAGGGCTGCGCCAACAGGTTATGGGAGAAACTCACTATTCTCGTTATTCTGTTCATCCAGGAGCGACAAAAATGTATCATGATATCAGGGAAATACACTGGTGAGACAAAATGAAGAAGGATATAGCAGAGTTTGTTACTCAATGCCCTAATTGTCAACAGGTTAAGATTGAGCATCAGAAACCCGGTGGATTATTGCAGGCTATAGAGATTCCGACTTAGAAATGGGAAGTAAGTAATATGGATTTCATTATGGGCTTACCTCGTACCCAGCGTAAGTTTGATTCTATATGGGTTATTGTTGATAGAATTTCAAATCAGAACTTTTTTTCTGCCTGTCAAGATTAGTATTCAGCAGAGGATTATGCAAAGCTTTACATTAAGGAGATAATAAGATTTCACGGTGTCCCTATATCTAATTATCTCAGATAGAGGTTCTCAATTTACAACTAATATTTGGAGGTCCTTCCAAAAAGGATTGGGGACTCAAGTAAGTCTTAGTACAATATTTCTTTCCCAAACAGATGGTCAGGCTGAGCGTACTATTCAGACACTAGAGGATATACTACAGGCTTGTGTGATAGACTTTAGAGGTAGATGGGATGATCATCTTCCACTTATTGAGTTTGCGTCTAATAATAGCTATCATTCCAGCATTCAAATGGCTCCATACGAAGCTTTTTACGTACGAAAGTGTAGGTCACATATCGGATGGTTCGAGGTTGGGGAAACTAAGTTAGTTGGAGCAGAGTTGGTACAACAGGCAGTTGAGAAGATTAAGTTTATACGGGAAAGGCTATTAGCAGCTTAGAGTCGTCAGAAGTCCTATGCAGATAATCGACGATGAGACTTGGAGTTTCAAGTAGATGACTGAGTATTCCTAAAGGTATCACCGATGAAAGGCGTTATAAGATTCGGTAAGAAAGGAAAGCTTAGCCCTCGGTACATTGGACCTTATAAGATCATACGCAGAGTAGGCCAGGTAGCATATGAGTTAGACTTGCCTTCCAACTTGGAGTCAGTACATCCAGTCTTTCATGTGTCTATGCTCCGTAAGTATATCAGAGATCCTTCTAGAGTCATTCCAATTGACGATGTTTAGGTCACAGAGCAACTATCATATGAGTAAGCTCCCATTGTTATACTAGATAGACAGGTTCGGAGATTGAGAACTAAATACGTATCTTCGGGTTAAAGTACTTTGGAGGAACAATAATGTGGAGGAGATGACTTGGGAAGCTGAAGAATACATGAAGTCTAGGTATCCTCACTTGTTTCCGCTTCCGGAGGAGGATCGGACTGAGACATCACAACCTTAGGTACATATATGGTACTTGATTCTTATGTTAGTTGTTGTCATTGGTCGTGTGAGGCCATTGGTGTTATTGATGATTGTGGCCTTGTGTGGCTTTGTATTGTTGGGTTTTCCGTCTGGCAGGTTGGTAGTGGTACCATTACGGAGGAGACTCTGCCAAAATTTCTATAAATCTCTGGGAATTTAACATTTGAGGACGAATGATTCTAAGGGCGGAAGATTGTTACACCTTGCGCGTCCCAATATGACGTATAATGAATATGAGACTTTTTAATCATGATTTAAATGCATTTAAAGTCATAATATGACTATATATGATGTTTGGATAAAAAATATAAAGTTTGGGAAAAATCGGATTTAAGTTGCGGAAAAACCGACTAAGAATTTGCCTTGTAATAGAGCTTTTTGAGAAATACATTTCGTGTGCTATATGAGGTATTTTTGGGAAATATTATATAAAAAATTGAATGTCTTGGAATTTAGTTTTCAATGCACTTAACGGTTCGTTCATACGACATACGGATAAAAAGATATAAGCGTTGGAAGATGGGCCAATGCGAGGGTGCCAAGCTAGCACCTTTTTGACTTTTCAAAAGTTGATATAAAGGTCTTAACTCATCTTTCTATTCATTTTTACATAGAACCCAACTAGAGAACACCATAAAACCTATCCTTGAGCTCTCTAATAGGGTTTCAAAGAATACTAACATCCCGGGTACGAAACGGAGAAGCGATAACATCTAAACGATCCCTACGACGTAAGTATCATTATACCGCCTCTGTTTTTTCTTTGTAGTTCGAGTTTTGTAAGGTACTTCATAGTTAAGAAGCATCTAGTTTCTGTATTTAAGTGCTTAAATATCAAAGAAGGTTGATAAATTGGTTTCCTAATAGTTAGAACTTACGGTACGGTGATCGGAAGTCGTGAGTTCGATTTTTTTCCACTTTTAGTGGACTGTTTTGTAGTCCACTCATGTTGGCCTGTTGTGCTGCTGATTTATGGAGTTTGGAAGGATAAAAAAGCGTGGAGAAATGCCACATATGGTAGGTTTGTAGGTTGGTCGCTCGTCGTTGCAGTTTCAGGCTAATTGATAACTTGTTGATTGGGTGTGTTATGGTATATTTGGGATTTTTGTTGTATTGAAGGTTCCGAATTGTAATTAGGTTGGTTTTGAGTTGCTGATTGTATTGTGTTTGTATCTCACCTATAGTAGATTTGAGGGAGCAGTAAAATCAGGGGAAATGTTGCCCGTTCTATTTTAGATTCGAGTTATCATTTGAGATACGTAATATACTAGCACCACTATCTAAGTCGTACATGTATTTCTTTGTTATAGGGTTTTCGCACAAGTTTTTATAAGCTTGTTGTTGAGTTGAATTGATGACTTGAGGTATGTTAAGGCTATCCCTTATTTTCTTTCGGCATGATCCATATAATACAACGAAATGAGTAAGCACACAACTTTCATAAATGATTCTATTCTTAGAAGTACTAGGGTTGCCTAGGTTCTGGATTCCCCATATGTCCTACTATCATATCGTCTGTTCATGGGTCTCATGACATTCCGAGAGATCTTATTAACTTACTTCATTATGTATTGCATCCATTTATACATGTTTATTGACCCATGATCAGATGGCTTTATATACGCGTATAGTATATGTATATGGGGTATGGAGAAAGGTTATGGAGTTATATACGCACCACCACTTGATCAGCTGGTATACGTTTATGACTTCGCCCACAGAGGCTGAGATAATATGATGGGATGCCCTTAAAGGCTTGATGATGTTATGTACGCATATACATATGCATGATATGTCATTTATACGCATATGCATGACATTATAAATGTTTCATGATTCACAGAGCTATTCAGGCTTATATGTTGAGTCCTTTAATCCATGTTTCTTTCATGTTTGTTATATATTAATTTTTATGCCTTACATACTCGGGACATTATTTATACTGACATCCCTATTACCCGAGGGCCTGCGTTTCATGCCGGAAGGTGCAGGTAGACAGGCTGACGGTCCCCCATCTTAGGATCCTTGCTCAGCAAGAGTTGGTATGCTCCATTTGATCCGGAGCTGCTATTGAGTTTTGGTACGATACTTTTGTATACATATGGGTATGACGGGGCCCATTCACGTACTTTATACAGTTGTACACTCTATTAGAGGTCTGTAGACAGTTATGTATAGTTGGATAGTATGTGGCCTTGTCGGCTCGCCCTACCGTATTCCGTATATATATATATATATATGTATATATGTCTTTTGGGCATGTTTTCCCACGTATGTTGTTCATATGAATCAGTAGTTTATTTTCAGACGTTATGCATAACCTACACTTATTTCATGTTTATATCTTAGACGTATGCTTAGGGGTGTTCGATAGGTAGAACTCGGGCACTCGTCACGGCCCATCAGTTTGGGTCATGACAACTTTCTTCGTTCTATTCAACTTTCGTTGCTAATGTTGCTGGTTCGTCTATATAATCTTCTTGTTCTTCATTTTCTTCCTTCTCTTTTTCTTCTTTCCCTCTTCATCTCATTTTCATCTTCTTCTTCTTCTTTCATTTTTTCTTTTCTTCTAGTGATTTAAAATGTACGAGATAAAGAGAAAAATATGAAATTTTATAAAGTGAGTATTCTGCAAAATATTCTCGAGATATTTTGAGTCATTCACATAAATGAGTATTATGTAAAATATCACCCGGGATGTTTCAAACATTCCCTTAATGAAACATCTCTCGGGATGTTTCAAACATATCTCGGATTCTTCTGCTTCTTTCTTTTTGACGTTTGATTTTTTTTTTCCACAGATATTTCAAACATCTCCACAAATGTTTGAAACATCTGTGCAGATGTTTTGAAACATCTCAGTAGATGTTTGAAACATTTCTCTAGATATTTGAAACATCTTCCTAAATGTTTGAGGATTAGGAGTGGCGGGGATAGAGAGGAGCGTTGTGAGATGGAGAAGCAAGGGGAGGATAGAGAGGAGTGTTGCGACATGGAGGAACAAGGGGAGTAAGAGGAGTAGGGGGAGGAGGAGGAGGGAGACTTTTTTGTAAATAAGAAAACTTTGGGGGTTTTAAAAATTATGTCATTAGCACTAATTACAAAAGTGTCACTTCTACCTCATTCTTTAACACTTTTGTCTTAAAAATTAATATAAATTTTGAAGTGTCTTAAAAATTAAAATCCCCCGAGCTACTACCCATTTCGCGAACCATTCCCATTTTAATGTTAAAAGTCGCACTTTAATAGCCCAAGACAGAAGCATAGCATAGATATAGTCAAATCTCAAATACAGCAACAATAACAACTCATTATAATCCCACTAGTGGGGTTTGAGAAGGGTAGTGTTTTCGCAGACCTTACCCCTATCCTGGGGTAGAGAGGTTGTTTCCGATAGACCCTCGGCTCCCTCCCTCCAAGAATTCTCCACCTTGCTCTTAGGGTGACTCGAACTCACAATCTCTTGGTTGGAAGTGAAAAGTGCTTACCACTAGAGCAACCCACTCTTGTCCAAATCTCAAATACAGCATAAGTCTAATATACGGTTGCGACTGGAATCCCCCATAAGCCCAAAACAAAGTCATGGAGCATCTAATGTAAATCCGAATACAAAATTTCATAGTTGAAGCCCAAAAAGAAAGACATAAAAGTAAGGATAGTCAAAATCCACCACCACGAGTAGATGCGGTTGGCTCACCTTAATTGGAATCAGCTATCATCTCTAACAAGATCTGAATCTGTTGCGATACCAGCAAAAGGATTTGCACAAGGTAGTAAATAATATTTTTGGTGAGCTAAAGTCCAGTAAAATCACTGACCCGCTCTCCCCCACCGTTGTACCTCGTGGAGCAAGTCTTTTAAATATCATGCATGTGTTCATATAATATATCAAATGCAATCTCGAGATGGATAATAACTTTCAACACGTATATCAACGAGATGAATAATAATCGTGCTCATGCTTTGGTATCTCAAAAGTATGACGAATAAGAGCCCGTTTGGATTGGCCGGAAAAAAGTGACTTTTAAGCATAAGTGCTTAAAAGTACTTTTTAAGTTCTTGAGCTTGTTTTACAAATAAGCAGTAACGTGTTTGGATAGAAGTGCTTAAACTGAAAAAAAACTATTAAAATGTTTGGTAAACAAGTGCTGATAAGCTCATTTTTCTGTTAAAATGACCGAGATGCCCTTAAAGCTGTCAACACTAAAAATAAGCTTATTGATGCATTTTAAATTTTAAATTAACTCAAATGCAGATTAATTTGTGTATCAATTCAGTTTAATTTATAATACTTATTAGATAAGATTATTTTAATTAATATAAAGTACTTATTAGGTAAAACATCAATTAGTAATTGTAATTAAAAAATATACTTAAATTATATAAACAATTCATATAATATTACCACAAAGTAAATAAATTAACGTTAAGTACTTTTCAAAATCGAAGAACCAGTAAAAGTTACTTTTTTGCCTTCTGCTTTCATTTTTGATTAGGCAAATGAATCAAAAATGGAATCGGAAGGAGTTAGAAAGCTTTTGAAGTTGAGAAACAAGTATTGCTAATCAATTTAGAATGTTCCTGAGGTTATGATACCAGTTAGGAAGAAATGGGAAGAAAAATAAACGGGTTAGAGGTTTTAGTAAGAGAGGGTACTTTGGTAATTATAGAAGTATGTAAGGGATAATAAGGCAAATTACTTGGTCAAACTCATAAGCCCAAAAAAAAATAAGTTGTGATAGACCAACTTATTTCTTTTGGCTTGTTTTTAGTTTTTTTGCTTAAAATTACTTGACTTTTTGTATTTGTCAAACATCAAAATAAGCTAAAAAGTACTTTTAAGTTGGTTTGAACAGCTTTTAAGTCAATCCAAACACTCTCTAAGTCATAAGATGCATAACGGTCTATCGAAAAGATATAATGACCTAGTACATGCTCGCCCATAATATAGTAGGTATGTGAAAGCATTTATGCAAGTTATAACTCATTTTTAAAAAAGCAAGCACTCAAGAGGCTGAAGGTCTCACTTACCTCAAATCCGAGCTTAACATATTGTAAGTAGTGGATAACATTATATGATGAATAGAAAAAGAAATTCTAATGAAGTAGGAACAACACCAAATCTTGGTCGATATTTTGAATATTAAGATTTTTGGCCATACACTTGCAGAGTTGCTTATATAGAGATCACTAATGACGATTTACAGCCTCCAATATCTTGAGACGGTTAGCCAGCCTTGGTACTTGTTCGTGCCTTTATAATTGTTTATTTATTTCTTGCATTACTTAGTAAATATATAACTTTTAGACTATAGTTATGTTATTAAATAATTCAATCCATTGTCAAGTCAATATAATTACTAACAATAACTGGTAAACACTTTGCAGATTTATCCCCACCCGATATAATTCTCTTGAGCTTATTTAAGATAGCAAGATGTCTCGAAATATATATAACTTTAAAATCCTAATAGCTCTTTTTTTTTATCTTTTCAGGAGGAGCCCTCTAGACTGGACTTAAATATTCATAATTACCCACTTCAGCTATACCCAAAGTTTCAAGTACACATTTTTTCTTTGCGGAATTTCTAGTACCCCTAAAAAAAAATTTACCTTAATTATTTGGACCTTTTGTGCTGATCTGGACTGGAACGTGAATACACCGCCCCAAGCGCGTAGTAAATTAAAGAAAAAGGCTTTAACCTATAAAAAATGGCCACGTGTCGTTCTCAAAGCTGATAAGAGCTCTTCTTCTAAACATAAAATGTTTTCTTTCCCATTATACCGGCCATTTTCAAGACTTTTGAAGCTGGGGTTTGACTTCCAATTTTCTTTGGTTTGAAGAGGTAAGTGAATTTTTTGTGTAAATTCCTCCCTTTGACTCGATTTTCTGTTAGGGTTTTTTTAATTTCTTCCCTAATTTATGTCTATGAAATCATAGGGTTAGGAATGGCAAACACCAAGTTGAATAAACTGTGCATGGACAAAGATGATCCAATGCTCAATGTCAAAGTGCGATGCAAACATCGTATTTTGCTGTAAATGCAAACTTCTTGGTCAGATCGAAATCCCAAAAGACGATTTTGGTTTGTCCTCACTATGAGGTATGTGTTCATGTTCTAAGCCTATCGATTAATTTGAAAATTAATGTTGATTGGGTCATTATTGTATTCTTTAAATTTCAGGCCACAAATTGCAAGTTTTTCAGATGAAGAGACAAGGAAAGAGTTGATGAGTGATCAAAGTTTATTCTTCCAAGATTGGTAAACAAAATCAAAGAGTTAGAAGAAAATTACGACCGTCTTAAGCTGTATTTGGATGAGCTTGAAGATTCAAAACAGAATGTTGATTCGAAAGAGAAGAGTATGAAGGAAAAAAAATAGAAGAAACTTGTGTAGAAAACTAATTTGGTGTATTATGATTTGTGTAGTTGTTGTGTATGTTAGCAGATTAATCCAAGCTGGCAACTTGAAGAAAAATCAAATGGTGTTGCCATAGTAGCTGACTGTTGTTATAATATAAGACCATTTTTGGTTGTTGTCATAATAGAAGATCATTTTGGTATTGATGTCGGATAGAGTAAGTTAGATGTGGTTTGGTTGTCTACTTCATTTTGATATTGCAATGAAACATAATTTCGGTATTGTATTAGAATGAAACATCATTTTGGTGTCATGGTATCATTTTCTGTTGACAAATCTGCTTTGGTTGTTGTTTGAGCAAATTTTGGCAAAAAGAAAGAAGCCTCTTCACAATAGCTGGTTAGCACACTGCCAGCGACTTCAAAACATCCAAACCAATCGCATATGAAGAAAACTACTATAATTTCCAACAAATCACTTCAATGGTAAATTTGAATACCAATAATCTAATAACAAAACATTACTTTCCAACATAATACTTTCAGTACCATTTCATACACAACATAAAACATTAGTTTTCAACAACCAAAATAATGGTACATTTGAATACCAATATTCCACAATTCTATCAACACTTTAAAAATTTCAGCAGCTTCATAACACAAAAACACCATTCTAGATAGAACTAAAAACAATAGGACCCTATCAACACTATAATTTCCATGGCTCTTGGGACTGTGAATTAGCATTCCTTGATTTGTCTCTAATCTCTTGAAGTCTTCTTGTTGTGATTGCTTGTTTTCCTTTCCACTTCAGTCTACTTGTTGGTTTGAAACCAATGTCACCAGTAACATCAGTTGATCTTGTTATCTTTGTTGATGATCTAGTGGATACTATTCTGCTACTTGGCATCCTAGTCTATACAAAAAATAGTTTAATTAGTTTAAGGTGCATTAAGATAATAACATAACTGATTGCATCAACACTTACATTAATAGTTGTGAAGCCATTCTCATCCTGAAACACACCCTTTCCCATCAGTCTTGGCCTTTTATATGGTGTTAAGATTCCAAGACCCCTTCCCCTTCCTCTAGTAGCAGTGGATGAACTAGGTGCAACAGATGAAATAGATGCAGCAGATACAATATCAGAAGCATTTGGAGCTGAACATGAAAACCAACTTTCAAGTGAATGATATATTGTGGACCTTCCTCCCCTTCCTCTTCCTCTTCCCCTGCCTCCAGTTGTTGAAGAAATTCCAGCAACAGCAGAAATATTAGTTGTTGTATCAGGAGGTGCAGAACTAAGAGCAGAACAGGTAAACCAACTGCCAGGTGAAGAAGTTGATGGAAATTCAGCACCAATAGATGCACTAGGTGCAATATCAGGTGCATTAGCAGTAGATACATTAGTTGTTTTCCTTGGTCTACCTCTTTCTCTTTTCACACTAGGCTCACCTTCATTAGTAGTTGATTTCTGTTAAAAAAGCATGTTAGACAATTAACTAAATTTAAAAGAAATTGATACAAAATCGAACATTACCTTTGATCTGCCTTTTCCATTTCCTGAAAGTGATGGTTTTGCAGCATCTGTTGATGAACTAGCACCAAGTCTTTCACTCTTTGTACACCCTCTTGTGTTGTGACCCCTCTCATGACAGAGGCTACATGTCATTGCAAGACCAATTTTAGGTAATTTACCAGACTTCTTAGGTTCATTTGTCTCTTTCCTTCTAATCTTTTTTGGTCTGCCAGACATGCTTTTGACAACTGGTGGTGCAACAGAAGGGTTAGTAGATTCAGGCCACATTGGCATATTACTCAATGATTGAATTAAATTAGAATAAGTTAACAAATATGTCTCCTTGTTGTAGCAGCTATCAATGAAGTCAGTTGGTTCAACATTGTCATAATACATTGCACATATGGCATGTGGACATAATATCCCCTTTAACATCCAAGATCTGCAACTACAAACCTTCTTTCTAAGGTACACAGTATGTTGTTTACCATTATCCATTACTTCATCTCATGTTTGCCCATTAAACTCAATGGTACATCTCATTGATTTTTCAATATTGTCCTCTAATATCTTTAAGGCCATTGGAGATATGTTGTTGCTCCATGTGTTTGCAAATGCCCTTAACTTACCTATTCTGGTGATCATCTTGATTCTAATCTCTTCAAGCATGCTAATAATAGTCTTGTGCCTTTCTATCAAGATCCAGGCATTAAAACTCACTGACATGTTATTATCCATTGCATCACGCTTGACTTCACAGTTAAAATACACCTTGCACCAATACTCCTTGTCATAGTACAATAGATCATCCACTATGTTCTTGCCAAACATTGACAGTGTTTTCAGATTTTTTTTTAAATTCTGCTTCATAAGTGCTTCTGGCACACTTCTAGAATAAGTTCCTCCTTTGAAGCCCTCTCTATTTCTTTGACAAATTAGCTAAGATGTGCCTAGCACACATCCTTTGTTCACAAGCTGGAAAAAATTCCTTAATTGCTGAATCCAATCCCTGTAAATTACAGTTACATGAAAAACAAAAAATGAATGATAAGTCAGTTTTAAAGAAAGAAAGTGAAGCTAATGAAACACAAAGTTACAGTTGCTGAAAATATACCTTTTGCATGTCAGTAATCAAAGTGAAGCTTGTGCCATCACCTAATCCCAAGTCTTCCTTCAGCAAAGTTAAGAACCATGGCCATGTAGTTTTCTTCTCATATTCAACTACTGCCCAAGCAAGTGGAAGCATTTGGTTATTACTATCCTTATCCACAATAATAGTAGTTGTCCCCTACTTACACCCTTCAGGAAACAACCATCCAAGCCTATGCATTTTCTACACCACAAGAAAGGATTTTTTAGTGCCTCAAAACATATTTAAAAACTTACAAACACTGGCCTACCAAGTTCATCAGGTTCACCAAGCTTCACAACACAAGTGCTCCCAGGGTTGGTCCTTAACAATTCTACCAAACTCCACATTATGATCACCCATTATTTGTTGCAGTACTTTAGCTCTTGCTCTCCTGGTTGTGGTCTTACCAACATGAACTTTGAATTTCTTCCTAATTAATTCTTGCAACTTGAATACTCTTATGTTTGGTTGTTCAGTTATTCTATCTTTAAAGATCTTGTCCAAGAATTTACAATTTCACAAATAATGTCTGGAGGCCCTCTCACACTTGTGAACTGGATTGTAAGTTCTTATAACAAAATTATTACCTTA
Organism: Nicotiana tabacum; assembly: GCF_000715075.1. Taxonomy (NCBI): domain Eukaryota; kingdom Viridiplantae; phylum Streptophyta; class Magnoliopsida; order Solanales; family Solanaceae; genus Nicotiana; species Nicotiana tabacum. Next base: position 16,479,864 of record NC_134098.1, read on the forward strand.
CACTGTCCAAGCTTGCAAACAAAAGCCAATTGCAGTTATTCTTGGTGCACCTCAGCCTGACTCTAGTTGGCTCATTTACATGCTTTTCAACTGCATCTCTTAAGTCATCAACACTCTCAAAGATCATACCCAACTGCCATACAATCTTTTTACATATTTTATCAAACGTCACACTCTTTGTAGATGTAGATCTCCTTTTTGTTAGCTTTACCTTCCTATCTAGGGGTGCCAATGGTTCGGTTCAGCCGGTTATTTTATAAAATTTATACCATACTATTTTTTCGGTTATTCTACTATGTATAACCAAAATTAGACTTTCTGAAACCGTCCCAATCATGTCAGTTTCTATTCGATATCGGTACGGTTCGGTTAATTTTCGGTTATTTTTTTAACGTCATGTAAAAGTCACTAGTAGAAGTAGAATGCAATAACCTGCGTACTTTTATAGGACTTCACAAAACTCTCTGGACATTTTTACTGTTTAAAGAGTAATGAATTAAGAAAACATGAAAGATGGCTAGAGTATAGATCCATCAATTATTCTATAGCAGTGTAAAAAAAACTAAGCAAAGACAAAGAAAATATAAATCACACGAGTGGAAAGATATGAACCACGCTGAGACTCAAGAATAAAGTCTATAGAAGATTAAATATTCAAAAAGATAAATCTAAATCATACGAAAGGAAACATATTCAATACATTGTACTTTACTACTCATAATTGCTAGAATACCTTGTGTCTTGCTAGTGAATATGTTGAAAATAATTTAATTTCAATAGGAGTAGCATAATAGGTTTGGGAATTAGGATTTTGAGTTTACTTGTTAGCTTGTAACCGTTTTCATAATTTCACGGCCCAAGGAAGAATAATTTAATGCTTTGTTATTTTTAAACGTAATATATAAATAAATTTTTTACATCTAAATTTATTCGGTACGGTTCAGTATTTTTTCGGTTTATTTTCATAAAATAAAAAATCTACCCTAATTATCGGTACGGTTATAGATTTATATTAAAACCTACGGTGTTATTAAAAGAAACCTAAAAATCGGTTCGGTACGGTTCAGTCGGTTTAGTCGGTTTTTAAATATCCATTGACACCCATATTCCTATCTTCCCCATCTTTATTCCAACATTCATCTTCATCGGTTTCAAAGCTACAAGCATCAGAACTTGGATAATATGGTTCATCACCACCTAGCCTTTCTTCTACACTCTTTTACCTGTTTCAGTCTCATCAAAACCAAGATCTGGCCCAGCATCACCACATGGTACATCTTTAGTATCAACAACAACTTTCTCTTTTCTTTTTCTACTTTGAAATGACCTACTTTCCTTCCTAATCTCTATGTACTCCTCAAGTACATCACTGCCATAATCATCCCCTCCAAAGAAGTCACTGTCTTCAGAATCATCACTATCTTCAGTTGATTAACCATTTCCAAACTCTAAGACCCCACCATGATATAATCTTTAAGTGATTAAAGCAAACCCACTCATACCTATATACAAACAAAGCAAAAAATAGTCGATAAAACCAAATTCAGCAGAATCCGACAAACTATAGATACTAGTACTAGAAAAATACTTATTTGCTAAAAACCAAAACTTTTCATTGAACCCATGCACAATAAAATCTCTGAGGTTAACATGCATACAAGAAACCTCAAATTTATTCTGCCAATAGCAAAATCACAGTGGCTAAAAGCATTTAAAACCCCTAAACTAACACAAAAGTAATTAAATGCAGTAAAGAACTAACCTTTGCTCTTGGATTGTGCGAATAAAAAGCTTAGCCTTCCAATCTGACCTTCAATCGACACACGAAAAACCCTAGAACATTATTCTTGTTTAGCCTTCCAATCTGACCTCCCACTCCTTGAATCGAACCATTAAATAGGGGCTTTATACTTGTTTTCGATCTATTAGTATCCAATTGATAGAGAACTGTCGCGACCCAAAATCTTACCCGTCGTGATTGCACCTATCTCAATAATAGGCAAGCCAAAAATCTTAATAAACTACCATATCTTTTAAATTTGAAAACAAAATAATTAAATTCAGCGAAAGAAATTTCACAATTTCAAATATAATACCCCCAAAACCTGATGTCACTGAGTACATGAGCATCTAAATGAATACAAAGTCTGACAGATAAAAATCACTGTCTGAAATATAGAACAATACAATAACTAAACAGGAAGGGAATCAAGTCTGCGGTCGTCAAGCAACTACCTTGATAGTCTCCAACAGAAATAACTCTGAATTCTAGCAGTCGTCGTATCCGGGAGCACCTGAATCTGCACACGAGGTGCAGAGTGTAGTATGAGTACAACTAACTCAATAAGTAACAAGACTAACCTCTAGGATGAAAACAATGATGAGCTCCGCATGTACAGTCCAGTATAAATAATGGAGGCATGCTTTCAAATTTAACAGTTAAACTCAGTACAAGTGAAATAGATCAATACTACATGATATGAGGAATATGACATCTCAGTAGAGAGACCTCATGTAAATACTGGTCACAAATTATCCGATCACTCGGTACTGTTTATGGCCAATCCAGCCCAGGGTGTTCCAACCCGTATATAAATACACATCGACTGACAGTCAGTCAGTCACCTAGTACCGTATAAGACCAATCCAGCCCTGGGATAATTTATCCCCAAATATAAATGATACGGACAAGATCCATATCCAGGTAAACTCATTACAATACAAATAAGTAAGGCAAGTCAATGCCCTAGGAAATCCATCCCGAATATACATAATCATCTACGCTCACTGGGGTGTGTACAGACTCTGGAGGGGCTCCTTCAGCCCAAGCGCTATATAAAACCGATATGGCCTACTGCAGGCGGGCAGTCCCGATCCGTATAATAATAAATCCAATAAGGCTTGCTGCAAGCAGTCAGTCCCGATCCATTTAATAATAAAGCCAATAAGACATGCTGCAAGCGGGTAGCCCCGATCCATAAAATCGTAAAGCCTATAAGGCCTGCTGCATGCGGCCAACCCCGATCCATAAAATAGTAAAGCCTATAAGGCTTGATGCAGGCGGGCAACCCCGATTCATATATTAATAATGTATAAAGCTATTATGGCATGCTGCGTCGCGTAGCTCAATCCCATAAATATCCTCACAATGGACAAATATCATTGAGTGTGAAATGTATATTTTTGAACAATTAATTCAACAGTAACACGACCCCATGGGTCCCAAAATATTGGCACGTAGCCTAAACATGATCTATAATAGGAGTCTCAGCTCAATTTCTCTAACACGTGGAGAATGTTCAGATAATAATATGATTCTTTAATCTTACAATTGCACAGGATTTATTCAAGACACAATTTATATGGTGCACGTCCACATGCTCGTCACCTATCGTGTGTGTCACCTCCAAACAATTTATATCATACCAAATTCGGGGATTCATACCCTCAGAACCAAGTTTTGAAGTGTTACTTACCTCAAACCGTGTAATTCTTTACTTCGCTATGCCTTTGCCTTGTGAATTGGCCTCCAAACGCCTCGAATCTAGCCACAATTAATTTGATTTAGTCAATAAAATTTATTGGAATTAATTCCATAAGAAAACACTAGTTTTCCATAAAAATCTGAAATTTAGCATAAAAATCGCCCGTGGGGCCCACATTTCGAAACCCGACAAAAGTTACAAAATCCGAACACCCATTCCGATATGAGTTCAACCATATCAATTTATCAAATTCCGATAACAACTCGACCTCCAAATCTTAAATTTTCTTTTTTGATTTTCTTCCATTTAAATCTGAAACAAATGATGAATATAACCATTGAATCATGAATTATAATCACTTCCGGATATAGAATATTTACCCCAATCCATATGGTGAAAATCGCCTAAAGAATCACTTCAATCCGAGCTCCATAGCTCCAAATGTGTTAAAATAGCCGAAACCTCAAAATATATCTTTTATCCAGGTATTTACTCATCGCGATCCCGAAGCACGAAATTTTTCAGCCCCAAAATTGCTCTTCGCAATCGCGGAAAATCAATCGCGATCGCGAAGAACAAACTCCCCCAACTATTCCAGACAGCCTCTAGTATAATGGTCATAACCTTTTGTACAAAATTCCAAATTATAAATGATTTAACTTTATGAAAACTAGACACCAAGGACTATAACTTTCATTTGTTGCTCATATCCCAATTTATTATAGATTTCTAGATATAAGCTTCCAAAGTCAGCCCTGTGCAACGGAGATTTCCAAACTCTTCCCAGATAGCCTATAGTGTATCTACCATAACGTTTTGTATGCAACTCCAAATCACAAATAGTTTACCTTTCTAAAAACTAGACATCAAGGGCTACAACTTTTATTTTTTGATCATCTTTAAAATTCTTATAGATTGCGAGATATAAGCTTCCAAAATTGGGTCAGTGCAGTAGAGATTTGTTCTACGCGATCGCGAAAGAGCTTCCGCGATCGCGATTCACAAGGCCCCAAACTGCTGTTTGCTTTCGCGAACGCGACCAAATGTTCGCGATCGCGATGCACACCTTTGTAGGCAGAAACCAGCAGTTAAAAATGGCCTCGGGATCTCAACCAAATATACCAACAAGTCCTAAAACATCATACGAACTTAGTCGAAGCCTCGAATCACATCAAACAACGCTAAAACCACGAATCACACCTCAATTCAAGCCTAATGAACGTTGAACTTTCAAATTCTATATCTTGTGCCGAAATACATCAAATCAATCCAGAATGACTTCAAATTTTGCACACAAGTCATAGATGACATAGCAAAGCTATTCCAATTTCCAGAATTGGATTCCGACTTCGATATCAAAAAGGCAACCCCCCCGGTCAAACTTCCCAAAAAATTAACTTTCGGCATTTCAAGCCTAATTCCAATATGGACCTCTAAATAATTTTCTGGACACGCTCCTAAGTCCAAAATTACCATACAGAGCTATTGGAATTATCAGAATTAAATTCCGAGGTCGTTTACATACAAGTCAATATTCGGTCAACTTTTCCAACTTAAGTTTTTAATTATGAGACTAAGTGTCTCATTTCACTCCGAAATCCTTCCGGACCCGAACCAACTAACCCGATAAGTCATAAATCAATTGTAAGGCATAAATTGAGCAGTAAATTGGGGAACGAGGTTATAATACTCAAAACGACCGGCCGAGTCATTACATTCTCCCCCACTTAAACATACGTTCGTCCTCGAACGTGCCAGGAGTTATTTCCAACCCACCACATCACTATTCCATCTTACCACACATGTACCCGGGGGTGATCATCACGTCACCCTATTCTATATAGGCCTGACCATGCAACATAACAAAAAAACAATCATTAATTTAACCTTAGCCCAAAAACCTTGGAGCCAAATTTCTAACATTCAGAATTCTTTTCAAGACCCGAATCTCACATTACTTACTGTATAAGCCTGAAAAAGATGTATCCAGCCATAACCATAATCCCAGATATAATCGCATAACATACTACACAACTTGCATACTCGTAACACCATTTCTGATCAGAGTAACTACTCAAAAGCAACCAAGTACTAGTATAAAACCCTGCATTCAATAGAACTTCGTTTCAAAACCTTCGTACACTGCCAAAGATGAAAGAAACAATCAAAAACTCATAACCACTCATCAGATCAACTAGCCATGGAGCTCTCTCGTCCCAACCAAAACCACAATCCTCTCCTAAGCCGACTTTCAATATTATCCTCCTGAATATACCATAATCAAGCCTGATAATATCCATTCTAGGTCCAATTGCCTTATTTTATTAAATATAACTATCCCACAGACATGCCACATCAATATAACTCAAGCCACAACTGCGCAATCCGTGTACCCAAATATGGGAGATGTCTCAAGGAAGAGAACCGTATTGCAAGTTCAACAAGCACCACTACAACTGCAGTGTTACAACCAACTCCTCAAATTTCGTGAAGATGATAACCGTAGGCGCATATGCACAATTGTAGAGGAAGAAAATTAATAAATTAGATAAATTATTATAGAAATAGAATTCCCACACACGGCACGGACAACTCACGTGCCAATAATATGAATCGCCCGGCATGATCACAGGCCTCCAGTCCCAGCATACCATACGGGAGCAATTAAACAAGTACACTTGTATATGATAATGAAATAAGATTCTCATGCTCCTGGACTGGTATAAATAGCACGCCATAGTGTAAGCATGTGCAAAGTCTGCTATCACACTTCAAATCGGCAATTTAACGCAGAATTAGTAACTACCCCATTTATTTAGGGAATCATCTTCTTTGTAACCTTAAGTATAGCCCAAATAGTTCTCAACAAAGGTACGAATACGGGAAACATTATAACTTTACGCTTAACAGTCAACTCTAGGCATATTATAGCCTAAGCATTCTTTCGAGTATGTGTACTTGCTCTAATGCCCGCACATGGCTCAAACCTCACATATATGCGCTCTCATAGCGCATAGCTATCACAAATAATTAACGCAACTAGTGCCTCCACCGAGTTTTAAATAAAATAGTCACCTCAAATAGGTCGCAACCCCGAAACAATATACTTCTGAGAACTCCCAGTCTCCAAATTCATCGAACACATGAATCACCGTAATTGATCCCAACTCCAACACTAAAATGACTAACACATCTTCCATTCACGATAATCCCATGAGGAATACTTTCATAATTCTTTCGTACCACATTGAAATAATTTGAATATCAGCAGTCTATCAACCAGGAGAGTACTACAATACCGATGAACATCCGTAAGTCAAAACACAACGTGCCTTCTGAAATGCGCACCCTTCTCAGGAATTATCAAGCAGTTATAACATTCATCAAAATATCTGAAACTGACCATGTTGTCCAACATTTGTTACCTTCTCTTCAAGACTGAACTGTCACCTTGTACATGTAAATCTTAATCCCGCACAACACACCATATTTATTAATCATGTGATAAGCACAAGAATCTCATTATCAACTCTGAGTCACCAGCAAATTACATACCCGGTTAGTTAAAAACCTTCCTTTTGCTTCCTTCCAGGAGGAAATCATAATACACAACACGTTTTCCATACCAGTAGAAAATATCCGGTTCAAACCATGGTAGAAACCATCAAGAACACTTTGAAATCCATCTTCACATAACTAAGCTATTAGAACTAAATTCCTCTAACTCGACCAAACCATGTAGGTCACCAAAACCCAAGAATATTGCCACCAAAATATCTGTAGAGTCTCACCACATCATAATTACCCATATAATCTATAAATACCACAACCGAAATACCCATTCTGAAAATATCTTATTTGAGTCTAAGGCTGTTTCATTCACCTTCCTAATACCGAAATATAAAATCCATAATGATATACAAAAATGCCACAAGTCTCGACACCATCCAACTTAAATCTCAGATTTTAGCCATACACAAATCCGCCAAAAATTCTCAATTGTTACATATTAATCTCGAATCCATTAGAACTTTCTCGAGAGTCACCCCCTTTGTTCAAATCTATATTATACCGCCCAAATGGGCCAAAAGACACGTGCCCCATCAGCACAACAACACTCAAAGAAGTAACTCAACTTTAATACCACCTATCAAATTCATACTCCGTGCGCACTACATCATTCACAAATAACAACTCACTCATCCCACGATTTTCATATACTCATAAAGCGCAATATAACCCGTATCCAGAAATTTTCTTACTCGAGTCATTCTCGAACTCCACCTCTGCAAGTCATCTCTGATTCCCAAGTATACTTCAGACCAAATAAAAAATTTGACACATAACCATGAATTGAATTGTCAATAGAAGGCTCCCCTACTTGGCTCAAAGTTATAGATTAAAATATTTGATAACTCACAATACCCATGCTTTATTACTACCTTAATACTGCAGTCAGTTCAACAAAAATTCTTCTCAAGCTTAAGACACGCCAACCATAAAATACCCAATCATCCGCTAATCTCGCATTCATTCTCTTAACACTCAAGTCAACTTTCTCAACCAAATTCAAATTCAAGTCTCAACACATACGCCCCGCTGGCAGAAAAGAAACTCTTTATTCACACCATAAGGAACACACCTACATAGATTACTCCACAGGAGATAACCCACCTGCTTAGTCTCAAATTGGCATCTTGTTATACCCTTTCGCAGCCACAATTACTATGAAATCACTTAATCTTTATGAGTCCAAACTCATTAACCAGACACGAGAATTTAATTTTCCCCAAAATTTAACAATGTGAAAGATCTTTCAAAACATTCACACTTGAGATTGTACGTCACATCAAAACGAAAATAAAGCACCCAATGGCCTTCCTTTACATTTCAAGGAAATATTTCTCGTCACATTCAGATCGTCTTAACACATCCCGCAATTACATCATACTCATCACAAAGTCATTCTACCGCTCATCGAGCCACAAATTCCACTCGTAGGGACATTATTGGACATATGAGCCCAAATGTACAGGTTACAACTGAAGCTACCGAGCCTAAGCTGTGGTCTAAACTTGGCCTCAAGTCCTCCAGACTGGCCTATCACCAAAACACAGAATACACATCTTGAACATCATTCATGGAATCACAAGCCGGCGATGCAAAACTGATATCGAGCGCTCATGTATGCATATGAATGGGTGGAAGGAATTCAAAGAGTTATGTTTCAAGCTGAATCAATTCCGCACGATAGAATACAAGAAAGTAAAATTTTCCTAAGGGTTCGGTAGCCTCTCGAAGATAAGTACAGACGTCTCTATACCGATCCGCAAGACTCTACTAAACCAGTTCATGACTCGTGAGACCTATGTCACCTAAAGCTCTTATACCAACTTGTCACGATCCAAAATCTCACCTGTCATGATGGCACATATCTCAATACTAGGCAAGCCAAAAATCTCAATAAGCCACCATATCTTTTAAATTTGAAAATAAAATAATTAAATTCAGCGAAATAAATCTCACAATTTCAAATATAACACTCCCAAAACCCGATGTCACTGAATACATGAGCATCTAAATGAATACAAAGTCTGACTGATAAAAATCACTGTCTGAAATATAGAACAATACAATAACTAAACAGGAAGGGAATCAAGTCTGCGGTCGTCAAGCAGCTACCTTGATAGTCTCCAACAGAAATAACTCTGAATTCTAGTAGCCGTCGTATCCGGGAGCACCTGAATCTGCACACGAGGTGCAGAGTGTAGTATGAGTACAACTAACTCAATAAGTAACAAGACTAACCTCTAGGATGAAAATAATGATGAGCTCCGCATGTACAGTCCAGTATAAATAATGGAGGCATGCTTTCAAATTTAACAGTTAAACTCAGTACAAGTGAAATAGATCAATACTACATGATATGAGGAATATGACATCTCAGTAGAGAGACCTCATGTAAATACTGGTCACAAATTATCCGATCACTCGGTACTGTTTATGGCCAATCCAGCCCAGGGTGTTCCAACCCGTATATAAATACACATCGACTGACAGTCAGTCAGTCACCTAGTACCGTATAAGACCAATCCAGCCCTGGGATAATTTATCCCCAAATATAAATGATACGGACAAGATCCATATCCAGGTAAACTCATTACAATACAAATAAGTAAGGCAAGTCAATGCCCTAGGAAATCCATCCCGAATATACATAATCATCTACGCTCACTGGGGTGTGTACAGACTCTGGAGGGGCTCCTTCAGCCCAAGCGCTATATAAAACCGATATGGCCTACTGCAGGCGGGCAGTCCCGATCCGTATAATAATAAATCCAATAAGGCTTGCTGCAAGCAGTCAGTCCCGATCCATTTAATAATAAAGCCAATAAGACATGCTGCAAGCGGGTAGCCCCGATCCATAAAATCGTAAAGCCTATAAGGCCTGCTGCATGCGGCCAACCCCGATCCATAAAATAGTAAAGCCTATAAGGCTTGATGCAGGCGGGCAACCCCGATTCATATATTAATAATGTATAAAGCTATTATGGCATGCTGCGTCGCGTAGCTCAATCCCATAAATATCCTCACAATGGACAAATATCATTGAGTGTGAAATGTATATTTTTGAACAATTAATTCAACAGTAACACGACCCCATGGGTCCCAAAATATTGGCACGTAGCCTAAACATGATCTATAATAGGAGTCTCAGCTCAATTTCTCTAACACGTGGAGAATGTTCAGATAATAATATGATTCTTTAATCTTACAATTGCACAGGATTTATTCAAGACACAATTTATATGGTGCACGTCCACATGCTCGTCACCTATCGTGTGTGTCACCTCCAAACAATTTATATCATACCAAATTCGGGGATTCATACCCTCAGAACCAAGTTTTGAAGTGTTACTTACCTCAAACCGTGTAATTCTTTACTTCGCTATGCCTTTGCCTTGTGAATTGGCCTCCAAACGCCTCGAATCTAGCCACAATTAATTTGATTTAGTCAATAAAATTTATTGGAATTAATTCCATAAGAAAACACTAGTTTTCCATAAAAATCTGAAATTTAGCATAAAAATCGCCCGTGGGGCCCACATTTCGAAACCCGACAAAAGTTACAAAATCCGAACACCCATTCCGATATGAGTTCAACCATATCAATTTATCAAATTCCGATAACAACTCGACCTCCAAATCTTAAATTTTCTTTTTTGATTTTCTTCCATTTAAATCTGAAACAAATGATGAATATAACCATTGAATCATGAATTATAATCACTTCCGGATATAGAATATTTACCCCAATCCATATGGTGAAAATCGCCTAAAGAATCACTTCAATCCGAGCTCCATAGCTCCAAATGTGTTAAAATAGCCGAAACCTCAAAATATATCTTTTATCCAGGTATTTACTCATCGCGATCCCGAAGCACGAAATTTTTCAGCCCCAAAATTGCTCTTCGCAATCGCGGAAAATCAATCGCGATCGCGAAGAACAAACTCCCCCAACTATTCCAGACAGCCTCTAGTATAATGGTCATAACCTTTTGTACAAAATTCCAAATTATAAATGATTTAACTTTATGAAAACTAGACACCAAGGACTATAACTTTCATTTGTTGCTCATATCCCAATTTATTATAGATTTCTAGATATAAGCTTCCAAAGTCAGCCCTGTGCAACGGAGATTTCCAAACTCTTCCCAGATAGCCTATAGTGTATCTACCATAACGTTTTGTATGCAACTCCAAATCACAAATAGTTTACCTTTCTAAAAACTAGACATCAAGGGCTACAACTTTTATTTTTTGATCATCTTTAAAATTCTTATAGATTGCGAGATATAAGCTTCCAAAATTGGGTCAGTGCAGTAGAGATTTGTTCTACGCGATCGCGAAAGAGCTTCCGCGATCGCGATTCACAAGGCCCCAAACTGCTGTTTGCTTTCGCGAACGCGACCAAATGTTCGCGATCGCGATGCACACCTTTGTAGGTAGAAACCAGCAGTTAAAAATGGCCTCGGGACCTCAACCAAATATACCAACAAGTCCTAAAACATCATACGAACTTAGTCGAAGCCTCGAATCACATCAAACAACGCTAAAACCACGAATCACACCTCAATTCAAGCCTAATGAACGTTGAACTTTCAAATTCTATATCTTGTGCCGAAATACATCAAATCAATCCGGAATGACTTCAAATTTTGCACACAAGTCATAGATGACATAACAAAGCTATTCCAATTTCCAGAATTGGATTCCGACTTCGATATCAAAAAGGCAACCCCCCCGGTCAAACTTCCCAAAAAATTAACTTTCGGCATTTCAAGCCTAATTCCAATATGGACCTCTAAATAATTTTCTGGACACGCTCCTAAGTCCAAAATTACCATACAGAGCTATTGGAATTATCAGAATTAAATTCCGAGGTCGTTTACATACAAGTCAATATTCGGTCAACTTTTCCAACTTAAGTTTTTAATTATGAGACTAAGTGTCTCATTTCACTCCGAAATCCTTCCGGACCCGAACCAACTAACCCGATAAGTCATAAATCAATTGTAAGGCATAAATTGAGCAGTAAATTGGGGAACGAGGTTATAATACTCAAAACGACCGGCCGAGTCATTACATTCTCCCCCACTTAAATATACGTTCGTCCTCGAACGTGCCAGGAGTTATTTCCAACCCACCACATCACTATTCCATCTTACCACACATGTACCCGGGGGTGATCATCACGTCACCCTATTCTATATAGGCCTGACCATGCAACATAACAAAAAAACAATCATTAATTTAACCTTAGCCCAAAAACCTTGGAGCCAAATTTCTAACATTCAGAATTCTTTTCAAGACCCGAATCTCACATTACTTACTGTATAAGCCTGAAAAAGATGTATCCAGCCATAACCATAATCCCAGATATAATCGCATAACATACTACACAACTTGCATACTCGTAACACCATTTCTGATCAGAGTAACTACTCAAAAGCAACCAAGTACTAGTATAAAACCCTGCATTCAATAGAACTTCGTTTCAAAACCTTCGTACACTGCCAAAGATGAAAGAAACAATCAAAAACTCATAACCACTCATCAGATCAACTAGCCATGGAGCTCTCTCGTCCCAACCAAAACCACAATCCTCTCCTAAGCCGACTTTCAATATTATCCTCCTGAATATACCATAATCAAGCCTGATAATATCCATTCTAGGTCCAATTGCCTTATTTTATTAAATATAACTATCCCACAGACATGCCACATCAATATAACTCAAGCCACAACTGCGCAATCCGTGTACCCAAATATGGGAGATGTCTCAAGGAAGAGAACCGTATTGCAAGTTCAACAAGCACCACTACAACTGCAGTGTTACAACCAACTCCTCAAATTTCGTGAAGATGATAACCGTAGGCGCATATGCACAATTGTAGAGGAAGAAAATTAATAAATTAGATAAATTATTATAGAAATAGAATTCCCACACACGGCACGGACAACTCACGTGCCAATAATATGAATCGCCCGGCATGATCACAGGCCTCCAGTCCCAGCATACCATACGGGAGAAATTAAACAAGTACACTTGTATATGATAATGAAATAAGATTCTCATGCTCCTGGACTGGTATAAATAGCACGCCATAGTGTAAGCATGTGCAAAGTCTGCTATCACACTTCAAATCGGCAATTTAACGCAGAATTAGTAACTACCCCATTTATTTAGGGAATCATCTTCTTTGTAACCTTAAGTATAGCCCAAATAGTTCTCAACAAAGGTACGAATACGGGAAACATTATAACTTTACGCTTAACAGTCAACTCTAGGCATATTATAGCCTAAGCATTCTTTCGAGTATGTGTACTTGCTCTAATGCCCGCACATGGCTCAAACCTCACATATATGCGCTCTCATAGCGCATAGCTATCACAAATAATTAACGCAACTAGTGCCTCCACCGAGTTTTAAATAAAATAGTCACCTCAAATAGGTCGCAACCCCGAAACAATATACTTCTGAGAACTCCCAGTCTCCAAATTCATCGAACACATGAATCACCGTAATTGATCCCAACTCCAACACTAAAATGACTAACACATCTTCCATTCACGATAATCCCATGAGGAATACTTTCATAATTCTTTCGTACCACATTGAAATAATTTGAATATCAGCAGTCTATCAACCAGGAGAGTACTACAATACCGATGAACATCCGTAAGTCAAAACACAACGTGCCTTCTGAAATGCGCACCCTTCTCAGGAATTATCAAGCAGTTATAACATTCATCAAAATATCTGAAACTGACCATGTTGTCCAACATTTGTTACCTTCTCTTCAAGACTGAACTGTCACCTTGTACATGTAAATCTTAATCCCGCACAACACACCATATTTATTAATCATGTGATAAGCACAAGAATCTCATTATCAACTCTGAGTCACCAGCAAATTACATACCCGGTTAGTTAAAAACCTTCCTTTTGCTTCCTTCCAGGAGGAAATCATAATACACAACACGTTTTCCATACCAGTAGAAAATATCCGGTTCAAACCATGGTAGAAACCATCAAGAACACTTTGAAATCCATCTTCACATAACTAAGCTATTAGAACTAAATTCCTCTAACTCGACCAAACCATGTAGGTCACCAAAACCCAAGAATATTGCCACCAAAATATCTGTAGAGTCTCACCACATCATAATTACCCATATAATCTATAAATACCACAACCGAAATACCCATTCTGAAAATATCTTATTTGAGTCTAAGGCTGTTTCATTCACCTTCCTAATACCGAAATATAAAATCCATAATGATATACAAAAATGCCACAAGTCTCGACACCATCCAACTTAAATCTCAGATTTTAGCCATACACAAATCCGCCAAAAATTCTCAATTGTTACATATTAATCTCGAATCCATTAGAACTTTCTCGAGAGTCACCCCCTTTGTTCAAATCTATATTATACCGCCCAAATGGGCCAAAAGACACGTGCCCCATCAGCACAACAACACTCAAAGAAGTAACTCAACTTTAATACCACCTATCAAATTCATACTCCGTGCGCACTACATCATTCACAAATAACAACTCACTCATCCCACGATTTTCATATACTCATAAAGCGCAATATAACCCGTATCCAGAAATTTTCTTACTCGAGTCATTCTCGAACTCCACCTCTGCAAGTCATCTCTGATTCCCAAGTATACTTCAGACCAAATAAAAAATTTGACACATAACCATGAATTGAATTGTCAATAGAAGGCTCCCCTACTTGGCTCAAAGTTATAGATTAAAATATTTGATAACTCACAATACCCATGCTTTATTACTACCTTAATACTGCAGTCAGTTCAACAAAAATTCTTCTCAAGCTTAAGACACGCCAACCATAAAATACCCAATCATCCGCTAATCTCGCATTCATTCTCTTAACACTCAAGTCAACTTTCTCAACCAAATTCAAATTCAAGTCTCAACACATACGCCCCGCTGGCAGAAAAGAAACTCTTTATTCACACCATAAGGAACACACCTACATAGATTACTCCACAGGAGATAACCCACCTGCTTAGTCTCAAATTGGCATCTTGTTATACCCTTTCGCAGCCACAATTACTATGAAATCACTTAATCTTTATGAGTCCAAACTCATTAACCAGACACGAGAATTTAATTTTCCCCAAAATTTAACAATGTGAAAGATCTTTCAAAACATTCACACTTGAGATTGTACGTCACATCAAAACGAAAATAAAGCACCCAATGGCCTTCCTTTACATTTCAAGGAAATATTTCTCGTCACATTCAGATCGTCTTAACACATCCCGCAATTACATCATACTCATCACAAAGTCATTCTACCGCTCATCGAGCCACAAATTCCACTCGTAGGGACATTATTGGACATATGAGCCCAAATGTACAGGTTACAACTGAAGCTACCGAGCCTAAGCTGTGGTCTAAACTTGGCCTCAAGTCCTCCAGACTGGCCTATCACCAAAACACAGAATACACATCTTGAACATCATTCATGGAATCACAAGCCGGCGATGCAAAACTGATATCGAGCGCTCATGTATGCATATGAATGGGTGGAAGGAATTCAAAGAGTTATGTTTCAAGCTGAATCAATTCCGCACGATAGAATACAAGAAAGTAAAATTTTCCTAAGGGTTCGGTAGCCTCTCGAAGATAAGTACAGACGTCTCTATACCGATCCGCAAGACTCTACTAAACCAGTTCATGACTCGTGAGACCTATGTCACCTAAAGCTCTTATACCAACTTGTCACGATCCAAAATCTCACCTGTCATGATGGCACATATCTCAATACTAGGCAAGCCAAAAATCTCAATAAGCCACCATATCTTTTAAATTTGAAAATAAAATAATTAAATTCAGCGAAATAAATCTCACAATTTCAAATATAACACTCCCAAAACCCGATGTCACTGAATACATGAGCATCTAAATGAATACAAAGTCTGACTGATAAAAATCACTGTCTGAAATATAGAACAATACAATAACTAAACAGGAAGGGAATCAAGTCTGCGGTCGTCAAGCAGCTACCTTGATAGTCTCCAACAGAAATAGCTCTGAATTCTAGTAGCCGTCGTATCCGGGAGCACCTGAATCTGCACACGAGGTGCAGAGTGTAGTATGAGTACAACTAACTCAATAACTAACAAGACTAACCTCTAGGATGAAAGCAATGATGAGCTCCGCATATACAGTCCAGTATAAATAATGAAGGCATGCTTTCAAATTTAACAGTTAAACTCAGTACAAGTGAAATAGATCAATACTGCATGATATGAGAAATATGACATCTCAGTAGAGAGACCTCATGTAAATACTGGTCACAAATTATCCGGTCACACGGTACTGTTTATGGCCAATCCACCCCAGGGTGTTCCAACCCGTATATAAATACACATTGACTGACAGTCAGTCAGTCACCCAGTACCGTATAAGACCAATCCAGCCCTGGGATAATTTATCTCCAAATATAAATGATACGGACAAGATCCATGTCCAGGTAAACTCATTACAATACAAATAAGTAAGGCAAGTCCATGCCCTGGGAAATCCATCCCGAATATACATAATCATCTACGCTCACTAGGGGTGTGTACAAACTCCGGAGGGGCTCCTTCAGCCCAAGCGCTATATAAAGTCAATATGGCCTACTGCAGGCGGGCAGTCCCGATCCGTATAATAATAAAGTCAATAAGGCTTGCTGCAGGCGGGCAGCCCCGATCCATTTAATAATAAAGCCAATAAGACATGCTGCAGGCGGGTAGCCCCGATCCATAAAATAGTAAAGCCTATAAGGCCTGCTGCATGCGGGCAACCCCGATCCATAAAATAGTAAAGCCTATAAGGCCTGCTGTAGGCAGGCAGCCCCGATCCATATAATAATAATGTATAAAGCCATTATGGCCTGCTGCGTCGCGCAGCTCAATCCCATAAATATCCTCACAATAGAAAAATATCACTAAGTGTGAAATGTTTATTTTTGAACAAATAATTCAACAGCAACACGACTCCATAGGTACCAAAATATTGGCACGTAGCCTAAACATGATCTTTAATAGGAGCCTCAGCTCAATTTCTCTAACACGTGGACAATGTTCAGATAATAACATGATTCTTTAATCTTACAACTGCACAGGATTTATTCAAGACACAATTTATATGGTGCACGTCCACATGCTCGTCACCTATCGTGTGTGTCACCTCTAAACAATTTATATCATACTAAATTCGGGCATTCATACCCTCAGAACCAAGTTTAAAAGTGTTACTTACCTCAAACCGTGTAATTCTTTACTACGCTATGTCTTTGCCTTGTGAATTGGCCTCCAAACGCCTCAAATCTAGCCACAATTAATTCGATTCAGTCAATAAAATTTATTGAAATTAATTCCATGAGAAAATACTAATTTTCCATAAATATCCGAAATTTAGCTCAAAAATCGCCCGTGGGACTCACGTCTCGGAATCTGACAAAATTTACAAAATTTGAACACCCATTCCGATACGAGTTCAACCATACCAATTTTATCAAATTCCGATAACAACTCGACCTCCAAATCTTAAATTTTTATTTTTGGAAGATTTTGCAAAAATCTTGATTTTCTTCCATTTAAATCTGAAATAAATGATGAATATAACCATAGAATCATGAAGTATAATCACTTTCGGATATAGAACACTTACTCCAATCCATATGGTGAAAAACGCCTCAAACATCGCTTCAATCCGAGCTTCATAGCTCCAAATGTGATGGTCGATACCTCAAAATATATCTTCTGTCCAGGCATTTACTCTTCGCGATCGCGAATAACAAAATTTTTCAGCCCCAAAATTGTTCTTCGCGATTGCGGAAAACCAATCGCGATCGCGAAGAACAAACTCCCCCAACTCTTCCAGATAGCCTCTAGTATAATGGTCATAACATTTTGTACAAAAATCCAAATTGCAAATGGTTTAACTTTCTGAAAATTAGACACCAAGTTCTATAACTTTCATTTGTTCCTCATCTCCCAATTCCTTATAGATTTATAAATATAAGCTTCCAAAGTCAGCTCTGTGCAACGGAGATTTTCAAACTCTTCCCAGACAGCCTATAATGTATCCACCATAACGTTTTGTACACAACTCCAAATCACAAATGGTTTGCCTTTCTAAAAACTAGACATCAAGGGCTACAACTTTTTTTTGTTGGATCATCTCCAAATTCTTTATAGATTACGAGACATAAGCTTCCAAAATCGGGTCAGTGCAACAGAGATTTATTCTACGCGATCGCAAAAAATCTTCCGCGATTGCGATTCACAAGGCCCCAAACTGTTGTTTGCTCTTTGCGAACGCGACCAAATGTTCGTGATCGTGATGCACACCTCTGTAGGCAGACACCAACAATTAAAAATGGTCTAGAAATGGTCCGAAACTACCGTGAAACTCACCCGAGCCCCTCGGGACCTCAACCAAATATACCAACAAGTCCTAAAACATCATACGAACTTAGTCGAAGCCTCAAATCACATCAAACAACGGTAAAACCACGAATCGCACCTCAATTCAAGCCTAATGAACTTTGAACTTTCAAATTCTATATCTTGTGCCTAAATACATCAAATCAATCCGGAATGACTTCCAATTTTGCACACAAGTCATAAATGACATAACGAAACTATTCCAATTTCTAGAATCGGATTCCGACCTCGATATCAAAAAATTAACCCCCCCGTCAAACTTCCCAAAATTCAACTTTCGGCATTTCAAGCCTAATTCCACTACGGACCTCCAAATAATTTTTTCGGACACGCTCCTAAGTCCAAAATTATCATACAGAGCTATTGGAATCATCAGAATTAAATTTCGAGGTCGTTTACACATAAGTCAATATCCGATCAACTTTTCCAACTTAAGTTTTCAATTATGAGACTAAGTGTCTCATTTCACTCCGAAATCCTTCCGGACCCGAACCAACTAACCCGATAAGTCATAAATAAATTGTAAGGCATAAATTGAGAAGTAAATTGGGGAACGAGGTTATAATACTCAAAACGACCGACCGGGTCGTTAATGGGGGAATGTTTTGGGTCTGGTATGTTTTGTTTTAATGAAATGAAAAATACGAGGTAAAAAAAGATTAAAAAGAGGAATGGGATGGGGGCCATCGTTTTTTAATAAATGATGCGCGTATATACACCGCATGTATTTTAACTGGGGTACCGGTCCAGCGCAGCACAAAAGGTCCAAATAATTAAAGGTAAAAACAAGTTTAGGGGTACTAGAAATCCCGCAAAGAAAAAGTGTGTAGTTGAAACTTTGGGTATAGGTTAGAGGGGTAATTATGTACTTTTCCTTTCTTTTTTCAAGAAAAGGTTATGTCTATGAGTTTTCTATGATGCCCAAGAAAATCGAAGAATAACAACTTTGGGCGAAATAGTGAAAGTTTGGTGTTAGCTGCCTTTTGCACGATTATTGAATGTTTTAATGTTTATGGATCTAGGGTATCACATTTTTTGATGTGTCGTAGGTACTTGAAATTTTTGCCCAGCTTGAACACTATACTTGTATTAACCTATTTTATGCTTATATAATGAGGACTATTCCTGTCAGTAAAGAGATTTGGTATGAATTCATTAGCTAAATTAAATGTTTCCACTTGAAATATATGTGATTAAAAATGGTAAAAGATGATAAACAGGTGGTCCGTTTGACTGTTGCAATAAAGTTTATACCAATACTTCCTCGCTCTCTCTTTATAAGGTTATATACCTGCTAGAAGTTCACTTCAATCATAACCTCTAAGTATTTTAAAGGCCTTAATCAGCAAATTAAGAGTAGTAAAATTTTCTTCTTGTGATAAAATAAGCCATGTGAATTGAAACAGAAGGAATAAGATTTACTTCTTTGTTGTAATGATATGAGTTCTAAGAATGTATGATACATGCTATATCAATTCAGGATTCATAAGAGATGAATTTAAAGACTAGAAATATGCTGGAGGATTTGGAATTTGACTCGCAAGAAGAAATAGGCTCCTACAAAATATATAGGGAATCCCTAATTTGAATTCACTCGATTGTTTTTAAGGAAAAATAAGAGATTTAGTATAAATTTAAGAACTTTAATCAAAACTATTACTTTTCTACTTGGAGTTTGGGCCCAAAGCTCAACACATGCTTACCACAACTGGTACTATATAGAAGAGGTTAAGAAGCATGACGAGATCGTCATCATCTCTGCTTACTAATCAAGGGCATTTATGTCTTTTCAATTGCTTCAGCATTTACGTGTGGGTAACCTTGCTAAGCCTTCCACCTGAATTTTCCACTACATCATTTAATTTATTGTGAATCGCTATAATTCTCTGATTAAAATATGAATCTCGCTTTAAATTATCTACTTCACGCGCTCTATATACAACAATTTTGAATTATCACTTCTAATAAGGGCTCCTATGAACTTTTCATTTCCCATCTATTCATCCGCAACTTATTTAGGGAAAATATATAAGATGCACTCCGAACTTGTCCTGAAAAATCAGTTTCTAACTTAATTTTTACGGTCTTTCTTTTTCCATCCTATAGTTGTCCAGGCTGAATTTAATTCCTCCCTAAAAATACATAACCAAGCTTGTAGAGGGTTGTGTTCTACATGCTCCACCACATGTCAATTTCTAATTTATTTTATTTTTTTATTTGTTAATTATTTTTCAATCCCACTCCACCTCTGTCACCGTTATTTTAAAAATAAATATTGGGTTTCTACGAAGTTATCACTATTTTCTCTCTTTCAACCATAATCATTAAAGACCACCAAATCAGTTATTGCTAGCCTAAAGAAAGAAGTTCGGGCAGAACAAATATGGAGAAGAAAGATCTGTCAAAGCTGTTTGACTGAATATTAGCCGGAAAAATTATCCGACACACTCACCGGCAGAGACAATGAAGACGGTTAGAAAAAACTCTTGAATGGTAATTTTATTTGATCTTTTGAGACAATCTAATAAAAATAAGGCTGGGAATATATTAGAGGCATGAGTCAGGTGGAAAAGAAAATAGTGGGGGTGAAGGGGGAGGGGAGATTAGGTAGTCCAGCAATGGTGGGAGTGTAGCACGGGTTGTGTATTTTTGGGTTGGAGAAGAGAAGACATAAGAAATGATTGTGATAGAAATAATAAAATCAAAAGTAAAATAAGATAAAGAAAGTGAAAAAGAAAGTGGCACCCCACAAATAATTAAGTTAAATATGTAATGTCAAATAAAAATATAATATGTGTATGATTTAGTATGTAATTAATATTCTTTTCTTAGTTCTACTCGAGTTTGGGAGAGTCAAACCACTTCTCTACTATGTCACCGTTTAGGGGGAGGGGGGTTAAATTCAGTCTGGACAAGCATAGGGTGGAAAAAGAACGCCCGTAAAAGGTTGAGTTGGAAACTGGTTTTTCAGGACAGGTTCGGAGTGCATCTTATGTATTTTCCCACTTATTTAACATGTCATTATTATAAGCATAGTGCAATTTTTTTCTTGAGAAAATGACACTGTATGGCCACTCAAAGATTTTATTAGCCCATATTTTCATTACTGACCCGAAATGGCCTTTCGACCCAATTTATTTGCAACTTGTAGCCACTATCTATTTCCAATGCATTTATTTTTCCAAGACAACATTTATTCCTAACATTTTTATCTTTCTTTCATTCTATCCAATGCACATATTTTTCTTCTCATTACCACTTTCATTCTTATCTTCCTTCTTTCTCGCCCTCTTTCTCACCTCTTTCTTTCTATGTGTAATCTTCGTCTTTCTTTTATCTTTCTTTGTTTTTTTTCCGTTTTTTTTCTCTTCTCTATCTCCCATTTAAGATCTATATTTTTTCTCTTTATTTTTTTACTTCACACTGGAAAAACTTGTTTGAGTACCTAGAAAAATCACAAAATTTTTAATTCAATTCTTAAAAAGATTTACTCAATTACGATACATGATACAAGAGTGGTAGCCAAAGTCGTGGGGTTTTCTAGTCAAGCTTCTTCTACTTCTTCTTCTTCTTTGGTCATAATAGTGTTTTGTGAGTAAAGATCTTTTACAGTGAGTATCGATGGTGGGTCTGTATTTATTGGGGTAGTTGGATGATATCTCTCTCTCTCTCTCTCTCTCTCTCTCTCTCTCTCTCTCTCTCTCTCTCATATATATATATATATATATATATATATATATATATATTGACGTAGATTGGCTTAACTTTTTTTAAAAGAATTATTATTTTTAATTTGAAATATATTTTTTTAGCTTTTTAGATGCAAAGTTATTAATAATTTTCTTATAATCAATTTCTCATAATAAGTCTTTCTCACTTGACAATATAACTAATCCATTTAATCTCTCTTGAGACGTTATTGATTTAAGGTAAGATTTTATCAATTTTAATTTTGAAAAAATTCTTTCTGCTGAAGCAACAGTAACAGGAGTTGTTAACATTACTTTATAAGCAATACATGCATTTGGAAAAAAAATCAAATCTTTTTATTTGATTGAGTATACCGGTTAAACTGTTATTTTCTACTTGTACTTATTTTCTTATATATATAATATATTAGGTGGAATAAAAAATAGGGCCCCACAAATATGAGGTCTAAAGCAGTTGCTTTACTTGATTTAAGGAAGGACCTCACCTGCGTGTCATTACAGGTTTAATCATTAATACATACACAGAATGGTTCATATCCATAATTTTAAAGAAGAATTAAGGAACAAAAGATTCAGATGGACGAAATGAATTTATAGTGTGATTACATAACTTTTTTTTATTTATTTTTTATTACATGACTTTATTATAGTCAATATAATGGAGAACTCTGAAGAACCCACAACCATCGATAACAACACAAAAATAGCAATATCAGTGAATCTAGAAGGCCAGAAAAACTTGAACCAGAAGACCCAAAATAAGAAAATAAAAAAATACAAGTGACTTTTAAGACTGAAGGCATAACATCAACCCTCTACTTACATCTATTTCCTTTTGTTCTACCTGTTCTTCCACCAACAAAAAAAAAAAAAAAATCATACCGGAATTCTTCTTAAAACTTACATTTTTAGATCTCATAATCATAAGAATATGGTTTTCAACTTTATAAACTAATATACATCTGTTTTAGTGCTAACTATAGCAAAAATCTTCATTCTTGACTTCAAAACTTAATATTAAAATGCTTAAATTTTAGGGAGGAGGACATTAAAGATATATGTATGGTATAAGTTACTTTTACAAACAAAAAAAAATGTTTTCTATGAGAAAGTGATTTTCTGAGATTTGTTCTCAAGGAAAATATGTTTCGTTTATTGGGGAACAAATGAATTTTTTACACTTATCAGCGAAATTGATTTTCCTTTAAACACCCAATTTTATTATTCCATAAGTTAGCAAATTTAAATAATTTTTAAACTTTAGTTTTGCTTATTAGACTTTCATTTTTATTTAGATAAAACTTGCTTTTCTTTACGTAATATAATTGAACTTTGTAGCTTATGACAATTTTCATAGTTCTTGTCTTCTTGAGTATCAAATAGTACTTTTTATTTAGAAAACTAGTGAAGTTAGCCCGTGCCATTTATCTCAGGACTAGTTTTAGTGTACGTGCGTTGCATGTGTATTCTGCGTCTATCGATTAAAATATATATGAAATATTGAATAAAAATAAATTATGTGTAATAGCAATTGATGTAGAGATAGATACAACGGTCATTTAAATGAAAAAAAATACTTTATCTAAAAATACAAATGTACTCACAAAGTAAATTCTAGGGATAAATTCATGCTTAGAAGCACTTTGGCCATGCTTATCGGAATATGTACCCTTTTCGGCTTCTAAAGCATCTCAAAACAGCTTAACTCTCTAAAATAAATATATTTAAAAAAGAAATATTTACCTTTGACTTCCCAAAAACTTGGTCAAACAGGTTGGCCTATATATTTTGGATGGGAGCAATGTGGCAGGAATCGACCTTTTTTTAATTTGTCTAATTCAATTTAAAGTTTGATCGTCCAATTCGTAGAGGCATCAAAAAGGCACTAAACAACCAAACTAAGTTATCTTAACGAATCCATTCTACGGTTACTGTAGGTTCGATAACTTTGGAATAAAAGAAAGGAGAAATTAAAACACAAACCTGAAATTTGTGAATTCTAATCAACCTAAAATCGTGTGAATATTCTTTTATAAGATTCAAGTATCATAGTATGTTGTGATATAACATACAATCTAAAAGAATATCACATACAAATACTACAAATAGGAGTGATGTAATGAGTATTAGGATATGGAATATCATCAAATCAATCAATTCATGAATTTAATTGTGAATACACAAAATTCCAAGTTCCCAAACTATCTTCACCCCTCCACCCACCCAAAATATTATATATATATATATATATATATATATATATATATATATATATATATATATATATTAGGAGTTATAAAATACAGTTAATAATACTACTATGGTATTACACGTAAAAACTTAGCAGAGGTTATGCCAATAAAGGCATTGCAACCTAGAACAAAAACCGCGTTGTAGAAATTAAATGGCTTTCATATAAAGTCACTGACTTAATCAAGATATAGATTCATGTGACAAATACACAAAAGAGAGATTCTTACGGTTTATCATTGATGGCACATTGTTCTCGCAAAAAATGTATACTATTAAATGACAATTGTTGCAAAAATCATATGTAAGAACAAATAACCACAATTTATTTCTATTTAAGTTTTCATAGAGGAACTATCAATTAGAATCCATTACAAATAATGATCTCTCTAACGGCAGTGATTTACAAAAATTTATACTCGGCAAACTTATGGTTGATTTGAACGTCCTATTATGACCAAGTCCTAAATAATAATTAATTTTCAAGTCCTAAATATTAGGACTTTTTAATTAAATGACTATTTTGTCTAATATAAAATTAATTTTTAAAGGGTAAAAAGGCGAATGATATTTCGATAGGAGTTTCGTGCTTTTAATATAATATAGATAAATAGATAGATAGATAGATAGATAGATAAATAGATTCGAATATGTCAAGCCTTCATTGGAAGATAAAAGTTAATCTATACAATTAGGATATATTACGTGTTTTACTATTTCAAACTGAGATGACTGTGGACTTTTCGGTAAAATTATTTAATGGAAAAAAATTATTTCCGCCAAGTGCCAAATTATGAGGTTGTTTAGACTATTAAGAACTTGTTTCCGGTGTTAAGTAAATTAAAACTTGTACATGTAAATATCATAATTAGATACAATTTGTATGCCCACGAGTTGTTTACATTCGTCCCTTTCCGGGGAAAATTTCTTGTGTCTTTTTTTTTAAAAATTAATTTTTATTGTACTCTTTGTTTTGAATTATAGATACATCACTATGCAGAAGGTGAATTAAATCTCATTTCTTAAATACCATAGTTCCTTCTAACGTGTAAATGTCTATGAAATATTATCAGGGTATATGCGTGTTCATGAATGGTTGTTGGTATGATTTGTTGCATAGTAAGTGTGAATTATGATAAGGCGATACTGATTTGATACACATGAATTTGCTTGCAACAACATTTAGTTTATTATATAGCAATCTTCTTTATTTTTCTTTTTGGTTGGTAATAGACCAAAAGCACGTAGCAGAGGAAATTTAGGACTTTCCTTTTGACATGTATATTTTGATGGCTTAACATCTATATAAATTAAACTCAATTATTGCCTTCTTTTAATAGGCATTGGTCATAAATGTAACCCTACTTGAATAACATAGAAGTGAAGAACTTGAATAATTATAAATTTTTCAATCGTCACTCATGAGAGTCGAGATATATTATTTATTATTTTCAATGTCTTGTACTTTTAAAATTTTATTTTATAATTGAAATATATTATTTAATAATATTTACGTGCCTCTTTAACATTGTGTAATTATTGTTATGAGGTAGCATAATGGGATTCATTCGTAAAAACCAATTAATTTCCTCATATAAAACTTACAAAAAGTATTAATTAATTAATTAATGAGTCCCATAGAAATATATTTTCTTTACATAACTTGATTTTACTTCGTTAGACAACTATTAGGAGCAGGAGATTTGACTTCCGTAAAAATCAATTAATTTTCTTGTATAAAACTTAGAAGTATTAATTAATTAATATAAGGAAATAATAATAAAGCTTTTATAATTTAAAGATACAATGTATGTGCAAATTAGGACGCGTACAAGTTAAAATAGGAAAATATTTAGTAGTCAGTATTTTAGTTAATTTCAAACACTTAAATATTAGAAAAAAGAACTAAATTACTATTTTGCCTAGTGCGAAATCTATTTTGAAAGGGTAAAAAAGACGAACGATATTTCGTTAAGGGCCTTCGTGCTTTTAGTATAGTATAGATTACACCGGGATAATTTTATACTGCCAACTAAATATAGTATAAATTTAATCTCAGACTTAATCCTGAATATCTCACCATATCCCACTTATCCATATTTACCCGTAAAATGGTACAGTTGAATTTATACATGATTTCTAGACAAGTAAACTAATTTGATCCTTGTTTACCCGTAAAACGGTACAGTTGAATTTATACGTGGTTTCTAAACAAGTGAACTAATTTGATCATGAAATAATACAATCATAGAAGAAATACACAATACTTAGCCTTAGAATGTAGATAAAATAGCAAAGATGGTGATTCCGTGAACACGATTTCCGAACATAGCAATGATGAGATCAAAAAGCAAGAAAGTGAAATTATGTAAACCTTTGTATATAATATAGTATATGTTCTTGCCAGAAATTTTCTCCCCTTACAATAACATAATTCACTATTTATAGCTACGTCTAGGAAAAACGGTCCTAGGATCATACCCTCCTTTAATGCCAAGTATAAGGGTCATTGATGAAGATGTAACGGTGAACGTAAATGCCAAATTCTCTGTAACGGACCGTAGCTCTTAATGCTGTAGAATATTCCTTAGTAAATGCTACCGGACGCAGAGCATTTAATACACTTTTACGAACGTTATCCTTTCCGGTGACAAACGGAGTGGCTGTGTTCGGTCCTCAACCATGCAGCCACGTGTCATATCATATTTTACCCTATACAATCCCGCGTACCAAACGATCCCTTAGTGTATTTACGTTCTTTTTTGCTTACCATTTCCATGGGTTGGCTCAGAAATGAGAATTAGACAAGCAATTAATCGCACAAAATCCAGTCAGTTAAGATAGGAAATTGAGATTTTAAATATGATAGAACAAAATTTTGTGGCACTTCATCTCATGTGATTCTTCATTCCAATTTATGATGAAGTTTCCCATTTAAATGGACGTGAAAGCTAAATTTACAAGTGAACACTGATAGAAATATCATTTTCTCGTTTTGTAGACATAATATTTTTTTTATAATGTACTAATTAATTTTTTTCCATAGGGTCTTTTCACTACAGTCAAAGCCGTGAGTCCTCACTCCTCCCAAACAACTAGTGTATAAAAATGTAATGTTTCCAGAAAATTATATACACAGTCATAACTTGCTAAAAAGGTGGATATTTAGAAAATGAAACAACTATAATTATTGTAAATTGAAAATAGTAATTAAGACAAAGTTTATCGGTAATTCCATAAACAAATATGGATAGCACGGCATTCCTTGTACTTCCCAAAAACCTTGATACTCCATAAAAAAAATTTAGCAACTCGTTTTTTCACCTACTTCAACTTAATCTTCTCAAGCATATATAAGTTTTAAAAAAAGTTCTGTAAAGTGAAAATGTTTGATTTTCTTCATTAACAAATATAGAGAAGAAAAATTTGCAACTGCTATGATTTCTGCCAAGAAAATTGTCTTAGAAATGAATATCGAACACGAATTTCGTAAGAAACGTGTGATATGTAGGAAGAAACAATTTGATAAGAATGTTGATAATGAAATCTCAAAATCTCTCGAACAGTCCTTTAGAGTTGATTACTTTTTATACATAGTAGACAACGCTTTTTTTACTTCAGAATGGATTTCGACCAATTCGAAGCACAAGAAAATATTTTTGATTTTCTATTTAGCGGTAAAAAAGTGAGATCACTAGATGATGAAAATTTGAAAAATATTGCCTTATTCTTGAATGTTCCTTAAAGTATAATAATCATTCAGATATGGATGATTTAGATTTATTTTCTAAATTAAAGTGTTAAGGAAAATAGTGCAATTAGAAGATAATAGATTAATTGATATACTCAATTAAATAAAAAAATCGATTCTTTTCCAAATGCCTATGTTGCTTATAGAATAATGTTAATAACTCATGTTTACAACTGTTTCAACGGAAAGAAATTTTTCAAAATTAAAATTAATAAAATCTTATCTAAGATCAACAATGTCTTAAAAAGGTTAAATGGATTAGCTATATTGTCAATTGAGAAAGACTTATTAGAAGAAATTGATTATATGAAAATTATGAATAACTTTGCATATAAAAAAGATAAAAAAAAATAGATTTTAAATTAAAAAATAATAAATATTTTTAAATATATATATATATATATATATATATATATTTGTAAAGTTAAGGCCCCTCATAAAATTTAGTTTTAGGTCACAAAATTCGCCGGGCGCCTCAACAACCAAATACAAGTGATGATATGTTATTTTGTTTGTTATTTTACAGTCAGGAAAGTAATTTTTTTTAACTTACAATTTATGAGAAAAGATATACTCCATTAACATACTTGGGATCTATGGAATACATCACATAATTAAATACAAGGTGAGCTATCTGAATTGCAATACAATATTATTAACATGGTGCATTATTTTGAAATTTATTATGAGATTCTAAAGTACCAATCAATACATGAACATATCGATTTTTCAATAAGATCATTTATAATAGCAAAGAAAATAAAGTGTCGGTGTTATGCTCCAATTTGCACATGAAATTTTCGGAGACAACAAAAATTAAGCTCCATATTTCATTGGCTTAGTCAAGCCAAATAACTCAACAAACCTAAAAATAATTCGTCATCCTCATTTTCTCTAACGCTGGTAAATATATCGAAGTTAAAGCAGGAAAAATAAAAATTAAAAAAAGAGAAACATATATCGCAAAACCCAAAAGCTTAATGAATGAGCTGAACGGGAGGAAAAGCCCAAAATCATACATGATCTTTGGCTTTAGATTCAAAGTCATACATATTCTTTCACATGGAGCACTAATAGTACATTTATTTTAATAAAGTGGTGCACTTTTAGTCATAACACTAAAAAAAACTAAAAACATACATTATCTTTGGCTTTAGACTCAAAGTCATACATATTCTTCCACATGGAGCACTAATAGTCCATTTACTTTAAAAAAGTGGTGCACTTTTAGTCATAACACTAAACACATTTTAATTTTTAACAGAAATCTAAGATCTGATAAAATATCTGTTCCCTTTAGATGGAATTATCGCTATCAAGAATATCAGGTGTAGGACGGATATGGAGTTTGATTCGGGGAGCCCGGGGCAGTGGAGGAGGAACAGATTGAGCACTAGATTCGTCACTCTTGGATTTTTCCTTATTTTTACCAATTTTTTTTTAAGGAAGCCATCTTAATTAATAAGGTAATAGAAAATAAAACAAACAAACAAAATTATAATATTAAAACTTAAGAGTTGGAACGAGTTTGCCGAATTGACGAACAACGTGTTGAAAATTGATTATCGTTGAAGACTTCAATTCACCAACTTCACAATTGTTTCACAAATTGTAACAATAAAGTAAGCAATAGTAGCAATTATAGAAGAAAATTAGAGAGAGATTGATGATTTTGTAAGAAAAAATGAAAGAATGAGGGAGTATTTATAGTTGAAAATAGGGAAAAAGTGTAATTATAAAAAGTTTAGGATTAAAACAAAGTTGGGGGGTTAAATGGCTATTTTATAAATAGCCAACAACTATTTTTAACAGCCCAACGACTATATTTATTATTATTATTATTATTTTTTTAAAAATAGCCGTTGGGACCGTTTGGCCCCGCCCGGTCCCTGGCGGGCCCAAATTATAGGACCGGCCTACGAGACCGACCTAGGCCCACTAAAATCGGGTCAAACGGTCTTGACCCGTTTAGCCCGTTTGGTCCGCGGTCCCGGGCCGGTCCCGAACTTGGACCGGCCCACTTGCCACCCTTATTACCAACACACAAATAAACCAATCAAAATTACACAAGTAAGCCAAATATCAACTTTGTCCCTGAACGGCAAGCACACATGACCAGGGACGGATTTAGGGGCGGAACGGGTTCACTCGAATCCATTCGCCGAAAAATTACATCGTATATATAAGATAAAATCTGTTTTTTACTTATGTATATTATGTTTTGAAATTCCTTGACACAGTTCAAAAATATAGCTTAGTGGTTAAAAAAGTTTAAAACCTTTATAAGATTGTAGGTTCAATTCCCACTGGTTACGCCACCGCTCATGAGGACCTGAAGCTCTTGAACTCACCCTTGTTAATAGTACGAATATGAAAATGAATCTTCAGTGTTTGATTACAAGTTTAGGAAAAAAACAAAAACACCTTATTTTACACTTTTATTTTAATGGAAAAAGGAACAACTAAAGGGCAAAAATTATAAGCTTTCCAATATTTTTCTACGAATGAAAGGATCCTTTCTTGAAATATATCTTCATCCACTCCCTTTCTTAATTTTTTTGCAGGATGCGGTAGCTGCGTAGGAACCTTCTTGGTGTGTTTCCAGGGATGTTGGTGGGACCCATACTGCACGTGCAATCCGACAAGCCATACGTCCTCTGCTATGAACACCGAGGTCGAGTCTCAAACTGCTTCTCACCAAACAATAAATTCGTCTTCACTAATTGCAACACCAACAACAAAATGGATTGCACCACCAACAGCAAAATGGCGGAGGAGGATGCCGCCAATCTTCGCTCTGACTTTCTTCAGCTCCTTCGCACCCGCCGTCCTCCTCAAGGTCCCCTTTTTAGTTTTTCTATTTCCTTAATTAGAATATTCTCAATATTTTTGAATGTTGAAGAAGGGCTTTATGTTTTCTTCCATACTTTGCCTAGTTTGAAGACCCATAGTCACTTAACCATCGGTCTGCTACTAGATTTTCTTGTTTCAACTATACTTTTTGATTGTTGAGATCACCTTTTCTTTTTTCAATTTGGTAGACTTTGTGGATTCTTGTCTTACCGCCCTTAGACTAATCAACGAACTTGTATTCCTTTCTGTAATTCCTTCCAGTTCAACTCTGTGTGGTGCCTGGAAAACCTGTGACTGATCCATTATATCAGGAAAGTCCAAAGCCAACATTCAGTGAGGTCGTACAACTCCTTCACAAGCTTTATATTTTGCTATTATTCTGCACTTTTTTGGTGCCATTTTTACCGGCGATATTTGTCAAATACAGGTAATGGCATCTTGCCCTAAGGAAGATATACCCAATTTGAAGGAACTTCTTCAGGAGGAAAATTTCTACCTGACCACAGAGGTTACATGATTTCTATATTTTCATTACATTCATCAATGTACAGATTACTATATATCATTATAATTTATGGAAGTAAAGATATTTAATGTTCCCCTTTCCCACCTTCCCCAATGTGTAGGAAAAAAGCATACTGACAGAGATAAAAGAATATAATGCCCAGACCCTTTTCCAACATCTCGTGTATTGGATCTAAAGAAAAGAACTATTCTGTGAACTGAAATACCTCTATAAAACAAAAACAACTACGCTTCAATCTAAATCCAGTTGGGGTCAGCTATATGAATCCTCACTATTCATTTCGCTATTTTTGGACTAGAGTGCCTCAAAGTGTTTGTAAAGTAGATAAAAGTGTAAAGGTTCTGCGATAATTTAAAAAAATGGTGCTAGCAGTCCAATGAAGTGGCTATATCATTTATAATTCTTTAATTACAAAAATAACATATTAATTGAGAGATAAATGTAGGAATATTCTCATTTTTCAGAAGTAATAATCTCCATGTCTCATCCAACACCTCTAAATGAAGCGTAGCACGGTCTAGCAATAATAAACCCAACAAAGGTTGAGGTCCAATCCCACAAGGAGTAGGTTTGTGCTAAAGTGTCCAAATACATGTAAACTTGGTGATTCTTAAGTTTATCTTCAAGCAAAAGAGTGGTGATCAATTATGTCTACAATTACTACTAAAATTTAACTAAGGAGTTCTATCGAACAAGTAGAATGCAAATAAAGGTGCAGTGTTATCAAAGGCGAAAAACGCAAAAAAGCTCTAAGGATTGTTCGGGCATTAAGCGAAAAGCGGAGCATGAGCTTTAATGAAGAACGACGCAAATGGAGAAAAACTACAAATATGTATGTGTAGTCCAAGATTAATATCTACAAGCATGAATACCAAATATATGGACAAAGAAATTGAAGAAAATTTACGATAAAGTAAAATATTAATTGTTTAGCGTCACCTCTTCAGTATTATGCTCATTGGCAAGGAAAAGTATATCTTAGAGCCTTGATGACATCACTGAAGTGCCCGCTAAGCGAGCGAAACGCTCAACATGTTTTGAGCCTCGCTTCAGGCCTTAAGCGTGCTTTAAGCGCGCCTTTGATAACACGGTAAAAGTGTAGTAACAAATAAGAGAAAGATACTAGGATTGTTTTCCCTTCGTGTAGGCTATGCTTTTGGGTATATAGATGTTCAATTCTAGTTAATTAAGCATGTGTTATGGCCTCAATTTCTATTCTACTAACTTAATGTCTTCCAACACTTAAAAAAAGGTTTTTACCCCAAGTTGCTCTTCCAAGTCAATTAAGGCTCAATGATAAGAAATTGATTAGCAAGTAGAAATCACACTATTCCTAGCTAGATTTCATTAGTCAGGTGATTAACCCACTTAATTTCTTGGTAATTACTTTGTACCTAAGCTAGGTTCCACTCTTCCAAGTTGGAACAAGCAAACTAGGCATGGATTTAATGTTTGCAAGCATGAAGTAATTAGATAACACAAAGCTTAATCAAACTTAGAATTTGTATTAACAACCCAAAAACATAACCCCACATAGGATTCACAATCCCAGCTTAAAAAGCTTAGCTAGACATAATAAGGAAAGAAAATACAAAAAGAGATGAAATTCTCAATATAATAGCTAAAGAGGAAAGAAAGTTTGTTTATAACAATGATGAAGTCGCCCAAAATCTGAAGGGAAACTCCAAAAGCTGCTCTCCGACGTTTAAAGGGATCAAAGAGGCTCTAAAGAATGACCTAGATTGCTATTTAAAATTGTTTGCAATATCTGGCAAAAGTGCCCCTATGGTGTCCAGTCATGGAGCCGATTGATGACCGTCTCCACTTTGGTTCTAATGCTTCACGTGTCTTCGTGGCCTTGTTATGGAGCCGTTGGTGTTCGTGGACTTGGACAGAGTTCTTTCAATTTCTTCAAGATCGATCATGGCCTGAATCGGTTCATCCACGATTCACATCGTGGAGTTGTTCGTCTAGCCACTCAAGACCGTGGAGCTGGGCAGACTTCGCTCCAAATTTTCCATACTTCAGCCATTTTTTCATGCACTTTTTCATCCCTAGTTTCGGCTCCACTTTCTTCCATCGTTAAGTCTTTAAATCTTCAATCCTTTGCTCCAAATTCCATCTCTTTTCATCCTTTTTTGATCAAATCCTTCATCAACTATTTCATTTAGGCTCAAACACCTGAAATCAACCGAATTAAGTTAGTTAAGGCTATTAAATCTTACTTAAAGAACCTTAAAACTCAAGAAAAAGGTATGAATAAGTTAGCAAAATACCAACTTATCAATCTCCAGCTGTCAGTATTGAGCATGAACTCACTGTTTCCAGGAAGGAGAGCAAGGGCGGTTGCCTGTCTTGGTATTGAGCATGAAGGAAAGTGATAAGAAGAAGAGGCCAGCTGTTGTCTTCCTGCATAGTACAAACAAATGCAAAGAGTGGTTACGGCCATTGCTTGAGGTGATATTCTGTTTTCTTCAAAATACTCTGTATCATCATGGATCAGTAAGGACAATTCTGTGTTTGAATCTCTTTTTACTTTTTGGGTTCAGGCGTATGCTTCAAGGGATTACATAGCTGTAGCAATTGATTCTCGATATCATGGAGAACGTGCCACCAATATGACAACATATCGAGATGTAAGAACATAGCATTTTAATCTTGATTATCTTTTCATTCAAAACAGTATATTCAGTTCCAATAGGCTATGGGCGAGCTGTCTTAAATTTATACCTTGGACTAATTACTCTCCCATTTAGTAGCAAAACCTTTGGCCTTTTATTGTGAAGGATCCAATTTGTTGAGTATTAACCCTATGGCCTATGGAAATACTGAAACTACTTCGCTTTTTCGGAGTATAAACTGGGGGGGAGGATCTGTTCTGTCTATCATGGTGTACTTAATTTCTGTTATTACTGGCTTCATATTGAGGAGGAGAAATCAAGAAGTGAACTTGCCACACTATTTTCTTTACATGGAATGCTTGGATGCTACTATTTGATTGTGTTGATATGCCTGACTGCTTTCTCTCTACAATTCAGGCCCTTATATCATCATGGAAGAAAGGTGATACAATGCCTTTCATATTTGATACGGTAAGGAAACCGAGACTTCTTGTTGAGAAAATGAACGTAATTCCACTGTTTTTGAGTTGAGAGAACTTGATAAAGTACAGTTTTTAATCTTAAACCACCATGCTTATTATCTAATATCTAGCCTCTGAAAAAAAATACTTTTCTGCAAATTTTGAAGGTCTGGGACTTGATAAAACTGGCAGATTATCTGACAGAGAGGGAAGATATTGACTCCTCAAGGATTGGAATTACTGGTGAATCACTTGGAGGTTAGGCGAGTCACTTTACATTCAATATCAACTGTCACTTAAACATGTGGAGTTCATAATATGTTCTGTCTTGCAGGTATGCATGCATGGTTTGCTGCATTCGCTGAAACTCGCTATGCAGTGGTTGTTCCTATAATTGGAGTTCAGGTGACACTTGAAAATTAGTTTAAGTGAAGATAAGGAAAGACTTATGGATATATCAATAGGAGATTTACTGTGAAGATCTTGGAATGAGGTTGCAGGGCTTTCAGTGGGCTATTGAACATGACAGGTGGCAGGCAAGAGTTGACAGTATCAAGGCTGTGTTTGAAGGTGACTGAAACTGAATTAACTTGTAATTTATAAGCTTATTGTAGTTGTGTATGTTCTTATCTGGAAATGTCATCTGTTTGTCCTTTCAGAAGCACGTGCTGATTTAGGCAAGAATGAAATTGATAAAGAAGTGGTTCAGAAGGTCAGGTCTATTTGTCTTCCTGCTTCTTGTACCCTATCTGGTTTCCTTGTTGCATGTCTAGTAAGCGACTTGGTCATTGTGTTTGTGCAGATCCTGATTAGCTTTACTCAAGTTGCTTCATTCTTTTTAAATATAACTGGCCTTAAAGTGGCTGGAGATTTGGGAAAATCATATCTTGTTTCTTATCATCAAAGGAAAGGGCAAGAGTAAAAAAGTCTCTAGATAGGTAGAAGTAAGTTCTTAGGAGCAAGCCTGTGGCTTGGTGCACTAGTTGCAGCTGTGTAAATTGTAAAAAGTAAAAAAAGCAAACGCTCCTATGTTTCGGTTGATCAAGCCTTTTCACCAGAAGCTCTCTAAACATCCATGACCACTTAAGGGATAAAATGAGGAGCAGTAGCAGCAAAACTGAATCTGTTTAAGCAAGTTCTCGTGCAAGGGAGCGGGATCTATTGAGTAACCAGAAGAAAAATGAGATCTCACATTTTTCAGATTTATTCTTAGAGATATATAAATAAGGTGAGGCATAGATTCATCCCTCTTTAGTGGAACTCTCATAGTTTCTACCAGTTTCCGGAGTAACCAAAAGAAAATGGGATCTCACATTGTTCGGATTATTCTCAGAGGTTCAGCTGATGTATAAATAAGGTGAGGCCTAGACTCATCCTTCTTTAGTGGAACTCTCATAGTTTCTACTAATTAAGATGGAAACCCTTACCTCATGCTGTTGAGGACATCTAAATTTCTGAGACCAAAAGTCTTCAGACGTTTTTCTTGGTACTTGTTCATAACCTTATTCATCTGGTTTGCTATTATTTCAATGTCTCTCTTTTTTACTTCATCTTTCCTTCATCTAGTTTGCAATAAGTTTCTTGAGCCAATAGAAGACTATCCACAATGACCCCTTTCTTAGTGGATAAACTCCCCTCGCGTGACATAAATTAAGGGAGATCTCTGATGCAGTTTTATCGGCCAGCATTGTATTTGAGAAGCTGTAAAAATTAATCAGCCTAAAGTTGAGAAAAAGTAAATGTATAGCTTTCCGAAAGACTGGATCAAGCGACTGTTCAAGTTAGACTTGTGGCAAGGCAACTTTTAATTTATGAATTCAATTGTATGTTGAATTCAAGTTTCCGAAATGCAGCTTTAGAACTTTTTAAATTTTGCACGATAATATTCATCAAAAAAAGATTTCTGTTTGATCTTAATTAGAATATGTGACCAGGTCTGGGACAGAATTGCTCCAGGTTTGGCATCTCAGTTCGATTCACCATACACAGTACCAGTCATTGCACCACGCCCCTTGCTGATTTTAAATGGTATGATGATCTATTTGTTCACATGATTTATGATAATTCGTGCCATTGCCATTTATTAAACATCAATCGTCGGAATGTATGTATCATTTTAAATTTGTGCAAATAACTGGAAGATAAATCAACATTTGGGAAATGTAGGAGCGGAAGATCCTCGTTGTCCCATTGCTGGCCTGGATATTCCGAAATCAAGAGCCCATAAAGCTTATGAGAATGCTGGTTGTCCACTTAATTTCAAGGTACAATGTTATCCTCACTGCCTCCCTCCTTTTTTCAGGAAAACAAAGCATGTTTCCTTTCTTCACCATCAGCTAATTTTGATTCCAAGGGTTCAAACGGGGAAAACAAGGGGCATGTTTCCTGGAAAATGTTTTCTTGAAAAATAAGTGGTTCTTACTTATTTTCTGGTGTTTGACTAGGTAGAATATTAGGTAGCAGAAAATATTTTTTGAAAAATATATAATTTAGGCAAACACTACGGGAGACGAAATGGGTAAGGGCGAGGGAGGGTGGTAGTGGCAGGGGTAGGGGTGGGGTGGGGGGATGGGGCTTTAGATGACCAGTTTTCATGCCATTCCTGAAAAAGAATTTTGGAAAATATTTTTCCTCATTTTGGTAGGAACTAGGAAAGTCATTTTCCTCCGATTGGAGGAAAATGAGTTCACGAGGAAAATATTTTCTAAAACATTTAAGCCAACCAACATAGGAAAATTGGTAAACATTTTCGAGAAAATATTTCCTTCTTACCAAACAAAACAATTCCTTTTCCAGTTTAGATGACCAGTTTTCATGTCTGTTTTCCTTCACATTTCAGCTGATAGCGCAAGATGGTATTGGACATAAAATGACTCCATTGATGGTGAAGGAAGCGAGCAATTGGTTTGACAGGTTCCTTAAAGTGTAATAGCAAGGTTTTCGTCACTTCCCCCTAAACGAATAAAAGATTGTTGATAATTTCTTACAGCTTGTTTGGATGGTTGTTACTCGTTGTATCGTATTGTATTGTTATCCCAAAACAATGTTTGTTTTGATTGTTTCATTAAAATTGGTTGTATTGTATTGTTAAATCTATTGTTCCGGAACAATGAAAAGTCTCATTTTTTGAAACAACCGATTTGGTGTGTTGGGATTGTTTCCTATCTTTCTTTCCAATTATGCCCTAACTTATTACTTCATAATTCTATTTTACCATTTACTTTTTTTTTATTTTAACTCCAAATCTCCCACATATAACCTACTTTGTCTTCGTCCCTTTTTTCCAGAACTTATGCTGCTTCCAACTACAACGTAAAATTGCTAATTTTATTAGAATTTGCATGAATTTAATTGCTTAATCTATTTATAGGACATATTTGGTGATAAATTAGCAGAAATGGATTTTCTTAAATTATTTTTATGCGTAATTCTTGATAAATTTAATATTTAAACAATTGAGGGTATTTTAGTAAACTTATCAGTTACAATACAGTACGATACAGTCAAACCAAACAGTAAAATATTATTTAACAACCGCAAACAATACAATCTATCCAAACATTGTATTTATAAAACGATATGATACAATACAACACAATACAATACATTATAAAACGATGGGTAACAACCATCCAAACAAGCTGTTATGTAAAATGGTAAAAGCTGCTTTACTAGCTAATAAAGTGGGAGAATGTAATTGATAGAAGACAATAATTCTACATTTATTTCACAACTTTTATTTGGGTGTTTTGGGGGTTGGGGGGGAGGGGGGGGGGGTAGAAGAGTAATCATGCCATTTTATATGGTTTAGCGCTTGGGCTGATACGAGATCAATTGATTTTTTTGGTACACATAAGAGATCTAAAAAGATCATTTTCTTAAATTCAAAATTATAAGGGGTATGATATACAAGGCGCTGCGCTGATACGAATCAATACACAAAAACACATAATTAAGATGAGACAATTAACAAGAAGATGGAGATAAAACGAGAACAAGCAATTAGAAGGAAGAAAGTATAATTTGAACAATTAAATCAACATTTTACCATAAAAATTATCCCAAGGAAGAAGAGAAAGAGCTCGTACTAGGAATTCATACATCAGTGAATTCATGAGAGGTTCCAATTAAAGAGATATAACAGATTAATTCCTAAAATTATTATTCTCTATGTTCCACTTTATATGACGTACTTCGAAGTACGAGGGTTAAGCAGACTAGTTATTTCCATAAAACAAGAGCAACCTATGAATATTTTTGAGTAAGCAAAAATAATTACCACTTGATAACCTATGACAATTGAACTAGAACTGGACTCAATGAATTAAAGTAGTGACACAAGGACCAATTGCTCCAGCCTAGCTCATTACGGACTCTAAGATGAACAGCCTTTGAACTCCCCAAGTAATGAATTGCTTGAACGTTCTCAACTGCTTGCCCGATCTCTCAATTTGTGTAAGTACGTTAACCTACAAGAAGATTCAAACTATATATACCAACACGTTAGTAATCACACTAGTAAGAAACTTAATTAATTGGATCCCCACACAAGTAAGGACTCCTAGGCCGCCCTAAATACTTTTCAAAGATAACTACACTACCCTTTACAACTCAAAGAGTTAGGAAAATCTCGTGTAATTATAATATTATTCGCATTAACTAGCAGATACACAAAGATTCCTGACTAAAATATCTCAGCACACACGTGTCTGACCATGCTTACTAGTACACTCCTACTTTACACTTGCATATTAAGTACTTGATTCTTAACACATTCAGTCCAACAACACATAAGCTCAATGATTTCTTACCCATTAAAACATTAGGACTTAATCCAGACACGCACAAAGTCACACTTATTTGTTAATCATCAAAACACATCAATACTCAATAAATTTCTTCTTTTTGATAATGACAAATAAATGTGTTTGTTCACCATGTTATATCATGGATTCAAAGCTATTCATGGACAGACACACATAAGTAGATTTTCAACTTTTGAGAAATTTAACAGGAACTATACGGACTTATATCTTTTCTAAGCTCATTGATTTTTTTTTTCCTGAGATATCATTGTCCTCTCTCAACTTTTGATTGTCCTCAATGAGCAGCTCCATCTTTTTTCATCACATCAACAACTCTGCTACTTCTAAGAAGTGCAGAAAAACCAGCTCCTACCCAAGACTTTAGCTTAGTATATCCACATTGTCTCAGGGCGATAGCATCATACACATCATTTTGTGTCCCATACTTGACTTCAAGAAAGCGCACATACAACTTGTCAAAAAATATAGTCAGTAGAAATCCACAAGGCAGCATGTCCAGCCTTGTTTGTATCAACAACTCTTGCCATATGATTAATCATTAGTCCTTGCAGATTAATGGGCTTTCCAACATCAAATAGCTCTATTATCTCCATATCAAGTATGGTTGCCTCATGGATTTTCTTGGACCTTGGAAATATACACTCATGTATAAACTCAAACATCAGCTTGTGAAATTGTGTCATTTTCACTTTGGCATTTCGGTCAAAGTTCCGAGAGAGCTTCCTAGTAACATCCACAGTAGTTGTCACCCCTTCATCAATTGAAGGCCAAGCCTTCTTCACATAGTGATAAAACCATTGGAAGGCGCATCGAATAGATACCCCCAACTTTACATCATCAAACTCCATTTCCACTCCTATACTACTTCTCTTAACCACTTTTCAACAAACATAAAGTTCACAAAGAACTCTGCTACAACAACCTTACAAATGGGAGGAATGGTCCTAAGAAACAAGTGTGTCTACCTTTGTATATCAAGCTTTTCCACCAACTGCAGCATCCCATTCTTATAAGTATTGGCAAATACAATCCTGTGCTGTACTTATTTGGATTCAAACTCTGACGACTAGGCTGGTTGTTTCATGTATTGTAGCCTCGTTCCCCTATTTATCACTTCTTCTATGTCCATTTGTGTTTGTGTATCTTTCCGGGGCGGTGGGATTGGTTTCGGGAAAGTTTTGGGGTGAATTGAGACATTTAGTCCCAAGGTTGAAGGCTTAAATTAAAAGAGTTGACCAGAGTTTGACTTTGGTGTAGACGACTCTGGAATGGAGTTCTAATGATTTCAATAGATTCGTATGGTGATTTTGGACTTAGGCGTATATTTGGATATTGATTTGGAGGTCCGTAGGTTGGTTTGAGACTTTTTGGCGAAAGTTGGAAAGTTGAAGGTTTGGAAGATTGAGAGGTTTGACCGAGAGTTAACTTTATTGATATCGGGTTTATATTTTGATTATGGGAGTTGAAATAGGTTCGTTGTGTCATTTGGGACTAGTGTGCAAAATTTAAAGTCATTCGGAGTTGATTTGATATGGTTTGACATTAGCTTTAGAAGTTAGAAGATCATTAGTTTCATTAGGCTTGAATTGGGGTGCGATTCGTGATTTTG
Organism: Nicotiana tabacum; assembly: GCF_000715075.1. Classification (NCBI taxonomy): domain Eukaryota; kingdom Viridiplantae; phylum Streptophyta; class Magnoliopsida; order Solanales; family Solanaceae; genus Nicotiana; species Nicotiana tabacum. Next base: position 16,521,002 of record NC_134098.1, read on the forward strand.
ATGTTGTTTGATGTGATTTGAGGCTTCGAGTAAGTTTGTAATATATTTTAGAACTAATTGGTGTATTTGGATAGGGCCTCGGGTGTCGCAATTGCTATTCGATGCCATGGTTGTCGCAATCGTAAGTCTCTGAGTGCAACTTCGAATAGCTATGCAATGGTTGTCGCAATCGTAATAGCTCTGTTATTGTTTGATTTTTAGTTATCTGATCACACTTGAAATATCATGAATATCCTTCGTCGTCTCTCTTCGATATTTCAGAGATTTTTCAAGAGTTTGGTAGTACTTCCTCTGCACCTGCGAGGATTTGGCCGCTGGTGAGAGACCACAGAAGCAGCTCGATGGTCGCAGAAGCGGAGAAACCTGGGCAAGGCAGTGGTGAAATATGCGTATGGTGAGCCGCAGATGCGGAAGCGCAGGTGCGCTAAGTTGTCAACAAATGCAGAGATGGCTTGGAGCTTTAGAGTTCGCAGGTGCGGAGGGAGTCCACAGAAGCGAACTCGCAGATGCGGAAGGCCGGAGGCTACAAATGGATAGTAGAAGCGCTATTATGGCTGCACCTACGGGACCGCAGGTTCGAAAATCACTGGGCAGAAGGTTAAAATGAGGGTTTGAGTCATTTTTCTCAGTTTGGATTTGTGGAGCTCGGCTAAGGGGGATATTTAGAGGTTTTTGCTATAATTAAAGAGGTAAGTGAAGTTTCATCACTTTTGATGTTAGATATTGATTGCCCATTGATTAATATACCTACTTTTTGTGAATTTGAAGAGAAATTTGGGGATTTTAGACCATGTGGTTGGAGAGTGCGATTTGGTGACTAAGGGATGGAATTAGATGAAATTAGTATGGTTGGACTCGTAATTGAATGCGTGTTTAGAATTTGTAAATTTTGTCGGGTTCTAGGGTGCGGGTCTGGGGTTGACTTTTTGGGTTGACCTTGCATATTTGATTCAAGACTTTAGCTTATCATTTGGGATTATTTTCTATGGCTATTATTGATGGTATTAAGTTGCTTTAACTAGAATCGAGTCGCTCGGAGGCTGATTCCCGAGGCAAGAGCTTGTTAGAGTATTGAGTTGGGCGTTTTGAGGTAAGTAACATTTCTAAACTTAGAATTGAGGGTAATTATCCACGAGAACCATGTTATTTGTGATGTGTTGGGGTGACATACATGTTAGGTGACAGGCGAGTGGACGTTCACCTGGGTAATCATGATCCAGGTTGACTTTTGTATTATTTGCTATCATGTCTTATTTTATATTTTTCCTACTTGTTAGATTAATTGAACAATTATTCATGTTAGAAATCATATTTAGGCTATGTGGTTATTTGATTGAGACCTGATGAGCTATTTCTGTTGTTTGAAGTTATCCGATTTAACTGTAATTTTACATTCAGTCATGATTATTTATTTGCATGTCATATATCAGTCGCTGTTCATCATTTATTGTTACGTCGCATGTTATCATTGTTGTTCCATACGTGGTACTGTTGGGATGAGTGATACAAAATGAGGGTTACCGCCTCAAGTTCTTGTTAATTAATCTTTTTCAACCCCAAATTACCTTTTACAAAATTAATTCAAAGTTAATGGGCGAATCCTAGGGTTAGCTAATCCCCTTGGAAACATTACAGAATAAGAATAATTAAAAAATAATAACTCATTTCAATATTAATAAAAATTATTCAATACATAAGCACACCAAGATATTTAATCCATACTTTAATAATGAATATTGCCATAAACAACATTCAATTGTTGAAATAAATACTACACACTTGGATATTCAATACAAAGCAAGAAAATGAATAAATGAGTAAAAATGGGTAAGAAATTCTCAACCAAAAGCTTCAAATCATCAAGTACCAAGTGTGTGTGGAGGAACCCTAGCTCCAAAATTTGTATTTGCTACTCAAAGACTGCCAAAGATATTTTCCAAATGAGCTGAGTCATGTATTTAATGGTTTGGGACAAAAATTATGTGAATTTTCAGAACTGCCTAGTTTTTCCGCCAATTTCTTCTACGCACTCGCGAAGGTTTGACTCCTTAAGCTTCACGTTCGCGATCATGACTCCGTATTCGCGAAGGTTTGACCTCTAAATCTTCGCGTTCGCGAAGGTTTGACTTCTGAAGCTACGCGTTCGCGATCCTCCTTCGCGTTCACGAAGGGTAATTCACTGGACAAAATTTATGTTCATTTTAGCTATTTTGACTTTTGTTTCACTTGGTTTCTTCCTGATCACTTCTATATAACATGAAACCTATAAAATATAAATAAACGACATTAAACATACTATTTTATCAATCAAACATAGCAAAAATTTAAGATTAAAGAAGAGATAAGTTGGCAAACTACCAATAGAGCATCAATATCAAACTTAAACTTGCTTATCCTCAAGCAATCAAATCACAAAATCTCCTTCCAAGTAATCAACTCAATAGAGCATCAATATCATACCAAGGTAAAAAGTCTACTTTAAGTACAAACACATGACTTTAATTGGTACCAACAATTAATCCAAGGCATATGAATCACCAACAACTTCTTAAAAATATCATTTCATTCCAAGTGCTCAAACACCAAGTTAATCAAAGTAGCAATCAAGTCATGTCACTAAAGCTTCAAAGTTTGCCTATTCGTCACAAAATAACTTTTCTTTTGTTCATTCTTTTCAATTGAAAAATGGAATAAATTAACAACTCAAATCTCAATATGCCCTCACAAGCAAGAGGGAATCCCACACTTATAAATTGCAATTCAAAACATAAATGGGATATCAAATGAAAAGAATTAACTTTCTCACAAAGATGTTCAAATGCACACAAGTACCATATGCTTTTCCTTTATGTATTTCTCCACTAATGTAAACACAATTGGTTCAAAATCAATTAGGACTTAAAGGGTTGTAGTTTAAGGTTTTGGTTAAAATAGGGCACAATTTTGGTTAGAGTGACTCAAAACCTCCATAAGTAGTACAATATTTTAACAATTAAAGTACACTTTCTTCAAAAACTTTTCCACCCTTTCTTTATTTTTTATTTCATCACTTAATCTTCCACTTATTCACAATTCCTTATTTTTTATTCCTTTTTCTTCCTTTTGATTTTTTTTTTCAAAAGCCAAGGAATGTTCCACTATATATATTTTTTATTTATCTTTTCAACCTTTCACCTTATAAGCACCTCCACATCACAACTTTTCTAACTGTCACTACCAAACTTAGGCTCTTAGCTCATGTTCACACTTTCAAAGCACTTAGGGAGGTGGGATATCAAAAGATATATAAATAAAGAACAAAATATTAAAACACATAACATGATTGCCAAATAAAAGGTTAAAGGCTCAAAAGAGGTTGACTAGGGAAAATATGCAAGGGTAGAAAATTTAAGGCAAAAGAACGGTCCAAGGAAGGCCTGAAATCATTTTTCAAACCAACTTAGTCTAGGATTTTACCTTGAAGCACATTCTGGACAAGTTCTAGACTACAAATCATGCAAAAGAACTCACAACAAATCTCACCACACATGGCACATGCGAATTTGAGTGATATATGTATCTATAATCCAATTAAAATAAATAAATTGAAAAAAGTCACTCATAGTCTAAAGAGAATACTTAGTGAACCTAAGAGCCAAATATTGAATATAAAAGTCATAATAAGAATCATTACTTCAATCTCATTTCTTCTCCAAAAATCAAGAATTCATATGTCAAGTTTTAAATCATGATGGTATCAAGCAAGCCACAAATTGGCCATGAGGCAAAATTTCACAACTCAAATCACTTATGCTCCTAAATTAACTAAAAATACACCTAAACTACAAGACTAATTCTCTTAAGAAAGGCGTCATGCCATCCATCATAGGGAAAAGTCACTCGATTCAATACAAAAATATTCATTGAGAAAGAACCGTAGCATAAACAAAACCCAAGGAGATTTATTGGAAAGTATATTACTTCTAAATATTAAAAAAACAAAAAAAAAACTAAAAATACTAAAGGAATAAAAATAAAATAACTAAAAACTACTAAAGAAAATAAAATGACAAAAGCGACTAATCAAAAACTATATTAATCACAAAACAAGCCCGGCAAGGGCATAAGTCAAGCATAAATATATAAATAAAGTGTGTCACACCCAACTAAAATCATTGCAGTGTCCTCACTGTACAATATCAAAACAAAAGCATAATAGTTAGAGAGGCTCCCTGAATCGGCCTCAGTCGGAGCCGGAGGTGGAGGGAAATTTGAGCTCCTCCTCCTACTCATCATCAGAGTCATAGGAACTACAGAACGACTTCAGCTTATCCATCATCTTGTTAAGGAGTTTGCTCTTTTATTTTTCTACTCCCTGAACTTTCTCTGCCGCTTTTCAATCTTCCCTTGCCAACGGCTCATATTTTCCAGCCTCTTGTTCATGGCCTCCATATTGCCCGTCATTGATTTTTGATATTTGACCACATCATCCAGGGATGGTGGGGCAGCAATACCACTAGATGTACGAGCCCCATATGGGCCAGTAGGAAGGCCAACTATAAGCTGCCTAATGTGTGCATCTACCCCGTGTATCTGACTGGAGAGGTGACACATGGTATGAGGGCCAAATTGGAGTGGTCCCATCAGGTCATATGACCCTGGTGCAGGTGCAAAGGATCCGGAGGGATCAGTGGTGGCCTCATAGAACTGCCCAAATGAAGAGGATGCAACATCAATACTCCTCGTTTTCTGCTTGTCAGTGGGCCCCCTTTTTAGCAATGGGTGGATCACCGCCTTTCCCGGGCTTCTCTCATCATCATTTAGTTATTTTAACACCCCAACATCATAGCATATCCGAGTAATAAATGAGGGATGAATAGGCTCTTGTAACTCCCATGGGTGGCTTCTTCAATTTCTCTAACAATGTGTTGCCCCACGCTCACAGGTAGTCCATCCATGACAACAATAACAACAACTATCAGTGCTCTCTCTGGTGTCACATCAGTGTCATTTGTCGAAAGCAAGATCCTCACACTGATAATGGAGAGCCAAATCTTTTGCAGCAATGAATTCATGAGAATCAACACCTTTGTGCAGTGTCAACCACTTTGGGGTCACCCCGTCATGCAATTTTTCCACCAACCATTGGTTTCCTTCTGCTTTTTCTTTGTCTCTGCAAACATTATTATCAGCATTGGGAATGCCGTAAATTTCATTGATTATCTTAAGGTTGAAGTTTACTTGCATATCCCGCACAATAGTAACTAATGCTCCTTGGAAGTCGGTCCTCAAGGAATTTGCGTAAACTTCGAGTACCATTGTGTAGTTGGCATCATTTGGTTGAGGGGCAAAACAAATCCACTTGCTTTATACCAGTCTTATGTAGAAGCCCGACATTTTAGCTTCAAACTTTTTCATGTTTATGCCTCTTTTATTAACGATGGTTTTGGACAAGAGTTCGTTATATTTTCACTCACATCCCGTAGGTAAAAATCTCTCATGATCAAATGGTTCCTCTTGTTTAGCTTCAGGGACATGTTATTGCTCTATTTCATTGTGTTATGGATCCATTTTATGGCCAAAATACCTACAAGATAGACCAACAATGTTAAAAGCTCATATAGACACTTAAAACAATGTATTAGGAAGTATTTAATCCAAATAAATGGGTGAAAAAGGTCCACGGGTAGAGCTGTGAAAAGCTACTATTTTAGGCAATTTTGGTACTTCCGGTTATTGCTCTTCGCGTTCGCGAAGAGCAAAATAAAATTTCCTAGAAATTGACCTTCGTGTTCGCGAGCAAACAATCACATTCGCGAAGGTCATCTTCATCGCCCAGACATTTTTTTCTTTCAGGCATTTTCTAAAACCGTTTGTGTGCACTGATTTCTTGTAGTTATTTTGAGACCTTTTAAGCACACATCTTGGCCAATTTTTGTTCACAATAACACACTCACACTCAACCAACCTCACCTAGCAAGCAAGCATGTAAAGCACATAAGATTTTCACTTCAACTATTCAGAACTTACAACCTAAGCATGAAATGAAAATGGCTGCCCATCTATCAATTCACACCAAGAAAAGGAAGAAAAAATTAAAAGACAAGAGAGTAAATAACATACCTTAAGAATGGCGAGGGATACTTGCAATGAATTTGAAGATTATGGGGAATTTGATTTTGGGGGTTAAGGAGTAGGAATAAATGGTTCTTGAGCATAGAGGAGAATTAAGAGTCAATTTCCAGTGGTTTAGTATTTTATACTTACCTGACGAGTCATGTTCGCGAGGGCACAATCGCCTTTGCAAAAAGTAAAACTTTCCTTAACAGTCGCGAACGCAAGAGTGTCATCGTGAATGTAAAGAGTGAGAAAACTATTTACTCTTCACGAACGCGATGTGCTATCGCGAATGCGAAGCATTGCTTCTGCAATTTCCAGCAGCTACTGGTTTTTGGCTGTCCGATCACCCCGACCTACCCAAATCAACTCCAAAAATTGTGAAACTTAGCATATTAGTCAAAAACAATATATAAAGCTATTCTAAAAAAGAAGATTTCAAAAATGAGTTCAAAATTTGAATACGTCGGGTTGCCTCCCATTAAGCACCGCATTTAGTGGTGTGGCATGACAACTACCAACTTCACCACTTTTATCGCTACTTGGAGAATTGGGCACCTAATTTGGAATAAAGCTTGTGACCACGAGCGGTGGGGGTGGTAAGTAGATGAAAAAGTCGAATGCCATTTGCTTCATTTTACATTTCTTAGCTTTCACGTGAGGAATGTCATTTTGCCTTTTCGTGCCTTCAAATTATAAAATGTATGGACTTTGCCTTTTCTTTTCGCAATCCCTCATTGATTCGTGTAGTTCAATTCCCATATCACCACATAACTCCAATATTGAGAAATGCTTGGAATGTGGCGTCAAGCCTCCAAATTGTAATATTTTCCGGATTTTGACATCCTTTTTTTCCCCCGAACTAGAGCCAACTTCAACCATATTTTCAATTATACCGGTTGACTCTAATTCTATATTTTTCTCGGCATCACCAACACGCATGGAGTCAGTTGGAAGATGTTCAATTCTTGATTCCTCAAAATGAAGCTCACTTTCTTCCTCGAAGTTAGACTCTTCTTGACCTCTTTCCACACTCTCAAGTTGGTCAGCATTATGAGCCTCAACCAATTATTTCATTTGATCTTCTAAAATGCAGATACTCTCATCATTATGATTTAATACTTGTTTCAAGTCCTTGTATGCCAAGTTTCTTCTCCCCATTTTCAAGAATGGCCTCGAACATTAGCATTAACCTCTCATTTTGAGCATTTGAGAGTTCTTCTTGATTTTGATCAATTTTCAAAGAGGGATTTTGGGCTTCATAATCTAAGGAAGGTTCTTGGCTATCATTCACTTATGAGGATTTTTGGACCTCTAAAGCTTCAAGTATTTCTCCCATTTATGAGTTCAACCTTTCAAACGCCAAATTATTTTGGAGACTATTTTTCAAAAGCTCCTCCAAGGCTTTTTGCTCATTGTTTCCTCCTTCAAGTAGGCATTCCATAATGATCTTGAACTTTTCATTTTGGCCCCGCTCAATTTCTTCCACTTGCATATCCCTATAATTATTATCACAAAAAGTAGAATCATCAAAGGGGTATTCGGGGAAGGGACGTGCAAATAAGCACAATTAGCCCAATGACCATTTTGACCACCACACCTATCACATATACTTCACTCATGGGTTTGAGATTGTGCGCACAATCCACCCCAGGGAGAATTTAAATAATTTTTCCATGAGTGTGGTCCTCCACAATAATTAAGGACAAGGGTCATCAAAGTATGAACAACTACCATCCGACCAATTTTCATTATGTGATTCCATTTTTCAAAACTACGAAAATACACAAGAAAAATAAACAAGATAACAAACATGAGAATAAACAAAGATTGAAAATAATTATCCAAATATTCACAAGTTGGGACCAAAGCACGTACGCTTACTTATTAAACAACCTAAATAAGCCAAATTGTTCCCCGGCAACGGCGCCAATTTTGATGACGTCCAAGTCCACTACTAAAATAGTAAACGGTCACGGTCTCATGCAATATAATATACCCAACTATGAGTTGGGATCGAATCCCACAGAGAATAATATGTAGGCGAATAGGCAAGGTAAGAGAATTATTGCTTATTATGCTAAGCCATACATTGATAAAGGTTTTGAGAAAGTATTTATAACTAAATGCGAAAATGTAACCTAACCTAGAAAGAAAGTAAAATGATGAATGGCTACAAGCATTGATACACCGGGAATTACACTCAAGTAACAATTCAATGTATTACACGATTTTACAAATATGAGTGAGTTTATGTTAATTAGCCTCCGATATTAGTTCTTTAGTATCTTATTCCTAACACTAACAAGAATTTCTAATAGAATTATCCCTAAAACAATTAAGAGATTAAATGCACCCGATTATGGCTACAAGTAGTTCAATCCCATCCCTAGGTAGAATCTATAAAATGAGGATTAACGCTTCAAGTTCTTGTTAATTATTCTTTCCCAACCCCAAATTACCCTTTTCAAGATTAATTCGAAGTTAATGGGCGAGTCCTAGGGTTAGCTAATCCGTTTGAAAACAATAAAGAACAAGAATAATTAAAAAAATAATAACTCACTTCAATATTAATAAAAATCATTCAATAAATAAGCACAACAAGATATTTAATCCACACTTTAATAATGAATATTCCCATAAAAAATATTTAAGTGTTGAAATAAATACTACACACTTAGATATTCAATACAAAGCAAGGAAATGAAGAAATGAGTACAAATGTGTAAGAAATTCTCAACCAAAAGCTTTAAATCTTCAAATCCCAAGTGTGTATGCAAGAACCCTTGCTCCAAAACTTGTATTTGCTACTTAAAGACTGCCAAAGAAATTTTCTAATTGAGCTGAGTCGTGTATTAAATGGTTTGGGACCAAAACAATATGAATTTCCAGAACTGCCCAGTTTGTCCGCCAATTTCTTCTTCGTGTTCGCGAAGGTTTGACTCCTGAAGCCTCGCATTCACGATCATGCCTTTGCGTTCGCGAAGGTTTGACCTCTAAATCTTTGCGTTTGTGTTCCTTCCTTCGCGTTCGTGAAGGGTTGACTTCTGAAGCTATGTGTCCGCGAAGGGTAATTCATTGGACAAAATTGTGTTCATTTTAGCTCTTTTGACTTGTTTTCACTTGGTTTCTTCTTGGTCACTTCAAAATCACATAAAACCTGTAAAATAGAAATAAACCACATTAATGTAACGACCCGGATGGTCGTTTTGAGAGTAATAGCCTCGATCCCCTATTTACCGCTTCTCTCATATCTATTTTCTGCTATTGTGACTTGCCGGGATGTTTCGTTTTGGTTTTTGAAAACTATATGAAAATGACTCTGGAATGGAGTTTCGTCGGTTCCGTTAGCTCCATTGGGTGATTTTGCACTTAGGAGTGTGTCCGGATTGTGTTTTGGAGGTCCGTAGCTCATTTAGGCTTGAAATTGCGAAAGTCGAATTTTTGGAGTTTTGGGCTGGTAGTGAAAGTTTTTGATATCGGGGTCGGTTTTTGATTCTGGAAGATGGAGTACGTCCGTAATATTGAATATGACTTGTGTGCAAAATTTGGAGTCAATCGGACGTGGTTTGGTTGGTTTCGGCATCGGTTGTCGAATTTGAAACTTTCAAGTTCTTTAAGTTTGAATTGGGGGATGATTTATGATTTTAGCATTAGTTGATATGATTTGAGGGCTCGACTACGTTCATATGGTATTTTTGGATTGATTGGTATGTTTGGTTGAGGTCCCGGGGGCCTCGGGTGAGTTACGAGTGCTTAACGGATCAAAAGTTGAATTTGTGTTACTGCTGAAGTCTTCAGGCTTCTGGTATTTTCGCACCTGCGGTGGAGAGACTGCAGGTGTGGGATCGCACGTGCGAAGAGGCAAGCGTAGAAGTGGAAAAATGGAGGAGTTCCCAGGGTCACAGATGCGAGGTGAATTCCGCATCTGCGATGCCCGCATATGCGTTAGGGTCATCGCAGATGCGCAAGGTCCGCAAAAGCGGAAGGGATTTTTGCAGGCGCGCACGCGCAGGTGCGGCCCTTTCATTGCAGGTGCGGCCCTTTCATTGTAGGTGCAAAGGCAGAGAGGGTAAGTGTTTTGTGCAGATGCGCACATTTTACAGCACAAGCGCACCCGCAGGTGCGGAAATACCTGGGTAGTGGTTAAAACCGAAGGGCTTCGCGATTTTTGTTATTTTGGACTTTGCAAACTCGGTTTAGGGCGCTTTTTGAGAGCATTTTCGAGATATTTCTTGAGGTAAGTCCCTTGTGATTATTTTTGATCAATAATCTTTCTTCCCCATTTATTTTCCCACCTAGTTAGTGTGTATTTAAGGTAAAAATTGGGAGTTGGAGGCTAGGGATTTGGAAAGTTTGAATTGTGGATTTGAATGACCATTTGATGTCGGATTTTAGTAAATTTGATATGGTTAGACTCATGAGTGAATGAGCTTTCGGATTTTGTGACTTTTACCCACTTCCAAGATGTGGGCCCGGGTCCACCTTTTAGGGCGAATTTCGAAATTTTTGTTAAAGTATTGATTTAATCAATAAGATGAGCCTATTATGGTTGTATTTATAATATGTAATTTCTTTTGGCTAGATTGTGCCATTCGGAGCCGGATATTCTTGGGAAAGGCATTCTTACCGATTGATTGAGCTTGGTTCGATGTAAGTGGCTTGTCTAACTTTGTGTGGGGGAAATCCCCTTAAGATTTGGAACTATTGTGATATGTGAGTGCCGTGTACGTGAGGTGACGAGTACGTACACATGCTAGTTATGGAAAAAACCCGATTTTTCTTACTGAGGAGCAACCTGTTTTCCTTTCATTTTGAGTTATACCATTTTAATGAGTATTAATCTATTTTTCATTTTTAATTGAGTTATTCCAATATGTGTAGCTATCCTGTTTAGTCTAATACAACATGTTTACGTGTCTTAATTGCTTATGTGAACTCTGTGCATCATGCTTATTGAAATTTTCTGCTTCTTCCTTGACTGGTACTTAGTCTAAATCGTAAGATTTCGTGATGTAGTTGTGTTTCTATTATTTGCGCTGCATATTTACTTTGGGACTACGGAACGGTATTCCGGGAGATCCCTCCTGTACCGCATATTTACTTTGGGACTACGAAACGATATTCCGGGAGATCCCCTTGTACTGCATATTTACTTTGGGACTACGGAACGGTATTCCGGGAGATCCCCCTATCTTGCATATTTACTTTAAACTACGGAACAGTATTCCGAGAGACCCCTTGTCTTGCATATATACTTTGGGACTACGAAACGGTATTCCGATGTCACGCCCCAAACTCAGGGAGTGCGACCGGCGCTCAATCAAGAGAACCCGGCCGAGCAAGCCTATTAAACTTACTTCTACCCAAACTCATCCATGAATAAAAAGGAGATGTACTCCATTAATCAATCACTGAAAAGATTTTATTAACAACTTCCTTTTCATTCCCATTAGTAGCTTCATTCATAATTTCCAAAACATTACGAGTTTATAGAATTAATGAAAAACATAATTTTCAAGTACCAACATTTCTAGTTCAATTCCCAACATCAACCATAACCCACAACCTGTCTACGGAGCCTCTAAATACAATATATTTTTAATATGAAAATGCCGGCAACAAGGCCTCGGCTATACCTCAAAACACTGTACATGAGAAACAGAAGATACATGACCCCGAAATGAAGTGGGGCTCACCAAATCAGTTGAAAAGAGTGTACTACTATCACTAATCAATTCCACCTGCTGAAGAACCACCTGCATCCATTAAAGATGCAGCGCCCCCGACAAAAGGGACGTTAGTACTGTCGAATAACACTAGTATGTATGGCTAAAAATCCTCTTTCAAAATAGAATGCCCATATAAGAAAAGGCAACACATAGAAACAACAAGTCACAATCAACAATATCCAAACATCCAGTTAAAACATAATAATTTCTAAAATACAAACTTCATATATAATTTTGGTTGGGAGATCATAAGCACCGATATACCACCGTCTTTGTTAGCACGGAGTCCGATCACGCCCTATCGTCTAGGCCATCTCCCCACGAACAATGTGGTTTGACATGTGATGCAAAAGAAAGTTGTTACCAAGAGTAGTACCTCCATATGCGCAATATGGCGTCTGATCTCCATCCGATCAGCTAGGCCGCCTTCCCACATATGCCGTGCGGGTTGACTTTTTCAATCCACAAAGGTTCTAGTTTCATCCCAATTAAAGGAGAATAATCACAATCCACCCCTACACCGGCACATGTAGTTTTAGGTGTGGGCCTTATGACCCACCCTTCCTCGGTATTGCTAATGATGCTCCCAAAAATAGTTTTGATTTGATTTGCAAACAGAAATATCATAAATACAATTGTACTTACCTCAACATCTTTCACATTGTATGAATTCTCATTAGTATTTCCAGTCATTCACAACGACAATATTTTCTTGGCTCATTAGGCCATTCACAAGATTCTTTATTCCTGGCACAATGGCCGTATTTCATATTCCACACTTTCACCTCTTTCAATTTCAAAGATCACCATCAAGTATCAACATATAGGATATTTTAAAAATCATATACTTCAAATCCATTTGAAGTGGAAACTTCAAACACAAATGGTTTCTTCCCAAAGAATGAAGCATACCAACCAACAATAGAAACATACATGAAAAATCATAAATAGTCAATACACCATTTAGTCTTGCAATACTCTCCCCACAGAAATGACAATGTACAATTTCAACACATGAGTATATAGAACTCGAACCACACCGGATATATTAATAAATCAAAGCATTAGTTAAAGCAACCACTAATGGGCATGAATTTAGTACAAAAGCTTTTAGACAATTCTATCTTTCATTAAAACACGACTCAAAACCATAACCTTTTAATACGTAACCCACACTTTGAAACTTACAGAAACATTATGGAATTCAATTCCAAGAAAGAAAGTTTAGCCAACATACCTCAATTGTGCTTCTTTAGACTCTACAATTATCTAGAACCCTTAGCAACCTCAATCTATTTTAACAATATACAAATTGAACCCAAAATTAGGAAAACGTTCATGGTTCTAGTTCACTTTTTATTTTTTCCACACTCTTTATCACATGCATGCAAGATGAACCACTCTCATACCCATGAAGTATTACCCTAGTACCCCATTATTGTTATGTTTGAAATTAAGAGCTGGGGTGATAAAATCTTATCTTTTAGGGTGAAGAATTTTGGTGCTCTACTTGAATATTTCCAAGGATTTGAGTGATGGTTGAAGATCAATTGATGAAAACTTAGACCCTCCCTCTTGAACCCTCTCTCTCTTACTCTAGAAATATCAGAAAATGAGCTCAAAATAGACCTAAGGGGTATTTTAACGGAACGGGGGTTGGGTTTTAAATTAAAAAAATGGGTGCCCCGACACAGGTCTGCGGTCGCATGTGCGACCACCTAATGGTTATGCGGTCCGCAAAGTGACCGCAGAAATGGCCCTCAGGGGGCTGAACTTATGGCCCAGGTATGCGACCAGTATGCGGTCCGCATACTCGTTCTGCGGTCGCATAATGCACCGCAGAACTCCCTCCGCAAAAACTCAAGAGGGATTATGTGATCGTTATGCGGTCCGCATATTGATTATGCGGTCGCATAATCGACTGCAAAACTGACCTCAAGTTGTCCAAACTTACTGCTTCACTCTGCGGCCATTATGCGGTCCACAGAGTGATTATGCGACCGCATAATGGGCCGCATAAACGCGCTTTTCCGCCAAAAATTTTCCTTTACTTTCCGGTGCATTGTTCAACCCAAAAAGTCCGACCTCAAACACGTAAGCCTACTCCGGCACCACGAAACCTTGAATTCACTTGCAAAAATTACGGGGCTTTACACTGAAATACTTCAAAATTTTCCGGGGTGTTACATCCGGGAGATCCCCCTACACATTTATATTTTGGACTATGAGACGGTATCTCGGGAGATCCCCCTATTATGTTCTGTGTACTGAGCTGTTACCTTGTATGATTTCATTGTTGTTAAATTTCAGCCTTTATTTTATTGCGATATTACATTCTATATTATTTTATTATATACTTACCAGTAGGGCGCTGACCTGCCCTCGTCACTACTCGACCGAGGTTAGGCTTGGCACTTACTCGATACCGATTGTGGTATACTCATGCTACTCTATGCACATATTTTTCGTGTGCAGATCCAGGTACTCCTTATCAGCCGCACTATCAGTGAGCCAGAACAACTTTGGAGACTTTAAGGTATATGTGCCGCGTCCGCATACCTCGGAGTCCCCTTCTACTCTTTCTCATGTCCATTATTTTCTGTATTTTTCCTTTGTTAGACTCTGATGTATAACGACACTAGATATTTCTTCTGTAGTTTGTGATTCACGATATTCCAGGTTTTGTAATTTATTGTGTATTTTTGAATAGTTGGTTAAATTTATATTTTTATTTTATTATTCAGCAAAATTTTAGGCTTACCTAGTTGTAGAGACTAGGTGCCGTCACGACGTCACACAAAGGGAAAATTGGGTAGTGACAATTAAACACACTATTTTATCAATCAAACATAGCAAAAATCTAAGATTAAAGAAGAGATAAGTTGGTATCAGAGCTCTAGGTTCATAGGTGTCGTGAGTCACAAACTGGTTTAGTAGAGTCTCGTGGATCTATATGGAGACGTCTGTACTTATATTCGGGAGGCTATGAGACTGTTAGGAAAATGTTACTACTTTGATTCCTTGTCGTGCAAAAATTGTTGACTTCAAAAATATTCTAAATTTCTGTATTCTATTCTCTCACACATGGTGAGGACACGTACAAGCGGATCCGATGACCAGGCACCCGCGCCCCCTGCTAGAGCCGTGAGAGGCCGGGGTTGAGGCTGAGGACGTCCACGTGGTGCAGCTTGAGCACCCGCATGAGCTGCTATAGAGGAGCCCCCAGTAGCTCAAGTTGAGGGCATACACCTGAGATACTTGTTACTGCACCAGCCCTCCAGGAGACTCTAGCCCAGTTTTTGAGCATGTTCAGCACCTTAGCTCAGGCTGGATTGATTCCACTTGCTCTTGCCACATCTCAGGTCGGGGGAGGAGTACAGACTCCTGTCACCGATACTCCAGAGCAGCGGGTTCAGGTCGACCAGGTTCTAGATATTGTACCAATGCAGCCGGTAGCTGTAGCTCAGCTCGAGGTTAGGGCATCAGCTTCTGAGGTGGAGCAGCTCAGACTTGAGAGGCACAAGAAGTACCACCCACCTACCTTCAGCGGATTGGATACAGATGATGCTCAGGGTTTTCTGGAGGAGTGTCATCGTATTCTCTGTACTATGGGTGTAGCAGAGACGAGCATGGTTTCTTTTACTGCATTCCAGCTTAGAGGAGCAGCCTATCAGTGGTGGCGTGCTTATGAGTTGAGTAGTCCGGCTGAGGCAACTTCACTTACATGGACTTAGTTTTCAAACATGTTTTTGAGAGAGTATGTCCCTTAGAGCCTCAGGGACTCATGGCATGCGGAGTTTGAGCAGCTGCGCCAGGGTGCTATGACTGTCCACCGGCCTTAGTTGCCACAGTTCGAGAGAGGGTTCGACGGTTTATTGAGGGACTCTATCCTAGCATCCGGAGTAGTATGGACAGGGAGTTGGAGATCGATATTTCTTATCAGCTGGTTGTAAGTATTACCAGGAGATTTGAGGGCATGTTTTCCTGGGATAGAGAGGAGAGGGAGGTCAAGAGGTCTCGAGAGACTGATTATTATTCTAGAGCGAGTATCCCAGTAGCTCGCCATGGTAGGGGTTATATGGGCTGCCCCGTTCATTCATCTCTTCCAGCCGCTAGCTGTGTTCCATCTCCTTCTAGACCCCAGGAGCCTTATTATGCACCGCCAATATCTAGTGTGCTTCCTGCACGGGGTGTTCCTAGCGGCCAGTCCAGCAGACGTGGCCCGAGCCAGTCACAGCAGCCACGCCCTCCTAGAGCTTGTTTTGAGTATGGAGACACTCGCCATATGGTGAGGGATTGCCCCAGGATTAGGAGGGGTGCACCTCCACATACTTCTCAGCCACAACTTGCTCCACCAGGTCCTCATGCTATGATTACAGCAGTAACTGCCACCCCACCTGCTCAGCCTGCTCGAGGTGGAGGTCAGGGAAGTAGAGGTCGCCCTAGAGGGGAAGGCCAGGCCAGATATTATGCCATTCCTTCTCGTATAGAGGCAGTTGATTCTGATTCTATCATTACAGGTATTGTTCCGGTCTGTTATAGAGATGCGTCGGTATTATTTGACCTAGGCTCTACATACTCTTATGTGTCCTCTTATTTTTCCCCGTATTTGGGCGTATCTCGGGATTCTTTGAGTTACCCTATTTATGTGTCTACTCCTGTGGGAGATTCTTTTATTGTGGACTGCGTGTATCAGCCGTGTTTGATTACTCTTAGTGGTTTTGAGACCAGAGCCGATTTATTATTGCTCAGCATTGTGGACTTTGATATTATTTTGGGCATGGATTAGTTATCACCCCATTATGCTATTCTTGATTGTCACGCTAAAATCGTGACGCTGGCTATGCCATGTTTACCATGGTTATAGAGGAGAGGTACCTTAGAGTATACTCCCAACAGAGTTATTTCATTTCTTAAAGCTCAACGAATGGTTGAGAAGGGGTGTGACGCATATCTAGCTTATGTGAGAGATGTCAATATTGATACCCCTACAGTTGAGTCAGTTCCAGTAGTAAGGGACTTTCCAAATGTGTTCCCAGCTGATCTTTCGGGCATGCCGCCGGACAGAGATATTAATTTTGGCATTGATTTGTTGTTGGACACTCTTCCCATCTCTATTTCTCCATATCGTATGGATCCTCCTGAGTTAAAGGAGTTGAAGGAGCAGTTACATGAATCGCTTGATAAGGGATTCATTCGACCCAGTGTGTCACCTTGGGGTGCCCCTGTCTTATTTGTGAAGAAGAAGGATGGTTCTATGCGGATGTGTATTAATTACCGCCAGTTGAGCAAAGTCACAGTGAAGAACCGGTATCCTTTGCCTCGTATTGATGATTTATTTGATCAGTTACAGGGTGCTAGAGTGTTTTCCAAGATTGACTTATATTCGGGATATCATCAGTTGAAGATTCGGGAGCCAAATATCCTGAAGACTGCTTTCAGGACCAGATATGCTCACTATGAGTTTCTTGTTATGTCTTTTGGGCTGACCAATGCCCCAACAACTTTTATGCACTTGATGCTTAGTATGTTCCGGCCTTATCTTGACTCATTCGTCATTGTATTTATTGATGACATTCTGGTGTACTCCCGGACTCGGGAAGTTCATGAGCAGCACCTGAGGACTGCACTTCAGACCTTGAGAGAAAAGAAGCTATATGCAAAATTTTCAAAGTGTGAGTTTTGGCTAGACTTAGTGGCATTCTTGGGTCATATAGTATCGAGTGAGGGGATCCAGGTGGATCCGAAGAAGATTGAAGTACTGCAGAGTTGGCCAAACAGTCCTCAGCTACAGAGATCCGGAGTTTTCTTGGTTTGGCGGGGCATTACCATCGCTTTGTAGAGGGATTCTCATCTATTACAGCACCTATGACCGGGATGACCCCGAAGGGTTCTCCGTTTAGGTGGACAGAGCAATGTGAGGAGAGCTTTCAGAATCTCAAGACATCTTTAAATACGACCCCAGTATTGGTATTGCCTACAGATTCGGGGTCTTATACTATATATTGTGATGCATCGCGGATTGGTCTCGGCGCGGTGTTGATGCAGGATGGTATGGTGATTGCCTACGCATTCTGACAACTGAAGGTGCATGAAAAGAACTATCCTGTTCACGACCTTGAGTTAGCAGCTATTGTTCATGCCTTGAAGATTTGGCGGCATTATTTGTACAGTTTTCCTTGTGAGATTTACACCGATCATCGGAGTTTGCAGCATCTGTTTAAGCAGAAAGATCTTAACTTTTGTCAGCGGAGGTGGTTGGAGATACTTAAGGATTATGATATCACTATTTTGTACCACCCTGGGAAGGCCAATGTGGTGGCTGATGCTTTGAGTCGCCGTGCAGAGAGTTTGGGGAGCTTAGCACATCTATCAGTAGCAGAGAGGCCCATGGCGTTGGATGTTCAGGCCTTAGCCAACCAATTTGTGAGATTAGATATTTCTGAGCCGAGTTAAGTATTGGCTTGTGTGGTCTCTCGGTCTTGTGTTTATGATCGTATCAGGGAGCGTCAGTATGATGACCCCCATCTGCTTGTCCTTAAGGACACGATCCAGCACAGTGATGCTAATGAGGTCACTATTGGAGATGATGGTGCATTAAGGATGCATGGCAGGCTATGTGTGCCCAATGTAGATTGTTTGCGTTAGTTGATTCTCCAAGAGGCTTATAGTTCGCGATACTCTATTCATCCGGGTGCCGCAAAGATGTATCAGGACTTGAAACAACATTACTAGTGGAGGAGAATGAAAAAGAACATAGTAGAGTATGTGGCTCGATGTCTGAATTGCCAGCAGGTAAAATATAAGCATCATCGACTAGGTGGATTGCTTTAGAAGTTAGAGATTCCAGAGTGGAAATGGGAGCGAATCACTATGGATTTCGTAGTTGGACTCCTACGGACTCAGCGGAGGTTTGATGTAGTTTGGGTGATTGTGGATAGGCTGACCGAGTCAGCTCATTTCATTCCTGTGATGACTACCTATTCTTCCGAGCAGCTAGCTCGAATCTACATCCGTGAGATCGTCAGGCTTCATGGCATACCAGTATCTATTATCTCTGACCGGGGTACACAGTTTACATCATGGTTCTGGAGAGCTGTACAACATGAGTTGGGTACTCGGGTTGAGTTGAGCATAACATTTCACCCTCAGACGGACAGGCAGTCCGAGCACACTATTCAGATATTAGAGGATATGCTACGTGTGTGTGTGATAGATTTTGGGGGTGCTCTGGACCAGTTCTTTACACTTGCAGAGTTTGCTTACAACAACAGTTATCAGTCCAGCATTCAGATGGCACAGTATGAGGCTCTGTATGGTAGGCGGTGTCGGTCCCCAGTGGGTTAGTTTGAGCCCGGCAAGGCCAGATTATTGGGTACGGACTCGGTTCAGGATGCCTTGGAAAAGGTTAAGGTGATTCAGGATAGATCCTTGGTACGGACTTGGTCCATTTGAGGTATTGTGGCGAATTGGGGAGGTTGCTTATGAGCTTGCCTCGCCTCCTAGTCTAGTAGGATTTCATCCGATATTCCATGTTTCTATGCTTCAGAAGTATCACGACGATCCATCCAATGTGTTGGATTTCAGTTCAGTTCAATGGGACAAGGATCTATCTTATGTTGAGGAGCTAGTGGCTATTTTAGACAGGCAGGTCAGAAAGCTAAGATCAAAGAACATTGCTTCCGTGAAGGTTCATTGGATGGGATAATCGGTCGAGGAGGCGACTTAGGAGACCGAGAAGGATATGATCATCCATTATTCTCATCTTTTCACCACTTCAGGTATGTCTCTATGCTCATTCGAGGACGGACAATTATTTTAAGAGGGGGAGTATGTAACGACCCGGTCGGTCATTTTGAAAGTAATAGCCCTGATCCCTTATTTACTGCTTCTCCCATATCTATTTTCTGCTATTGTGACTTTCCAGGAGGTTTCGATTTTTTTTGGAGTGATTTAGGACACTTAGTTCCTAAACGAAAGCTTAAGTCTTAGGATTTTGACCGTAGTCGGAACTGTGTGAACACGACTCTAGAATGGAGTTTCTTCGGTTCCATTAGCTCCATTAGGTGATTTTGGACTTAGGTGCGTGTCCAGATTGTGTTTTGGAGGTCCGTAGCTCATTTAGGCTTGAAATGGCGAAAGTCGAATTTTTGGAGTTTTGGGCCGGTAGTGGAATTTTTGATATCGGGGTCGGTTTTCGATTCTGGAAGATGGAGTAGGTTCATAATATTGAATATGACTTGTGTGTAAAATTTGGGGCCAATTGAACGTGGTTTGGTTAGTTTGGGCATCGATTGTCGAATTTGGAAGTTTCAAGTTCTTTAAAATTGAATCGGGGGATGATTTGTGATTTTAGCATTAGTTGATGTGATTTGAGGGCTCGACTAAGTTCGTATGGTGTTTTAGGATTGGTTGGTATGTTTGGCTGAGGTCCTGGGGACCTCGGGTGAGTTTTGAGTGCTTAACGGATCAAAAGTTGGATTTGTGTTGCTGCTGAAGTCTTGAGGCTTCTGATTCCGAGACGTGGGCCCGGGTAGACTTTTTAGGGCGAATTTTGGAATTTTTGTTAAAGTATTGATTTAATCAATAAGATGAGTCTATTATGGTTGTATTTATAATATGTAATTTCTTTTGGTTAGATTGTGCCATTCGGAGCCGGATATTCGTGGGAAAGGCATTCTTACCGATTAATTGAGCTTGGTTCGATGTAAGTGGCTTATCTAACTTTGTGTGGGGGAAATCCCCTTAGGATTTGGAACTATTGTGATATGTGAGTGTCGTGTACGTGAGGTGACGAGTACGTACACGTGCTAGTTGTGGAAAAAACCCGATTTTTCTTACTGAGCAACAACCTGTTTTCCTTTCATTTTGAGTTATACCATTTTAATGAGTATTAATCTATTTTTCATTATTAATCGAGTTATTCCAATATGTGTAGCTATCCTGTTTAGTCTAATACAACATGTCTACGTGTCTTAATTGCTTATGTGAACTCTGTGCAACATGCTTAGTGAATTTCCTGCTTCTTCCTTGACTGGTACTTAGTCTAAATCGTAAGATTTTGTGATGTAGTTGCGTTTCTATTGTTTGCGCTGCATATTTACTTTGGGACTGTGAAACGGTATTCAGGTAGATCCCTCTGTCTTGCATATTTACTTTGGGATTACGAAACAGTATTCCGGGAGACCCCCCTGTCTTGCATATTTACTTTGGGAGTTGGGACTATGGAACGATATTCTGGGAGATTCCCCTGCACATTTACATTTGGGACTACGAGACGGTATCTCGGGAGATCCCCTGTTGTGTTCTGTGTACTGAGTTGTTACCTTCTATGATTTCATTGTTGTTAAATTTCAGCCTTTATTTTATTGCGGTATTATACTCTATATTGATTTATTATATATTTACCAGTAGGGCCCTGACCTGACCTCATCACTACTCGACCGAGGTTAGGCTTGGCACTTACTGGGTACCGATTGTGGTGTACTCATGCTACTCTCTGCACATGTTTTTCGTGTGCAGAACCAGGTACTCCTTATCAACTGCACTATCAGTGAGCAAGAACAGTTTTGGAGACTTCTAGGTATATCTGCCGCGTCCGCAGACCTCAGAGTCCTATTCTACTCTTTCCCATGTCCATTATCTTCTGTATTTTTCCTTTGTTAGACTCTGATGTATAGAGACACTAGATTTTTCTTCTGTAGTTTGTGATTCACAATGTTCCAGATTTGTTGTGTATTTTTGAATAGTTGGTTAAATTTATATTTTACTTCATTATTCCGCAAAATGTTAGGCTTACCTAGTTGTAGAGACTAGATGCCGTCACGACGTCACATGGAGGAAAAATTGGGTCGTGACAATTAAACACACTATTTTATCAATCAAACATAGCAAAAATCTAAGATTAAAGAAGAGATAAGTTGGTAAAATACAAACTTATCACTTAATGAGATGAGACACGGTACATATCTTCTCTATATGTGAATCCGTGTGACTTGATTTGTCTAATCACACATTTCTTCTCTATATGCAAGTTGGATGATTTAATGACATTGGACACATATCTTCTATATATACTGAATTGTTAACTGGAAAAAGAGCATGTTACGTTATTTTTGGGCACCGATGAGTCTTTATTTTTTGTTTATGGCTTGATAAATTTTTTGATGTATACTTGTGTGATATATGAATTGAACATTTTATTTGGTGAGTATCATTTACAATTCTTGCCATAATTACCTCGCCGAGGTTGGTTATGATTCTTGCTGAGTACATGAGATCGGTTGTACTCGTACTATACTTTTGCACCTTGTGTGCAGATCTTGGAGCCGATACTACTGTGGATGGTGGGAGCTGAAATTGAAGAAGTACCTTCTTTCCCAGATATAGCTACCATTTGTCGGGTGTGATTTTAGATTCTTACTCTGTTTATGTATATTCCAAACAAATGTTGTGTTTATTATTTTCATACCCATTTTGTAAATCTAAGTTTTAGTGACTCATGACTTGTACTAACAATCATTTGGTTATTGTATGGAAATTTAGTTAATTCAGTTACTAATTTCTTATTATTTGCATTAGAATTGTGTTGGCTATTGTTTGACATACCTAGTAGGTTGGGTTAGGTTCCATCATGACTAGGTGAATTTTGGGTCATGACAAGTTGGTATCAGAGCTCTAGGTTCATAGGTTCTACGAGTCATGAGCAAGTGTGTAGTAGAGTCTTGTGGATCGGTATGATGACATCCATACCTATCTTTGAGAGGTGATAGGACATGTAGGAACCTTCCTATCTTTCTTTCTTATCATGCGACATTGATTCTGCCTGAAGTGTATCTCTTTGATTTATTTCCATCTACTCGTATGTGATGTTGAGCACTCGGTATCAGCTGGGAATCGACGAATGGCGATGTTATGAATAAGGTGCGAGATGTGTTTTCTATGCTGTGGAGATAGGCCAATATGGATGACTTGAGTTCAAGTTCGGACCGTAGCTTGGGCTTGATAGTTTCAGTTGTATGAGTATGTATTTTTGGACTTATATGTCTAGTAGTGTCCCGAAGAGTGGGATTTGTGGCTTAGTGAATGGTTGGATAGCTATGTGATGAGTATTATGTGACTGAGCACTATATTTAGATAGGTTGGATGTGACGAGAAGATTTTTTCTTGGGATGCGAAAGGGATATGAATGCTTGATTTCTATCTTGATATGTTGTGTAGTCTTAAGTTATGAATGTGTTAGGGAACTTTCAACTGTACATTTGAGAAATGGAGTAGATGCTTATATCTTGCTGACAATTTCAAACTCTAGAGGATTTAGCGATTACATAGTAGTTGTGACCATAATAGGGCGTAGAGGGATGCCAGTTTGAGGCTAAACAAGTGGGTTATCTCATGCAGATGTTCTGAGGTTGTGTGATCCTTATGATATTTGTGGGGAGTTTTATTTCTACCAGTGGGATTGTATGTGCTACACTTGGAGTTTGGTTTACTTGAGGAAGTTTGCTCGACTGTCGTGAGGGTGATTATGCACTTGGTAGAAGATTTGAGGTATTCTATGACTGGTGCTACATGAGATTATGAAGGATTTATTTGAATTACAGTGCATTATCATGGCAGATATGAAGTAAGGGTATTGTGGGTTATTGGATGTTATGTTATGTGGGTTCGAGCCAAGTGGGGTGGTCTGCTATCGACGAACAGATTGCATGTTTATGTATTATACCAGATTGGGTCTGAGGCACATTTGTGGATCAGTTATGACTTGAAGGAGGTTGACTTCGAGGATGGTGCGGGGAAGGAAGCTGTCGGATGCAGGATGTACTATACTTTATGGACATTGTGGAAATCATGAAATGATTCGAGTTTGTTATTCGCGGTGGATTAATGTGCAATGAGAAGGGATTCACTCGGTTGCTAAAAGGTGTGGTTACTTCTTTAGGTGTTTATGTGCAAATGGAGCACAAGTCTTTCGGCTCATAATGGCAGTGCCTTGGATATTGGAACATAGTGGATGAGTCTCAAGAAGGTTCTAATGAGTTCAATATTCATATGTGGTATTTGGGGGTTTCTAGATTTGTATATGGCTAAGATATGATATTTGAATTGGATGTGCTTAGACTTGCAGTAGTTCTATATCATTAGTGATCCTACATTTCAATATTAGAATGGTTAAAGAAATAGGTTCAGATTCACAAAAGGTCTCTTCAAAGTGGGCATTTCGGTTGCGGTACTATTAGGTGCTTAAGAGGGAATACAATGGCTTATGGGATTTCAGACGACGTGGTTTCATGCTAAGAGCTATTGGTTGAGATTTGGGTTAATGATCGTGGTGTGCTGACTAGGAGAAGCGTGAACTTAAAGGCACGTCGAGAGGAACTTGAAGAAATAGGATAGCTTGGTAGTGGATTGGATCAACATAGTAATAAAAGTGATCGGTTCCTTTGGTGTGGTAAGACTCTACAGATGTTTGGTGGTAATACTCTTGGGTTGGGCGATCTGCGTGACTTGGTTGAGTTAGAGGGATTCTGTTATGATGTCTTAGTTATGTGCCAATGGGTTTCGAAGAGTTCTCGATAATTTCGACCATGACTTGGGACAAATATTTTCTTGGGTCATTGGGAGTTTGTTGTGTGTTGTGGTTTTCTCCTGTATGGGGTCAAATGGAAGACTCCTGGTTGATGAGGTGCCTATCCTACTTGTGATTCAGAATTGATAATGGGGTTATCATGTTTTCATGGGACTGAGGTTTGCATGTATGAAGTTGCAGTTTTGCTTTGAAGGGAAAATCATGGGTTCTAGATACCATGGATGATTTCATATGTTTAGAATAA
The DNA here is from genome assembly GCF_000715075.1 of Nicotiana tabacum. Taxonomy (NCBI): domain Eukaryota; kingdom Viridiplantae; phylum Streptophyta; class Magnoliopsida; order Solanales; family Solanaceae; genus Nicotiana; species Nicotiana tabacum. The sequence goes on from NC_134098.1 coordinate 16,545,663, forward strand.
TGACAGTTTCATATGTTTAGAATAATGCCGACACTATTTGATATCACCTAAGAAGGGTGCGCATTTTAGAAGGAACACTGCATTTTGACTTGCGGATGCTTGACTAGTATTACGGTAATCACCAGATTGTTGACTGCTGATGTTCTAATTTTTCTACGTGGCGCAAATGACTCATGAGAGTGTTCCTCGTGAGGTGATTGTGTATGAGAGACGTTTCAGATATTTGAGTGGTGGAGTTAGGATTGGATATGGAGATTCTTGTATTCTAGGGATTTAAAGATTGGGAGTTCTCAGAGGCAAATTGTTCCTTGGTTGCGGGCTGTGAAGATATGGCCAGAGTTAGACAGTTGATGGTATGTCTTATGGATAGGTTACTGTGGACTTTGGAAGGTTATTTACCTATTCATGGATAATCGAAGTTGATTTGGGGCCCCATTGGTAGGCCTAATGAAAATGTATTTTCTACATCGTATCGAGTTTGTTTACTCTGCACAACTAGTTTTGAGGGGTGTGACATGGCTCGAGCGAGATGGCTCTTAGGGTGTTGAATGGTGGGTTGCGCCTTGGTTATGGTCTTCCTATCTATGGTATATTGTGCTACCCGTTTCTTTATGGTTATGGCCATGCGCTTTGTGTGCTTATTGTTGATATACACGTATTTGGTGAGTATAAGAATTTGGGGAATGGCTAATCCATATGATCCGGTTTGTTTGGATTGGGTTACGCTCCACAATGAAGTTATGGTGAGATAAGATCCTTTGTACTTATTTCGTGTGTTTTGTTTCTCCTCTGTGAGATGGGTCCATGGCATCACGCTTTGTGATGGTGTTTGTTGAGCTTGCGGGAAGTTTCTCTTATTTGGTTCTCCTTCCATCATTGGTCACATTCTACTTGTTGCCTATTTAGTGCACGAATAACGTAGTATGTGGCTCTAGGTGGTATTGGTGTGTCATGTCGGTTGAGCAGGTTTTACTGGATGAAAGAAATTCATTGGATTGGGAGTGAGTGCTATCAGATTTGATTAAGTTATATTTGGAAGAATAATGTCAAAAGTCAGCTCAGAATTTGGCTATGGTCCTTGGCGGGCGAGAGAGCTCCACGACTTGTTGATCTGATGGGTGGTTATGAGTTTCCACATGTTTCTTTCATTCTTGGCAGTATAAGAAGGTTCAGAACAAAGTTTTATTTGGTATGAGGTATGTCGTTGGTACCGCGTTTGTTAATCGGTAATTATTGAGGTCAAAAGTTGTTGCTATGAGTATATGAGCTATATGATATATCATGTGATTATATCTTGGGTAATAGTTATGGCTTGATACAATGTATTTAGACTTATACAGTATATAGATGCGAGAATTAGGTCTTATAATAAATTTCAGATGTTGGAGATTGGGTTTTAAGATTTATGGACTAAGGTTGAGAAAAGAATCTTCAGTTAGTTGGTGTTAACGAGCTTATATGGATTGAGGTGGAATGGGATCACCTGTGGTTACATGTATGGTGAGTTTATATAGTGTTTTGATGTCTTTGGAATGACTCTTGGCACGTTCAAGGACGAACGTATGTTTAAGTGGGGTAGAATGTAACGACCCGACCGGTCGGTTTAAGAATTTGCATTCCGTTCGATGGCTTGGGCCGTGATTAGCTTCATATGATGTGTCATTACTTATGTGTATGATCAGTTTTGGTTTTCGAGTGGTTTGGGATCGATTTGGAAGAATGATTCTCATTTTAGAAGCTTTAAGTTGGAAGAGTTGACCAAGTTTTACTTTTATGTATTTGACCTCATATCAGAATGTTGATGGTCTTGTTAGGTCCGGATGGTGATTTCGGACTTAGGCGTATCCCCAAATTTGCATTTGGAGGTCCGTAGGTCATTTTGGGGTCATTTGGCAAAAGTTGGCAATTTGAAGGTTTGGATAGTTCATAGGTTTAACCAGGAGTTGACTTTGATGTGATCGGGTTTGGATTTTTTCTCTGGGAGTTGGAATAGGTTCGTTATTTCATTTGGAATTTGTATGTAAAATTTAGGTGATTTTGAGTTGTTCATGTTCGACATAAGTTTGGAATTTAAAATTTTGAAATATTTCATTAAGCTTGAATTGAGGTGTGATTTGTGGTTTTGATGTTATTCTGTGGGATTTAAGGTCTCGATTAGGTCAGTGTGATTTTTTGGCACTTGTTGGTATGTCCATACGGGGTCTCGAGGGGCTCGAGTGAGTTTCGAGGTAGTTTCGGATGATGGGAGTGATGTTAGTGTTGCTGATTTTTTGCTGTTTCTGATGTCCATCGCGATCGCGAAGAACTAATCGCGATCGCAAAGTATATTTTGAAGCTGAGATATTTGTGCTTCGCATTTGCGATAGGGGAGTCACGTTCATTATTGTCGGCGGTTGGTGCTACAAGTTCGATTCTGGATGTCGCGTTCGCGGTAGTGTGCATGCGTGGTAGATATTGTTCATCGCGTTCCCGTGGGTGATGCCGCAGACGCGAAGGCTTATTAAGGGACAATGTTGCTCTCTTCTACACGATCACAGAGGCTCTTCCGCAATTTTGATGCACATAACTAGGCGGTGCTTATAAGTTGTTAATTTCAGACTTTGAGCATATTTTATCACCTTTTGAGATTTGGAGCTCGGATTTGGGCATTGTTTGAAGGAATGCTCACCACTTTGATTGGGATAAGTGTTCTTGACTCGATTCTGAATTCGGTTATGATTATTATTTATGATTCTATCTTTGATTTTGGCATTTGTGTGATGAATCCAAAAGAGAAATTGGGGGATTTTGTTAAAACTTTTCTAAAGTGAATAATTGGACTTTGAACATCGATTCGGAGTCGGATTTGGATGTAACTTATATGGTTGGACTCGTATTTGAATGGGTTGTAGGAATTTATGAGTTTGGTCGGCTTCCAGGGTACGTGCCCAGATTGAATTTTTGGTTGACTTTGAGTAGTTGATTAAAGATTCAACTTTTATCGTTTAGGTTTGATTCCTATGGCATTATTTGATATTTTTGAGTTACTTTTGGCTAGATTCGAGTCGTTCGCAAGTCGATTCACACAGGATGGCATTTCTAAGTATTGTTTTGGATTCCTTGAGGTAAGTATCTTACCTAAGCTTAGTTGTGGAACTAGTTACACGAGCTATTTGTGGTGTGGGGTTGAGCCCATGGGCGTGCACCAGGATATTATTCATGCTCGAGGTAGTTCTTAGGCTATGATATGCCTTGAATTGATTCCTAAGCTTTATGTTGTGATGTTTCTTTTATTTGTATCCCTTTTATGAGCTATTTGAATCATGTTTGAGGTTACATAGTGGTTAATTTCCTGATTGAACTTTGTAATTGCTACTTTTACGATGTAATTGCATGATTTGAGCTATGGCACACTTCGCACATGCATACACCTTATCATGTCATTTACACCAGTCCATGAGTATGAAATTTTATATCCATTGTTCTTGTACATGTATTCTTAAGTATCTACTTTCTATATGATATGGATTGGACGATGGCACGTGAACACGCCGTGCGGTTGATCTTTTGTCACATCAACACGCCATTCGTATGATATTTTGTTACACACACACGCCGTGCGGTTGATATTTATGGAACATGAATATATCATGCGGATGATATTTTGGCACGTGAACATACCGTGTGGTTGATATGGCACGTGAACATACCGTACAGATGTTATTTTGGCACGTGAACACGCCATGCGGTTGTGTCATGGCCCAAAATCACACCATAGGCATTGTGATGACACCCAGTCTCTAAGACTAGGTAAGCCGATTACTTTCAACAATTAAGCTAGTTTAACAATGATAATTTACAACAGAGTTTAATGTGAATACCGTAACAAAAGCAAAATAAGCCTACACGATAATAATCATAACAACCTCCCAAGACTAGGTAATATAGAGTCACAAACTCTAGTTGAATACATGGAAAGATCTCAAAGATCGAAATACAATATTGTTCAAATAACAAGCTGACAGTACAATGAAAGAAAATGACTCCAAAGGATTGCGACGACCAAGAAGCTCTACTTTGAATCCTCGAGATCAATAGGCTGACTCCGCCCGAGTGCGATATCTCCAATACCTGACTCTGCACAAAAATGTGCAAAAGTATAGTATGAGTACACCACAATTGGTACCCAGTAAATATCAAGACTAACCTCGTTGGAGTAGTGACGTGGTTCAAGTCAAGACACCTACTAGTCAAAATAACATGTGTAGTATAAATATAGAGCTAATACTGAAAAGCAAAAAATCAGTAAATGGCAACAAGAATCCATATGTGATATAGACAGTAAAGTAATAAGAATACCGTGAAGGTACTATTGAAACCAAAAAAGGAAAACAAATAACAACCAATTAATCAAGCCGTTCTAAAACAAGTTTCGCAATGAATTTACTCTGCGATACCTCATCTCATATTCACAAGTCACGAGTCTCAACCTATAATCATATGCTCACATGTCATGACCTAAAATTTTAACCTGTCGTGATGGCGCCTATCTCGGTACCAGGCAAGCCGATAATCTCGATAAACCACAATCTCGATAATACAATACAAAACTCCACAAATACTGACACGAACACTCCCCAAATCCTGGTGTCACTGAGTACATGAGCATCTAATATGAATACAAGTCTGGAAAATATGGTCTATAATAGTCTGAGACCAAATACAGTAAATAAGGAGATAGAGAAGGATAGACAAGGTCTGCGGAACACGACAGCTATCTCAAAATCTCCTGAAAATCAACTACGCAAAATGATCAACACCCGCTATGTCCGGGAACACTTGGAACTACACACGAAGTGCAGGGTGTAGTATGAGTACAACCAACTCAGCAAGTAACAATAATAACTAAGGAACTGAAGATAGTGACGAGCTACACAGTTATAGTTCACTTTCAGTAATTCTAGCAAAGAATAGACATGCTTTCTAATCCGGCAGTTTAAGTCAAATCAATTTTATACAGTTCAAGTTCATGTAATCCGGATATAAAATCTTTTAGAGATTTCACAACAATGACAGATAGCAACCAAGTGCAACAACAAATGCAAAGCAAGTATATCCTCTCAGGCACCAGTCACTCAACTCATCACAATAGTAACCACTCGGCTCTCAGCCCTCGGCACTCACACTCTAAGGGTACCCGCGCTCACTAGGGGTGTACAGACTCCGGAGGGGTTCCTACAGCCCAAGCGCCATAATCTGCACGGACAACTCACATGCTGCACGGACAACGCACGTGTTATAATATCCTGCACGGACAACACACGTGCCATAATATACTTACCTCACCAACCGGCCCTCGGCCTTACTCTGTCCTCAACCTCTTTAATCTCTCGGGCTCTCAGAAATCACAAAGATCGGCCTAAACAAAGATAACATAGTGTATCAATAAATATCCAGAAAAGACTAAGTACATGACTGAGTACAAGACAGCAATTAGCAAATAATTCAACAAGTGCGCGATCTCGGTGGGTCCCAACAGTACTATCGCATAGCCTAAGCATAATTTCAAACATGATTTACAGTCAAATTTCTTCAACACATAGAGAGCATATAGCTAACAAGAAGTAATTCAACTTTACAGTTTCACGGGACGGACCAAGTCACAATCCCCTTGGTGCACGTCCACACGCCCGTCACCTAGCATGTGCATCACCTCCAAAATAATCATATGACACAAAATTCGGGGTTTCATACCCTCATGACCAGATTTATAACTGTTACTTACCTCAAGCCGTGAAATTCTTATTCTGCAATGTCCTTTCCTCGTGAATTGGCCTCCAAATGCCTCGAATCTAGCCATAAATAATTCGTTTCAGTCAATAAAATTCATTGAAATTAATTCCATAAGAAAATGCTAATTTTCCATAAAAATCTAAATTTTAGCTCAAAAATCGCCTGTGGGGCCTACTTCTCGGAACCCGACAAAAGTTAGAAAATACGAAAGCCCATTCAACTACGAGTCTACCCATACCAATTCTACCAAAATCCGACCTAAACTCAACCCTCAAATCTACAAATCTTATTTCCAAATTTCTAAGTTCCAATCTCCGATTTATACCTCAAAATCATGTAATCTAGTCGAATTATTCGATGATAATTCAATATTATGGAGTAGAAATGATCACAAGGGACTTACCTCAAGTTTTCCTTGAAAATCTATCAAAAATCTCCTCTGCTCAAGCTCCAATTTGTCAAAAATGCCGAATGGGACGAAGTCCCTGTTTTATAATTCTGCGAGACAGCCTCGGTTCTGCCTCGATCTTGGCCTTTGATCTTGGCCTTCGATCGAGGTCCTCGATCCTGGGTCTCGATCCTGGGCCTCAATCTTGAGCCTCAATTTTGACCCTCTATCCTGGCCCTCGATCATGGCCCTCGACCCTAGGCTCGATTGTAGTTTCGATCCTGATCCTCGACCCTGCCTTCGATCGTGGCCCTCAACCCTAAGCTCGATCGTGGCTTGATCTTGGGCTCGATTTTTGGGCTCGATTCTGCCAAATCACGTCCGATTGACCTCAAAGTTTGCACACAAGTCATAAATGACATAACAGAGGTATTCAAATTTTCAGAATCGGATTCCGACCCCAATATCAAAAAGTCAACCCCAGTTCAAACTTCCCAAAAATTTAACTTTCGGCATTTCAAGCCTAATTCCACTACGGACCTCCAAATAATTTTCTGGACACGCTCCTAAGTCCAAAATCACCATATAGAGCTATTGGAATCATCAAAATTCAAATCCAAGGTCGTTTACACATAGGTCCAAAAACTGGTCCACTTTTCTAACTTAAATTTTCAGTTATGAGACTAAGTATCTCATTTCACTCCGAATTCCTTCCGGACCCGAACCCACTAACCCGGTAAGTCATAAAATAACTACAAAACATAAATTGAGCAGTAAATAGGGGAACAGGGTTATAATACTCAAAATGACCGACCGTGTAGTTACATTCTCCCTCTCTTAAACAAACGTTCGTCCTCAAATGAGTATAGAACAATACCTGGAGTCTTAAATAAATGTGGATATTTGCTCCGCATCTCCTGTCCAAGCTCCCAAGTAGCTTCTCTGGCTGGCTGGCCTCTCCACTGCACCTTTACTGATTCTATGCTCTTTGACCTAGGCTTTCTAACCTGTCGGTCTAAAATAGCCATCGACTCTACATCATTAGACAAATTACTGCCTATCTGTACTGTACTGAAATCCAGAATATGAGACGGATCCCCGACATACTTTCGGATCATGGATACATGGAACACTGGATGAACACCTGATAGACTAGGTGGCAAAGCAAGTTCATAAGCCACATCCCCAATTTTTTTAAGTATCTCAAAAGGCCCAATATACCGAGGGCTGAACTTGCCTTTCTTCCCGAACCTCAACACACCATTCATGGGTGACATCTTGAGCAGAACCTTCTCCCCAACCATGTGAACAACATCATGAACCTTACTCTCGGCATAACTCTTCTGTCTAGACTGTGTCATGTGAAGCCGTTCCTGAATTACTTTGACATTCTCTAAAGCATCCTAAACCAAGTCAGTACCCAATAGTCTAACCTCACCCGGATCAAACCAACCCACCGGAGACCGACACTGTCTCCCATATAAAGCTTCATACGGAGCCATCTGAATACTCGACTGGTAGTTGTTATTGTAGGCAAACTCCGCGAGTGACAGAAATTGATCCAAGAACCCCCAAAATCAATGACACAAGTGTGTAGCATATCCTCCAATATCTGAATAGTGCGCTCGGACTGTCTGTTCATTTGAGGGTGAAATGTTGTACTCAACTGAACCTGTGTGCCCAATTCTTGCTGCACTGCTCTCCAAAACTGTGATGTAAATTGCGTGCCCCAATCTGAAATGATGTACACTGGCACATCGTGTAGACGAACAATCTCGCGATTATAAATCCCAACCAACCGCTCTGAAGAATAATTAGTACCAACTGGAATAAAATGTGCGGACTTGGTTAGCCGATCTACAATCACCCAAACATCATCAAACTTTCTCAAGGTCCGTGGGAGCCCAACTACGAAGTCCATGGTAATACGCTCCCACTTCCACTCCGGAATTTCAAGTCTCTGTAGCAATTCACCCGGTCTCTAATGTTCATACTTTACCTGTTGACAATTTAGACACCGAGCTACAAACCCAACTATATCTTTCTTCATTCGCCTCCACCAATAATGCTGTCTCAAATCCTGATACATCTTCGCGGCACCTGGATGAATGGAGTATCGTGAACTGTGAGCTTCCTGGAGAATCAACTCACGCAAACCATCTACATTAGGCACACATAGCCTGCCCTGCATCTGTAATACACCATCATCTTCAGTAGTGACTTTCTTGGCATCACCGTGCTGAACCGTGTCCTTAAGAACAAGAAGATATGGATCATCATACTGGCGCTCTTTGATGCGATCATATAAAGATGACCGAGAAACCACACAAGCCAAAAATTGATTCGGCTCGGAAACATCCAATCTCACAAACTAATTAGCCAAGGCCTGAACATCCAAGGCTAAAGGTCTCTCTACTACCGGTAAGTATGCTAAGCTGCCCTAACTCTCCGCCTTATGACTCAAGACATCGGCCACCACATTGGCCTTTCCGGGATGATAGAGAATGGTAATGTCGTAATCCTTAAGCAACTCTAACCACCTCCGCTGCCGCAAATTAAGATCCTTCTATTTAAATAAATGTTGTAGACTCCGATGATCAGTAAATACCTCACACTGGACACCGTACAAGTAATGCCACCAAATATTTAGGGCATGAACAATAGCTACTAACTCAAGATCGTGGACTGGACGCATAGGCAATCACCCTACCGTCTTGCATAAGCACTGTGCCGAGACCAATACGCGACGTATCACAATATACAGTATAAGACTCTGAACCTGTAGGCAACACCAATACTGGAGCTGTAGTCAAAGCAATCTTGAGCTTCTGAAAGCTCTCTTCACATTCACCCGACCACCTGAACGGAGCACCTCTCTGGGTCAATTTAGTCATAGGCGATGCAATAGACGAGAAACCCTTCACGAAGCGACGATAGTAACCGGCCAAGTCGAGAAAACTCCGAATCTTAGTAACTGAAGATGGTCTGGGCCAATTCTGAACTGCCTCTATTTTCTTTGGATCTACCTTAATTCCTTCGCTGGACACTATATGTCCCAAGAATGCCACCGAACTAAGCTAGAACTCACACTTAGAGAATTTGGCATAAAGTTTCTCCTCTCTCAGCCTCTGTAATACAATACCTAAGTGTTGTGCATGCTCCTCCTGGTTGCGTGAGTACACCAGAATATCATCAATAAATACTACGACGAATAAATCAAGATATGGCTAAAATACACTATTTATCAAATGCATAAATACTGCTGGGGCATTGGTTAGCCCAAAAGACATCACAAGAAATTCATAGTGGCCATAACGAGTTCTGAATGCCGTCTTTAGAATATTCGAATCCCGAATTTTCAACTGGTGATACCCAGATCTCAAATCAATTTTGGAGAACGCCCTCGCTCCCTGAAGTTGGCCAAATAAATCATCCATACGCGGCAATGGATATTTATTCTTGATTGTAACTTTGTTCAACTACCTATAATCAATGCACATCCGCATAGTACTATCTTTCTTTTTCACAAACAGAACTGGTGCACCCTAAGGTGACACACTAGGCCTAATAAACCCCTTTCCAAGGAGTTCCTGAAGTTGCTCTTTCAATTCTTTTAACTCAGCTGGTGCCATATGATACGGAGGAATAGAAATGGGTTGAGTGCCCTGCACCAAGTCAATACCGAAATCAATATCCCTGTCGGGTGGCATACCTGGCAGGTCTGTAGGAAATACATCCGAAAAGTCTCGCACGACCGGTACTGAATCAATAATAGGAGTATCTGTATCAATATCTCACACAAAGGCCAAATATGACAAGCATCCCTTTCCAACCATATGTTGAGCCTTCAAATAAGAAATTACCCTGCTAGGAACAAAATGTAGAGAATCTCTCCATTCAACCTTTGGCAACCCCGGCATCGTCAACGTCATGATTTTTACGTGACAGTCCAGAATAACATGACATGGAGACAACCAATCCATAATTACATTGAAATCAACCATACCGAGTAATAAGAGATCAACTCTAGTCTCCAGTTCTAAAATAATTACCACACACGACCGATACACACAATCCACAGTAATAATATTGCCCACCGGTGTAGATACACAAATAGGTGAAACTAAGGACTCACATGTCATATCCAGATAACGAGCAAAATACGATGATACATATGAATAAGTGGAACTAGAGTCAAATAATATAGAAGCCTCCCTGTGGCACACTGAAACAATACCCGTGATCACTGTGTCTGAGGCAACAACATATGTCCTAGCAGGAAAAGCATAGAATCGAGCCTGCCCGCCACCTAATCGGCTGCCCCCTCTTAGGCGACCCCTAGCTTCCTGACCCCTACCCCGATCTGGCTGGGTGGGTGGTGTAATTGTTGGTGCTAGTGCCGTTGGTCGAGAACTCTACTATGGAGCCCCCTCCTCTGACGGAACTGCTGCTCCTAATAACTCGAAGAATTACCTGTAGAAGCCTGAGCAGACGAGGCATGATGAGAAATCTGCGCTAGTAGTATACTGAATGAAGACTGGCCTGTGTGAGCACTGTAAGAACCGTGGCTAGCTGATATACCACGATGAGCTGGACGACCCGCCTGAGCGTGTCTGTAAGAACGACCTCTACCGCGGTAAAACTGACCCCCCTGAAGGAACACCGCTGAAATCACCGGAACCACGAGGCCTCTTAGCTTCCCTCTCAACCCGCTCCTGGCTGTGAACCATCTCAATCTGACGAACAATGTCGACAACCAAGTCGAAAGTAGCACCAGGCACTCTCTCTCTAGTCATGAGTAATCACAGCTGAAAAGTGAGGCCATCTATGAATCTCCTGATCCTTTCCCTATCTGTGGGAATCAACCAAATAGCATGACGGGCCAATTCTGAAAATCTCATCTCATACTGTGTCACGGACATATCGCCCTGATGAAGCTGCTCAAACTGCCTGTGCAGCTCCTCTCTGCGGGACTGAGGTACGAACTTCTCCAGGAATAGACCGGAGAACTGCTGCCAGGTAAGGGTGTTGCACCGACCAGCCTACACCTCTCGTAAGACTCCCACCATCTGAAGGCAGCACCAGAAAACTAAAAAGTAGTGAATGAGACCCCATTGGTATCTAGAATACCCGTTGTCCGAAGCATCTGCTGACACTTATCCAGAAAACCCTAGGCATCCTCTGACTCAACACCGCTAAAAGGTGGAGGTCTAAGCCTCTAAAATCTCTCAAGTCTCCTCTGCTCATCATCTACCATAACAGGAACTACCGGGGCCTGAGCGGCTACAGCCGGCTGGGCTGGTAGTGCCCCCGGTATATGAGGTCCATGTACTACCTGGTTTGGAGTACGGGAAATAGAGGTATGAGTACCTCCCCCAGTCTGAGAAGTGGCAGGTGCGGCCTGAGCCGAAACCACCCGAGCAAGACCAGTGCAGGCTGCCAATATCTGGGCAAAGTCTCCTGAAGGCCTCGAATCTCAATGGGCAAAGTTGGTGCCTGAGCTGATCCTGTTGGCTCAGTTATATCTGGAATCTACTCCTGAGCTGGAGCAACCGGTGGTACTACAGGTGCTGGTCCAACTGTGGTACGAGCTACACCCCGACCTCTACCTCGGCCCCGACCTCTACTACGGCCCCAGCCTCTCGCGGCCCTAACTGGTGGCTGACCGTCCGATCCGGTAGTACGTGTCCTCACCATTAGTGAGAGAATAGAATAACAGAAATTTAGTTTCCGTAATCAACAAATTCGCACGATAGAATACAAAAAAATAAAATTTTCCTAAGGGTTCTGCAGCCTCTCGAAGATAAGTATAGGCGTCTCCGTACCGATCCGCAAGACTCTACTAAACCTGCTTATGAATCGTGAGACCTATGTAACCTAGGCTCTTATACCAACTTGTCACGACCCAAAATCTCAACCTGTCGTGATTGCGCCTATCCCGGTACTAGGCAAGCCGATAATCTCGATAAACCATAATTTCTCTTAAGTTTGAAAATACAATAATTTAATACAATATAAAATTCCACAAATACTGACACGAACACTCTCCAAAACCTGGTGTCACCGAGTATATGAACATCTAATATGAATACAAGTCTGGAAAATACGGTCTATAATAGTCTGAGACCAAATACAGTAAACAAGTAGATAGAGAAGGATAGACAAAGTCTGCGGAACATGGCAGCTACCTCAAAATCTCCTGAAAATCAACTACACGAAATGATCAACACCCGCTATGTCCGGGAACACTTGGATCTACACACGAAGTGCAGGGTGTAGTATGAGTACAACCAACTCAGCAAGTAACAATAATAACTAAGGAACTGAAGATAGTGACGAGCTACACAGTTATAGTTCACTTTCAGTAATTCCAGCAAATAATAGACATGTTTTCAAATCCGGCAGTTTAAGTCAAATTAATTTTATACAGTTCAAGTTCATGTAATCCGGATATAAAATCTTTCAGAGATTTCACAACAATGACAGATAGCAACCAAGTGCAACAACAAATGCAAAGCAAGTACATCCTCTCAGGCAACAGTCACTCAACTCATCACAACAGCTCAACCACTCGGCTCTTAGCCCTCGGCACTCACACTCAATGGGTACCCGCGCTCACTGGGGGTGTACAGACTCCGGAGGGGCTCCTACAGCCCAAACGCCATAATCTGCATGGACAACTCACGTGCTGCACGGACAACACACGTGCTATAATATCCTGCACGGACAACACACGTGTTATAATATCCTACACGGACAACTTATGTGCCATAATATACTTACCTTACCAACCGACCCTCAACCTTACTCAGTCCTCAACCTCTCTAATCTCTCGGGCTCTCAGAAATCGCAAAGATCAGCCCAAATAAAGATAACATAGTGTATCAATAAATATCCAGAAAAGACTGAGGTATAATACGGAAGAAAAATCATGACTGGGTACAAGACAACAATTAGCAAATAATTCAACAAGTACACGATCTCGGTGGGTCCCAACAGTACTATCACATAGCCTAAGCATGATTTCTAACATGATCTACAGTCAAATTTCTTCAACACATAGAGAGCATATAGCTAACAACAAGTTATTCAACTTTACAGTTTCACGGGACGGACCAAGTCACAATCCCCTCGGTGCACGTCCACACGCACGTCACCTAGCATGTGTGTCACCTCCAAAATAATTACATGACACAAAATCCGGGGTTTCATACCCTCAGGACCAGATTTATAACTGTTACTTACCTCAAGCCGTGAAATTCTTATTCTGCAATGTCCTTTCCTCGTGAATTGGCCTCCAAACACCTCAAAACTAGTCATAAATAATTCGTTTCGGTCAATAAAATTCATTGAAATTAATTCATAAGGAAATGCTAATTTTCCATAAAAATTTGAATTTTAGCTCAAACATCGCCTGTGGGGGCCCACGTCTCGGAACCCGGCAAAAGTTAGAAAATACGAAAGCCCATTCAACTACGAGTCTACTCATACCAATTCTATCAAAATTCGACCTCAACTCAACCCTCAAATCTACAATTCTTATTTCCAAATTTCTAAGTTTCAATCTCCGATTTACACCTCAAAATCATGTAATCTAGTCGGATTATTCGATGATAATTCAATATTATGGAGTAGAAATGATCACAAGGGACTTACCTCAAGTTTTTCTTAAAAATCTATCAAAATTCGCCTCTCCTCAAGCTCCAATTTGTCAAAAATGGCGAATGCGACAAAGTCCCTATTTTATAATTCTGCCAGACAGCCTCGGATTTGCCTCGATCTTGGCCTTTGATCATGGCCTTCGATCGAGGTCCTCGATCCTGGGCCTCGATTCTGACCCTCGATCCTGGCCCTCGACCCTGGGCTTAATCGTGGCTTCGATCCTGATCCTCGACCCTGCCTTCGATTGTGGCTCTCGACCCTGGGCTCGATCGTGGCTTGATCCTGGGCTCGATTATGGGCTCGCATCTAGGCTCGATTATGGCACAAGGAATTTCTAGCAGAAGGAAATTGCAGCAACTGTTGTAGTTCAATTTCTGATCCGTTAACCATTCGAAACTCACATGAGGCTCTCGGAACCTCAACCAAATATACCAACAAGTCCTAAAATATCATATGAACTTTAAAATTTCCAATTTCTACAAATGACTCCGGAACCAGCCAAATCACATCCGATTGACCTCAAATTTTGCACATAAGTCATAAATGATATAATGAAGGTATTCAAATTTTTAGAATCGGATTCCGACCCCGATATCAAAAAGTTAACCACCGGTCAAACTTCCCAAAAATTCAAATTTCGACATTTCAAGCCTAATTCCACTACGGACCTCCTAATAATTTTTCGGACACGCTCCTAAGTCCAAAATCACCATAAAGAGCTATGGGAATCATCAAAATTCAAATCCGAGGTTGTTTACACATAGGTCCCTATTCGGTCCACTTTTCTAACTTAAATTTTCAATTATGAGACTAAGTGTCTCATTTCACTCTGAATTCCTTCCGGACCCGAACCCACTAACCCGGTAAGTCATAAAACAACTATAAAGCATAAATTGAGCAGTAAATAGGGGAACAGGGTTATAATACTCAAAACGACCGGCCAAGTCATTACATCACAGCGCCTTGCGCCCACATTACTGTTCACAACCACACGGACAACTCACATGCTAGCATCTCAATCCGGCATGATCACAGGCTCACAATCACAATATGCCCGACGTGGTCACATGCTCAATATTAACATGAGAGCGTATAACACAAGAATACATGGGCATAATCAATAAATGTCAAGCTTCATACTCCTGAACTAGTATAAGTGGCATACACGGTGTATGCTTGTGCGAGTGCATTATTGTAGTCCAAGTCAACAAGTAATATCAAAGACATCGAGTTGCTCATTGAAACAACACAACAAGTCACGTAAGGTGTATAACATACACAAAACAAATTACAGCATCACACGAATATCATCAACATAATGCCCCAAGGTCATCACACATCATCCTTGACAGTGCCACCCATATCTCTTCGATAGCTACCCCAAGCCATCACACATCACCCCTGACATTGCCACTCTTATCTCTCTCATAGCCACCTGTATCACTCCGCCCTAACAATATTATTAACCACCCGTATCACTTCGATAGCCACCTGTATCACTCCGTATAATAGCCACTTGTATCTCTCTGCACAATCTACAACAGTGAGAACCACCCTTATGCCCCGCATAAAAACAACAACGAGATGACACCCTTATGCTCCGCATAACAACAATTAATCCACACAACAATTCACAAGTGCTGACATCAAAACAACACGACATATAAACTCGTAACACAAGTGCTCATAGGCCACAACCGTTCCAAAAGAACCAACAATATCAATGTTTCCACAATAAATAGCTCACGCCTCAAACACAATGTGTATAGAATCTCAATAACAAAAAAATAAATAGGAGAGTAACTCAATAATGAACAACACCCCCTCTAAACAACACTTCAATTAAAATAGATTAATGACTTTCAATAATTTCAACATCAACTAATGCTTAAGGATAAACTCGATAATGAAGGTATTTCCATGAAATGGTAACTTCGGAGTCTAGTGTATGAAATAGGCTAACAATGAAGAGATGGAACTAACTAGCAACTACGTCTAATTTATGAGAATAACCTGGCAACAAACGTCAACCAAAACAAGTCAACCCCAGGCTCGCACCTCGGAACCTGACAAAATTCGCAAAACCCAAACATCCATTCCTATACGAGTCCAACCGTACCAAAATTATCCAATTACGACATCAAATCATCCCTCAAATCATCATTTTACTATTTTGAAAGTTTTTACAAAAATCTCCAATTTTCTCCAACTCAAATCACTAATTTAATGATTGAAACAAAGATGGAATCATGAAATATAATCAAATCTGGGTAAAGAACACTTAACCCAATCCAACACGTGAAAATACCCTCCAAAATCGCCCCAATCTGAGCTCTCTAACTCAAAAAGTGATAAAAATATCAAACCCTCGATATATAACATGATTTGCCCAGCAGTTCCGCTTTTGCGGACTCACAGTCGCATATGCGAAGCCGCATCTGCAGAATATTCACCGCAAATGCGCAAACAACTAAAATCCCAGATGACCACCCCTGCATCCAAGACACCGCATCTACAGTGATGCATCTCCGAACAACGAAGCGCACTTGCGCACTCGCTTTTGCGACAAAAACTCTGCATCTGTGGAGACTTCCAACCCAGCTCACAACCGCACCTGCACATTCCCACTCGTACCTGCATATCTGCATCTGCGTGAATGACATCGCAGATGCGCAAAACCTCAACTCCGCATCATCTCGCTTCTGCGCCTCCTTGTCTACACTTGCGACCACCGAACTTGTGCCTAGTGGTCTACAGGTGCAACCACACCAGATCCCTGCCCAAACCAGCTTCACCTAACAGGATCCAAATGATACAAAATCGGTCCGGAAAACACCCGGGGCCCTCGGGACCCCGTACGAACATACCAATAATTTCCATAACATAACGTGGACCTACTCGAGGACTCAAATCACATCCAACATCATCAAAACTATGAATCACACCTCAAATCGAACTTAATGAACTTATAAATTTTTAATTTCTACAACTCACGTCGAATCATATCAAATCAATCCGGAATTACCTCAAATTTTGTATGCAAGTCCCAAATGACACAACAAAGCTATTTGAACTTCCAGAATCTCAATCCGAACCCGATATCAATAAAGTCAACTCCCGATCAAACCTTTCAACCTTCCAAACCTACAACTTTCGCTAAAATGCATCAAATCAACCTACGGACCTCCAAATCCGATTCCGGACATACGCCTAAGTCTAAAATCACCATACAAAGTTATTAGAATTATCAAAAAACCATTCCGGAGTCATCTACCCAAACGTAAAACTCCAATCAATCCTTATCGCTTAAGCTTCTAAAACAAGAATCATTCCTCCAAATCGATCCCGAATCATCCGAAATTTGAACCCGTCCACACACGTAAGTAATGATACATAATACGAAGCTGCTCGAGGCCTTAAGCCACCAAATAGAATGCTAATCCTCAAAATGACCGATCGGGTCATTCATTCTCCCTCTCTACAACAAACGTCCGTCCTCGAATGGGCAAAGAACCATTTCAAAGTCGTCAAATCTCTGAATGAATTCACCATACATATACTCGTGATTGATCCCACATCACCGCAATCCACATAAGCCCGACAACATCCTCTCAATTGAAGATTATTCCCGCCACCCACATCAATAAGCCTTAGAACCAAAATTTTCACCATTCGATAATTTTCCAAAGAACCGATTTCCACATAAACACAATGTATCAGCCTCAACTAGCTTCCACAGTTATTGCATACACCCCAAGGTATAACCATACAACGTAAGACAACACACATATGCCCATAGCAACACCTCTAACCACGATAGTTGCTCGTAGTCAGATCCAACACCGGTAAATAATCTCATAACAACTATAACCATGTTCCAAACCTTCAAAACATTGAAAACAATGCAAGAAACATAAAGATATCATAACCATTCACTCAATCAACAAATCATACTTAGCACTACCTCGGCACACACCTCGCAAGCTAAAACCCAATAAGCACAACACGAATATGACTGAATATTGAAAGAGAAACACATGAGAGAACTATCAAACAAGCCTGGCAGGAACAACTCCCTATCAGTACCATACTACGAACCAATTCTACAGTGGAGAATCAAAACATATGAAATAATCATACGGATCTCACCCTAATATAACTCTACCGCGTCACGTAACTCGGTTCAAACATATCAAACCACATGAAAATGCGAGGGTCTCACCCTTAGTTCTGAATCACAAGTACAATACACATCACACCAACCGAAAACTTCTACCAACTCACTTCCGCAACACAAAATCATAATACATAATAGACTTTCCACATCTGTAGAGCACCTAAATCACAAATTGTAACCAAATCCTCCAGAAATCACATCCAAACCTACAGTAATGAGTAACAGAAAGTTCATTCTAGCAATATAGCTCTCAATAGTGATCCAACAAAGATGATAGACACGGGCTACCATTATAGAATCTCCCAACAGGGGTAAACACATAAGTAGAGTATAAGAATCACGAAACACACCCATATATGAAACAAGATAGGAGGACTCACTCCGATAAACAAGACCAAATCAAAATAAGAATGATGTTCCTCTATAACAAATCGAAACCATAATTATAATGACACCATCTGGTGTAGCGGCCTCAGCCCTACCATGAAAAGCATATTAATAGGCTGGGCATCCCCCTCTAGGGCACCATCTACCTGCCTGTCCTCCGCCCCTAGCTGGCTGTGCAGGTGGAGTAGCAACTAGAATCAGGCCCATAGCCTAAGTGCTCTGATGAAGTCCACCTCTCCTGAGTCTAGGACAGTCTCTCATGATATGCTTGGTATCGCCACACTTATAAAAACAACCTCTGTGGCATGGTTGCTGGTACTGAGTCTGTGCCAAATAACTAGAATAACCGATGTGGGAAACCCACGCAAGTGGTGCCCTATAAGATGACTACCCCATATGAGTACCTTAACTAACTAGAGCGCCATGAGTAGTCTGAAGTTTAGACTAGACTGGCCGGATGCCTGAGCCTCTGCCATGGTAGGTCATAGCTGAAAAGTAGAATCCATTGAATCCTCTAGAACATTGAGACCTCTTGGTCTCCTTATCCCCCCTATCCTCACCCCGAATACGCTCTAACCTCATAGCAATCTCCATAACCTATTGGAATGGAGTATCAGTCTCCAACTCCTGAGCCATGCTAAATCTAAGACCATAACTGAGCCCCTTAATAAATCCGCATACTCGCTCTATAATTGTAGCAACAAACTAGATGCATGACGGGATAACTCACTAAACCTGATGGCATACTCTGACACAGTCATGGTGCCCTAACGTAGCTGCTCGAACTCTGTGTGCCACGAATCCCGGAGGGTCTGAGGAACAAACTCCATAAAAATATCTCTGAAAACTGAGTCCAAGTGGGTGGTGCTTCATCGGTTGGTCTACCCTCCTCATAAAGCTGCCACCACTGATACGCTGCTCCCGACACCTGAAATATAGTAAAAGAAACTCTTCTCACCTCCACAATACCCATGGTATGGAGAATACAGTGATACTTCTCTAGAAAGCCCTGCTCATCCTCAGTAGCTTTGCCACTGAAAGTAGGTGGACTATACCTCTTGAACCTTTGAAGCCTCTTCTACTCCTCCTGTGATACCCCTGGTCTGGCCTCAAGATGAACCAGAATAACAGGATGTACCGGCACCACATCCGAAACTTTACCAATATGAGCCCACTGCTCTAGAGTACAGTCGGTGGGGAGTCTGAGCTCCTCCCCCAATTTGTGAAGTAGCTGGTGCCACAGAGATAAATCCCGCCTGAGCCAATGTACCAAACATGATCAGGAACTGCGCTAAAGTCTCCTGAAGTCTAGAGGTAACAACAAGAGTTTCTGGTGCCTGCCCCCCTGCCAGAGCTACTGGAGGCTCCTCAACTGCTACCCTAGCAGGTGCGCTAGCTGCGGCACGTGCCCCTCCTGGGCCTCCACCTTGGCCCCGACCTCTCGCGGATTTAGTAGGGCGCACAAGTATCTGCTCAGCTGATATGTAGTGCGTGTCCTCGCTATCTATGAGAGAATAGAAAGACAAAGGCTCAAACATCAAAATTAACAAATCCGCACTACAGGAATGAAAGAAGTGGAATATTTTCTAATAGTTTTGTAGTCTCTCGAAGATAAGTACAGACGTCTCTATATCGATCTGCAAGATACAACTAAACTTGCTCGTGACTCATAGAACCTATGAACCTAGAGTTCTAATACGAACTTATCACGATATAAAATTCCACCATAGGCGTCGTGATGGCACCTATTCTCTAAGACTAGGTAAGCTAATTACTTTCAACAATTAAGCTAATTTAACAATGATAATTTGAAACAAAGTTTAATGTGAATACCGAAACAAAAGAGAAATAAACCTACGCGGCAATAATCATAACAACCTCCCAAAATTAGGTAATACAGAGTCACGAACTCTATCTGAATATATGGAAATATCTCAAAGATCGAAATACAATATTGTTTAAATAACAAGCTGACAATACAATGAAAGGAAAGGACTCCAAGGGACTGTGACGACCAAGTAGCTCTACCTTGAATTCTCGCAATCAATAGGCTGACTCCGCCCGAGTCTGCTATCTCCAATACCTGGATCTGCAAAAAATGTGCGGATGTATAGTACGAATACACCACAGTCGGTATCGAGTAAGTATAAAGACTAACCTCGGTGGAGTAGTGACGAGGTACAAGTCAAGCCACCTACTAATCAAACTAACTTGTGCAGTATAGAAGTATAGAGCTAATACTAAAATGCAGAAATAAGTAAATGGCAACAAGAATCCACATATGATATAGATAGTAAAGTAATAAGAATACCGTGAAGGTACCATTGAAACCAAATAAGGAAAACAAATAACAACTAATTAATCAAGCCATTCTAAAACAAGTTTCACAATGAATTTACTTCGAGATACCTCATCTCATAATCACAAGTCACAGGTCTCAACCCATAATCATATGCTCATGGCACCTTGCACCCATATTTCTAATGACAACCGCATGGACAACTGACGTGCCAGTATCTCAATCCGCCCAACATGATCATATGCTCACAATCACAATCCCCCCGGCGTGGTCATAGGCTCAATATTAACATGAGAGCGCATAACACAAGAATACATGGGCACAATTAATAAATATCAAGCTTCATACTCCTAAACTAGTATAAGTAGTATGCTATGATGTATGCTTGTGTGAGTGTACTATTACTGCCCAAGTCAACAAGTAATATCAAAGACATCGAGTAGCTCATTGAAACAACACAACATGTCATGTAAGGTGTATAACATACACAATAAAAATCACACCATCACATGAATATCATCAACATAATGCCCCTAGGGCATCCCACATCATCCCTGACATTTCCACTCTTATCTCTCTGATAGCCACCCGTATCACTCCGTCCTGACAATATCACTAGCCACCCATATCACGCCGATAGCAACCCGTACCACTCCGATATGACAATATCATTAGCCACCCGTATCACTCCGATAGCCATCCGTATCACTCTGCATAATAGCCACCCTTATCGCTTTGCCCGGATAATAACACAATAGCTACCCGTATCTCTCTACACAATCAACAACAGTGATATGCCACCTTATGCCTCGCATAACAACAACAATGAGATGCCACCCTTCTGCTCCGCATAGCAATAATCAATCCACACAACAATTCACATGTGCTACCATCACAACAACACGACATATCAACTCATACCACAAGTGCTCATAGGCCACAATAGTTCCAAAAGAACCAGCAATATCAATGTTTCCACAACAAACATAATGTATATAATCTCTATAACAATAAAATGAACGGGAAAGTAACTCAATAATGAACAACACCCCCTCTAAACACAACATCAATTAAAATAGATTAATGATTTTCAATAATTTCAACTTCAATTAATTGCTTAAGGATAAACTCGATAATGAAGGTATTTCTGTGAAATGGCAACTTCGGATTCTAGTGTATGAAATAGGCTAACAATGAAGAATTGACACGAACTAGCAACTACGTCTAATGCATGAGAATAACCCGGCAACAAAAGGATATCATGTAAAAACAATTTCAATTAAGAATAACTCAACAATAACAGAAGTCACATAAGGATAAAAGAGGTAACAACTTCAAATAAAATATGTAAGAGTAAACTTGACAAGTAAAGGATATGACATGTACTAACAACTTCAAATAAGGAATGTGAGAGTAAATAAGACAATTAAAAGATATAACATGTGCTAACAAGTTCAAACAAATATATGAAAGAAGTCTAAAAGTCTAAACCGGTCAATTTTCACAAACAAGCCCGAATTCATACTCGTCACCTCGCGTACACGACTTTCACATGACACAATTAGCACAACGACTCAAATCCTAAGGGGTAGTCTCCCCCCTCCCCCACACAAAGTTGGGAAAGATACTTACCTCAGGGAAGCTAAACTTATAATTTAAAATGACCTTCTCGTGTGAAACAACCTACAGACAACTCCCTTCTAGCCAAAATAACTTAATATCATGAATACAAATCATAGGAAATAATTTCGGATGATAAAGCTTCGATATTTAATGAAAACTAAAAGTCAACCCAAAAATTAAACCCCGGGCTCGCAACTCAGGATCCGACAAAATTCACAAAATTCGAACACCCATTCCGATACGAGTCCAACCATACCAAAACTATGAATCGTACCTCAAATCAAACTTATAAACTTTCAACTTCTACAATCTGCGCCGAATCATATCAAATCAATTTGGAATAACCTCAACTTTTGCATACAAGTCCCAAATGACACAACAGAGCTATTCCATCTCTTGGAATCGCAATCTGAACGTGATATCAAAAAAGTCAACTCCCAGTCAAACCTCTCAACCTTCATAACCTACAACTTTCCAACTTTCAACAAAATGCATCAAATCAACCTACAAACCTCCAAATCCGAATACGGGCATACGCCCTAAGTACAAAATCATCATACAAAGCTATTAAAATCATCTAAATACCATTTCGGAGTCATCTACATAAAAGTCAAAGTTCGGTCAATGGTTACAGCTCAAGTTTCTATAATAAGAATTATTCCTCCAAATCAATCCCGAATCATCTGAACTCGAACATACACACAAGTCATGATACACAATACGAAGATACTCGAGGCCTTAAGCCATCGAGTGGAATGCTAATCCTCAAAATGACCGATCGGATCGTTACATGTTATTATTTTTGGCATGTGAACATGCAATGCGGATGATATTTATGGCACCTGAATACGCAATTCGATATATTGTTATTACTTGCACGTGAGTTGTCCGTGCAACACGTAAGTTATCCGTACGATTGATATATTATTGGCATGTGAGTTATCTGTACAGCACATGAGTTGTCCGTGCAGTATGTGGATATGGATCCATCCCCCTAGGGTCACCTTCTCATGTTTCTCTCTTGATGGTGTACACGCGGTATGAGGAAAGCTGACCAGTGATTTGGTTCGGTTACGGTATTTCTTAGAAAAAATGTCCAGTGGTTGTTTTGGTTGTTGCATTTCTTCTCTACTTGCAATGTACTTTGATGTATACATGATTTTACTACATCTCTTCTAAATTAGCTAGTTTCAGATATCTATAAATGTCTTTATGCATATCTTCTTTATATGCCACCTTATAAAGACATTTATACACTCTGTCAAATTCGAGATATTGTTATTACTTGCACGTGAGTTGTCCGTGCAATACGTAAGTTATCCGTACGGTTGATAAGGTGGCATTTATACAATAATAGTATTTTCACAACAAGTAGCCCATGGCTCAACCACAATATGCACAAGAGTATCAACAATAATAACCGGAAGTGAATAACTCAACGAGAATAGCGTTTCATCACTTAACACCTTGCCTCCATCTGAATCACGCCCCTTATAACTCAATACCAATTTTAACAACAAGATATTCCAAGAATAACGATTTCAAGTAAAGAATTCAACAGAAAAATAATGCATATGGAATAAAGGAAACAACAACAACTTCAACTAAACATGTAGGGCAATTAACAAATAAAAGATAAGACAAGTAGAGCATGTGAAGATAGACTAGAAATGAAGAGTATAACATGTTAAGGCAACTCAATTAAGTCATGAAAGGAATCTACATAGCTAAAACAGCTAAATTTTCACATTTAGCCCGTGCACACACTCGTCACCTTGCGTATACGGCTTTCACACATCACAGTTATCACAAACAACACCAATCCTAAGGGTAAATCCCCAACACAAAATTAGGCAAGTCACTTACCTCGAAACATGCTAACTCAATCCATTAGTAGGCCTTTCCCTCGATTATCCAACTCCGAACGGCTCGAATCTTGCCAAAACAACTTCATACCATAAATATAAACTATAGAAATTTATTTCGAACAATAAAGTGACGATCTTTACAAAGAAATAAAAAGTCAACTCAAAAAGTCAACCACGGCTCGTGTCTCGGAACCCGACCAAAATTATAAAATCCGAACTCCCATTAGATAACCAGTTCAACCATACAAGAATTACTCATATTCGACCTCAAATCGCCTTTCAAAACCCCAAAATTTAGTCTAGGAAGGTTTCACAATTTTTCCCCAAATGTCCAACTCAAATCACTAATTAGATGGTAAAAATAGCAATAGATTCATGAAATATAGTCTAACCCGGGTTAGAATCACTTACCCTAATGATTTCCTTGAAAGACCCTCGAAATGTCACATCATATCGAGCTCTTTAGGTCCAAATTATGAAAAATGAGATGAAACCCGCGTTTGGAAACTTAAATTCTGCTGCCCAACCGCCCTCTATCGCGATCGCTGACAAAGACTCGCGATCGTGTAGAGTAATTCTCCCCAGTTCGAATAAATTCACTTCGCGATCGCGTGAAACCAGTCATGAACGTGATGAATAAGCTTTCTCCCCTACGTGACCGCGCCTCAGGTCATGCGAACGCGTAGCACAAACCTGCCTCAGTCCCTAGCCTCGCCATTCCTTATACGCGAATGCGGTCTACCCTATGCGTTCACGATGAACAAACTCAGCACTCTTCGTGATTGCATAAAACATCTTGCGATCGCATAGAACAAACTTCACCAATCGCCAAATAGCTCTTCGCGATCGCGAACCACCACTCGCGATCGCGTACGACGAAACCAGTAGCAGCAGATTCAACAGTCTTCAATTTTCTGAAATGCGCCGAACATGATCTGAATTATATCCGAGGCCTCCGGGACCTCAATCAAACATACTCACAAGTCTTAAAATATTATACGAACACGCTCGAAGCGTCAAATCATATCAAACAATACTAGAACCATGTATCGCGCGTCGATTCAAGCCTAATGAACTAATGAACTTCTGAATTTCAGAACTAATGCTGATTCATACCAAAATAACTCCGATTGACTTCACATTTTGTACACAAGTCATAAATGACATGACAGACCTATTTCAACTTCCGAAATCGAAATCCGACCCCGATATCAATAAAGTCAACTCCTTGTTAAGCTTTCCAATCTTCCAAACCTTCAATTTTTCTAACTTTTGCCAATTCACGCTGAAATGACCTACGGACCTCCAAATCAACATCCGTATATGCTCCTAAGTCTAAAATCACCATACGGAGCTGTTGGAACCATCAAAACTCTATTTCGGAGTCGTCTACACAAATGTCAAACTATGATCAACTCTTTCAACTTAATGCTCCAACTTAGGGACTATGTGTCCCATTTCACTCCTAAACTCACCTGAAACCAAAACCAAATACCCCCGGCAAGTCACATAACCATAATACAACATAGAGGAGGCAATAAATAGGATATCAGGGCTAAAATACTCAAAACGATCGGCTGAGTTGTTACAGGATCCGGGGAAGCTAGTTGAGAAGCCGAAGGAGCAATTTGGAGATAGTCAACTTGAGGAGTCGAAGTTGTAGGGTGTAATTCAATGCCCTCTTTTTATTGACCTCATCTGATTGGTCTTGAGACAATTCACCCACCGAGGAGCATTCTTTGGAGGTGGTCGAGTTCATAGCTTTCTGGGTTGTCTCTATTGCTCGTTTGGTGTTCTCAATTTTTCTGTCCAAATCAGAGATCCCAATACGAACAGCTTCTAAATTCTTCAACTTGGTCCGCAGAAATAAGAAATTTCAGGCAAGTTCAGACTGAAGCTTCAAATTATCATATCTCGAGACTGTCTGGTCCCATTCATTCTGAAGCTCACCCTTTTTAGCTTCGAAGGACTTCAAGGTCTCTCTCGTGGAGTTTCTCCCTCTCAACCTACTGTTTAAGCTCCTTGGTAGCTTGAGTATATTCTTGAACCAATTGACCCGAATATACTTCCTTCTGAGTACTTCTTGAAAATTTTATATGTTAATGTGGACTTGTAAGCATTTTGCCAAATTAATAAATAAAGAGCGTGATAGTATGTGTGATCTTTTTAAAGATGTCTTTGTAAGCTTGTTAATGAGCATACTGTAAACATAAGTCTCATGTTTGGAGGTAGGATTATAAAATATTGATAGTAATTGACTGTTGAACAATTATATGGTGCTTGGCCGTAGATATTTCGAAATTTCACCCTTGAATTTATGTTGCGAGGGATGTCATCATGTCAAAAAGTAATTTTTGTGACGATAGTTAGAAATGTAACATTACCAGTAGGAGCAGAAATGGAACATTACCAGTAGGAGCAGAAATGGAAAACATTGTGGATACATTATTGATACATAATTATACATGTTTATAGAATATATATATATATATTGTATTTATATATCATATTGTATAAATTTTTATACATCATATTGTATAAATTTTTTATACATCATATTGTATAAATTTTTTTATATAATTTTATACAAGTGTACAAGTGTACTTTTATACATCATATTGTATAAATTTTTTTTTAAAAAAATAAAAAATAAAGAGCGTTTCTACAATAGCTCGAGGGAGACACTAAATATATTCAAAGATATTTGGCTTCATAAAATTCAGTGCAAAATATATGTTGGCTATCTGATTAAAAATTTGTTGGGCGATGCTCAATATAAACTATGTAGGCACATCATGACATGCATGATGACAACAACAAAAATGGATATCGATTTAAATTACAACTCGTAGGGGTGATTCTGCTCACATATATAAACGAAAAAAACCTATTCATACAGTGTACTAAACAATGAATGTTAATATTTTTTTTTATAAATTAACTTATATATAAATTATTAGGTTTGTATATAGCTCGTGTTAGTTCGAATTTTTATATTTACTAGACCAAATTAATTGTGTTACTTCTTAAAATTTATAAACCAATCAAACCAACATGAGTCGAGTTTTTCAATCTTAGATTTTTTTGATTTTTTTTTGCAAGTAAAATCTTCATAGCACAAATCATGTAGTTTGTGCGATAAATATTTAGTCCTAGTAAGATACAATAATTAAAAGGCATTTTTCAAGAAAATAACACAAAATATGAAATAAATTATGGCATTGGACTAAAATATAGTGTCACCAACAATAAAAATAATAAAATTTCAGAAAAGAATATTGCTAATAAGACATTATAAAAATGAACATAGTCGAAAAGTACTAAGTCATGCTAAAATAAATGTTGCTAATAAGTATTAGTTACATAACTAAACACTAAAGAAAAAAGTAAAACTAAGTTATACATTTCACTATCAGAACAAAAAAGATATCGACATTATTGACATTCTTAATTTTTTATTTGCATTAGTAGTAATTTAATTTTAGTTTGAGCTTTATTTGAGTTACTAATATCTATGGGGTACAAAACATATTGGACCATTCTTTTAAGTTCATACTTGAATTAATATGTTAAAAGACAAAAAATATAAAAAAGTTTTAAAATATTTATAAATTGCATAAAATATTTTTAGGCAAAATGCCCTCGGAGCCACTTAAACTTGTACCAGTTTATCATTCTCGTAAACAAACTTACACATTTCCCATATAAACACTTCAACTCATGTATTTGTTAATTAATAAACGCATTTGACCGTTGACTATGCACATATAACGATCATAGTGCTGATGTGGCCGAAATACGTATAAATTACGCACATAAGGAGCGTGCATTTGATGATTGTAACAACAAGAACAAAAAAAGGACCAAAATATTAAAGAAAAAGAACTTTACTTCCCTCTTCGTCCCCTTTATTTCTCCCCGTCCCTTTTCTTATCCTCCCCCCCCCCCAAAAAAAATATTCCTTTTCTTCTTTTTTTAATTTTCTTCTTGTCACGACCCAAAATTCTAACATGTCGTGATGGCGCCTATCGTGGTACTATGCAAGGCGACCTTTCGAAACAATTCCAACACATTTAACAGAAATGAATTAAAGGAGTTTAAATAATAAAAGTTCTCATAAAACAGGGATAGAAATCGAAAACACAACGCGAAAGTTCCCAACTATCGGGGTGTCACAGAGTACACGAGTATCTATACATCACAAGTCTAGAATATACTATCTATGATAGTATGAAATTAAATACAATAAATGAAAAGATAGGAATGGAGAAACAAGGTCTGCGAAACGCAGGGCAGCTATCTTGGAATCTCTAAAAGATCAACTGTGCAGTGGATTCAACACCCACCGTGTCCGGAAATACCTGAATCTACTCATGAAGTGGAGGGTGTAGTGTGAGTACAATCAACTCAGCAAGTAACAAGACTAAATAAAGAACTGAGAGTAGTGACGAGCTTCACAGTTTTAGTTCAATCACAGTGATTTCAACATAGGAAGGTAGGCATGCTTTCAAGTTTGATAAATTAGGTCAAACAGTTACGTCACGACAAGTTTAAGTAAAACAAAGTGTAATATCTTTCAGAAATTTCAAGACAGTTATACATGGCAACTAAGTGCAACAATAATGAAATAAATGCATCCTCTCAGGGCCACAGTCACCCAGCCCTCCCATTCACTCATCACCCGGCACACGGCACTCACACTCAGTAGGCACATGTGCTCACTGGGAGTGTGTACAGACTTCAAAGGGGCTCCTTCAGCCCAAGGGCTATAATCCGCAAAGACAACTCACGTGTCGTGCTGCACGGACAACTCATGTGTTGCACGGACAACTCACATGTTGCACAGATAACTCACGTGCTATAGTATAATATCTGAATCCGCACGGACAACTCACGTGCTGCACGGACAACTCATGTGCTATAGTATCAATATCTCACAATCAGGCCCTCGGCCTCACTCAGTAATCAATCTCTCCAGTCTCTCGGGCTCTCAGTAATCATGAAAATCACCCCCAACAGAAATGATATAATGTATCAACAAGGAACAATAGAGACTGAGAAATAATGTACAAGTAAAACTGTGACTGAGTACAAAATAACAAATTTAGCAGATAATTCGACATGTACACGACCTCTGTGAGTCCCTACAGTGTCAACAAATAGTCGAAACATGATTTCTAACATAACTTGTGGTTCAATTTCTCTAATACATGGAGAATGTACATATAACAACAGATTATTCAACTACATAGTTTCATGGTATTTTACCAAGTCACAATTCCTACGGTGCACGCCCACACGCCCGTCACCTACCATGTTCCTCACCTCAAAACCAAATACATGACACGTAATATGAGGTTTTGTACCCTCAGAGCCAAATTTAAAATTGTTACTTATCTCAATCTGAGAAAATCTCTACTCCAATATACCTTGCCTCGCGAAACGGCCTCCGAATGCCTCGAATCTAGCCATAAATAATTCGATATATTTAATACGGGCTAAAGGAATCAACTCTATAAGAAAATGTTAAACTATTAATCAAAAGTCAAAAATCGACTTAAAAGTCGGCCACCGAGCCCACGTCTTGAAATTTGATAAAAGTCACAAAACTCGAAAGCCCACTTAACTACGAGTCCAACCATACCAACTTTATCAAAATCCGACACCAATTCGTCACCCAAATCCCTAGCCTCAAACTCCCAATTTACACCCTAAATACACACCAACTAGATGGGAAAATCAATGGGGAAGCAAGATTATTGATAAAGAATGAGCACAAGGACTTACCTCAAGAATCCCCTCGAAAATTCTCTCAAGAATCGCCCAAACCCGTGCTTGAAATGTTTGAAATGAGGCCAAAATTGCGAACCCTTGTTTTAATAATCTGCCCAGCACTTCCGCGTCTGCGGGAACTTAACCTCTTCAGCGACGTCGCAGAAGTGACATCACACACGCATCTGCGGTCAATTCTGCTCCTGCGGTCCCTCATCCGCTTCTGCGAGTATCCAAGCCGCTTCTGCGGTCCCAGCTCATCTGCCCACTTCCGCTTCTGCGGTCCTCCTGCCGCATCTGCGGTCACGCAGATGCGGAACTCCCTATCGCACTTACGTGTCTTCCTCTTCTGTGCACCTCTCACCGCACCTGCGGCAATGCAGGTGCGGAAAAATCCTCGAACCTGCGACCATCTCTACACTCCCCTCCAATCTTGCACATGCGCAAGGCAACACGCACCTGCGAGCTCGCACCTGCGATCAAATCTCCGCAGGTGCGGTTACACCAGCAGAGGTCCATCTTCAGCAATCACTCAACTTCAACTGTTGATCCGTTAACCATTCGGAATCAACCCGAGGCCCCCGAGACCTCAACCAAATATACCAACAAGTCCTAAAACCTCATACGAACTTAGTCGAGTCCTCAAATCACATCAAACGACTTCAAAAACACGAATCGCACCCCAATTTAAGCCTATTGAAACTAAGAAAATTCAACTGCCACAAACGACGCCGAAACTTATCAAAACACGTCCGATTGACCCTAAATTTTGCACACAAGTCACCAATGACATTACGGACCTACTCCAACTTCCGGAATCTGAATCCGACCCCGATATCAAAAAGTCTACTCCCGGAAATAATTTTCAAAAATTCCAACTTTTGCCATTTCAAGCCTAATTCAACTAATGACCTCCAAATCACATTCCGGACATGCTCCTAAGTCCAAAATCACCCAGCGGAGCTAATGGGAACATCAAAACTCCATTCATAAGTTGTTTACTCATAGATCAACATCCGGTCAATCATTTCAACTTAAGCTTTTAACCTTGAGACTAAGTGTCTCATTTCATTCTGAAATCACTCCGGACCCGAACCGACTACCCCGAAAAGTTACATAACGGCTATAAAGTACAAAATGAGGAGTAAATGAGGAAACGGGGCTACAACTCTCAAAATGACCGACCGCGTCGTTACATCCTCCCCCTATTAAACAAATGTTCGTCCTCAAATGGGTCTAGAAATGTAACCTGGAGTCTCAAATAGGTGTGGATATCTACTCCACATCTTCCGCTCGGTTTCCTAAGTAGCCTCCTCGCCTGGCTGACCTGTCCACTGCACCTTCACTGAAGCTATATCCTTTGACCTCAACTTTCGAACCTGTCGACCCAAAATGGCCACCGGTTCCACATCATAAGTCAAATCACCATCCAACTGGACTACGCTAAAATCCAAAATATGATACAGATCGCCGACATACTTCCGGAGCATAGAAACATGAAATACTGGATGCACACTCGACAAACTAGGTGGCAAGGAAAGCTTGTAAGCCACATCCCTAATCCTCTTAAGTACCTCAAATGGCCCAATATACCAAGGGCTCAACTTGCCCTTCTTCCCGAACCTCATAACACCCTTCATGGGTGAAACATTGAGTAGTACCTTCTCCCCAACCATGTAAGCAACATCAGAGACCTTCCTGTCAGCATAACTCTTCTGTCTAGACTACGCCGTGCGAAGTCACTCCTTAATCAATTTAACCTTGTCCAAAGCATCTTGAACCAAGTCAGTACCCAATAGCCTAGCCTCACCAGGATCAAACTAATCCACCAGAGATCTACATCGTCTCCCATACACTCGACTGATAGCTGTTGTTGTAGGCAAACTCCGCGAGTGGAAGAAACGGATCCCATGAAACCCAAAAATCAATGACACAAGCGCATAGCATATCCTCCAATATCTGAATAGTGCGCTCAGACTGCCCGTATGTCTGAGGATGAAATTTTGTGCTCAAATCAACTGTCACGACCCCAAATTCCCTCCGTAGGATGTCGTGATGGCACCTAGTCTCTAAGACTAGGTAAGCCTATCAATGCAGAATAATAATAAATATCTTAAATAAATAAACTACAATTCAAACAATTTTAACTCCCAAAACCTGGTAGAAATAAGTCACAAGCATCTAAGAATTTATTCTTTATGTCTCTATATGTCAAGGTCTAAATAAAATATAAGGAAGCAACATAAAATGATAGAAGGGGACTCCGGAGTCTGCGGTCGCTGGCAGATATACCTCGAAGTCTCCGTGCGCATGTAACTCACTGACGTCTAGGCTGGTAAAATGTACCTGGATCTGCACAAAAAGATGTGCAGAAGTGTAGTATGAGTACACCACAGCGGTACCCAGTAAGTGCCAAGCCTAACCTCGGTAGAGTAGTGACGAGGTCAGGTGAGGCCCTACTGGAATATAATAATGGCATGGTAAAATATTTATCAATGTAGTAAAATAAAATGATATTGGAAATAAATCAAATAGTATGTCACATTTAATGATATCAAATAATTACAAATAATATCTCGTGGAATCAAAACAGAATTTCCTTCAACTTTATGAAAATCATAACAGTTAATCGAAAGCAACTATGGCCATAAATCAATATCAACAAGGGCACTCCCGAGGTACCGTCTCGTAGTCCCAAATCATAAATAAATTCACAATATCTCATTTCCTTATATCATCGGGGGAGCCTTCATAATTTATTTAAAGAAAACATTTTTTTCCTGAAATAGCATCCCGCGTTTTAGCCACCCTTATCACACCGCATGACTTCTAGTAGTTTTCCTACTAGCCATGCGTATCAAGCCATCCTTATCTCACCGCATGCGTTTCAACACCCAGACCTTATACCACCGCATGCGTATCAATATCACAATATATCACAATTTGCACCTCAAGTGCTCAAAGAATTTAACTTGCCAAAATAATTCAACAACAATATTTTTTCACAATAAAGAGCTCACGGCTCATGCAAAAATAAATCATCAATAATAGTTTTCCACAATAAAGAGCTCACGGCTCCCTCACAATGAGTATAAAAATATTCAGGAGTAAATTACGAAAATAATATTTCAAAATCTTTAATACGTTGCTTCAATATCAAGTTTAAAAATGTCAAATACTTCATATTAATAATATTTAATTTAAAAAAATCAACCTTCAAATAATGCACAGAATAAAAGAAACCAAGTTTTAACTAAACAGATAAAATAAATAGCAGAAAATGGTCAAGCAAATTTAAAAATATAAACATTAAATCAATAATAAAGAATATAACAAGATAAAATAATTTAATAAATACGCAACATTGATCTACACAATTTAAAAATATAATCTTTCACAATTTAGACCGTGTACACACTCGTCACCTCATGCACACGACTTTCAACACATTTCAATAATCATATCAATACCAATCCTAGGGGAAATTTCCCCCACAAGAGGTTAGACAAGTCACTTACCTCGATTTGCTCCAATTTAACCAAGTATTATGCTTTTTCCTCAAATTTTTGACTCTGATCGACTCGTATCTAGTCATAATTAATTCGATACAGTCAACAAAAATTATAGTAATCAATTTCATAAGAAAATATTACATTTTCATTAAAATCCGAAATTAGCTCAAAATTTGTCCGTGGGGCCCACATCTCGGAATCCGGCGAAACTTACAAAATCTGACAACCTATTCAATTATGAGTCCACCCATACCAATTTTACCAAAATCCGATAACAACTCGACCTCCAAATCTTAAATTTTTGTTTTTGGAAGATTTTGCAAAAATCTTGATTTCTTCCATTTAAATCCGAAATTAATGATGAATATGACCATGGATTTATGAAATATAATCACATTTGGATATAGGATACTTACCCAAGTTGAAGTCTTGAAGAAATCCTCAAAATCACCCAAGAACCGTGCTCCAAAACTCCAAAACGAAATGAAGGAAATGACCATTTTTGGTCCTTAAGTTTCTGCCCAAAAAACACTATTACGGTCGCTAAAAGTCCAATCCCGTCGCTAAAAGTGTCACATCTGGTCGCTAAAGGTGCACACCAGGACTATTTACACCAGCAGTTTTATTTCACTAAAAAAGCTCTAACTCCATCATACGAACTCGGAATTCGACGATTCTTGTTCCTATGAATCAAAAATAAAACTACTAACCCATTCGTTCAATCGAAACTCAATTCAGAGCTCATTTGCTCAATGTGATACGAATTTCACTCGTTAAACAATTAACTCATATTTCGCGCTTAAAATTCAACCGCGACTTGATGAAATTTGACCAAACTTTCCAGATCACTCCTATAATTCATTATCAAAATGTTGAAAGTCTCAAAATAGAATTTCGATCTCTAGAACTAAAAATGGACTTTTGGATCATTACATGCTTATGTTCAAAACATCAAACTCTTCCTCGACAGCCTGTAGTGTATCAATCATAACTTCTTGTACTCAACTCCAACTGCCAAACGGTTTAAAGTTCTGCAAACTAGATACAAAGTACTACAACTTTCGTGTTTTTCTCATCGCCCAACTCCTTATAGATTGCAAGATATAAGCTCTCCAAATCAGCCCTGTGCAGCAGAAATTTCTGGCGATGCACACTGCTGTAGCCAAAATCTGCAGTACTAGCTTCAGTCAATTGATCATAACATTTTGTATAAATGTCTGAATGATAAATGGTTTATCATTATGGAAACTAGAATCAAAGAGTTACAACTTTCATGTTTTGATAATGTTCAGATTCCTTATAGATTTCGAGATATAAGCTTCCAAAGTCAGCTCTGCGATTGCACCGGTTGCTGTCCAAAAATAGCTTCTGCAGCAGAAATATTCCAGCAGTTCCTTTTTGTCCGAAATCCATTCCGTTAACCTTCCGAAATCCACCCGAGGCCCTCGGGACCTTAATCAAATATACCAACATGTCCCAAAATACAATATGAACTTAGTTGAGGCTTCAAACCATGCCAAACAACGCCGAAATTACGAATCGCGCATCGAATCGAATTATGAGTTTTCAAATCTTCCAACTTCTATATTTTGCGCCGAAACATATCAAATCAATTCCGATTGACCTCAAATTTTGCACACAAGTCATAAATGACATAAAGGACTTATGAAAATTTTCAGAATCGGATTTCGACCCCGATATCAAAAAGTCAACCCCTCGGACAAACTTTCCAAAAATTCAACTTTCGGCATTTTAAGCCTAATTCCACTACGGACTTCCAAATAAAATTTCGATCACGCTCCTAAGTCCAAAATCACCATACGGAGCTGTTGGAATCATCAAAATTCTATTCCGGGGGTCATTTGCATATAATTTGACATCCGGTCACTATTTGAACTTAAACTTTTAATTTTTCATCAAAATTCCATATCTCGGGCTAGGGACCTCGGAATTTGATTCCGGGCATACGCCTAAGTCCCAAATAACGATACGGACCTACCGGAACTGTCAAAATACTTATCTGAGTCCATTTCTCAAAATATTGACCAAAGTCAACTCAATTGAGTTTTAAAGCTCTAATTCACATTTTAATTCATTTTTCACCTGAAAACTTTCCGGAAAATTTTATAGACTGCGCACGCAAGTCGAGGAATGATAAATAGTGCTTTTCAAGGTCTTAGAATACAAAATTAATTATTAAATTTAAAGATGACATTTTGGGTCATCACATTCTCCGCCTCTAAAACAAACGTTCGTCCTCGAACAGAGTTAGAAAAAGTACCTAAGCTGGTGAATAAGTGTGGATAACAGTTGCGCATATCATGCTCAGTCTCCCAAGTCGCCTCTTCGACTGGATGACCCGTCCACTGAACCTTCACGGAAGCAATGTTCTTTGACCTCAGATTTCGATCCTGCCTCTCCAAAATAGTCATTGGTTCCTCAACATAAGATAGATCCTTGTCCAACTGAACCGAACTGAAGTCTAACACATGAGACGGATCCCCGTGATATTTTCGAAGAATAGAAACATAGAATACCGGATGAACTGCATAGAGACTAGGTGGTAGCGCAAGTCTGTAAGCCACCTCTCCAACTCTTTCAAGAATCTCTAAAGGCCCAATATACCTAGGGCTCAACTTGCCCTTCTTCCCGAACCCCATCACAACCTTCATAGGCGAAACCCGGAGCAATACCCGCTCACCAACCATGAATGCAATATCGCGAACCTTCCGATCTGCATAACTCTTCTGTCTAGATTGGGCTGTACGAAGTCAATCCTGAATCAACTTAACCTTTTCCAAGGCATCCTGAACCAAGTCTGTACCCAATAGCCTAGCCTCGCCCGGTTCTAACCAACCCACTGGGGACTGGCACGACCTACCATACAAGGCCTCATACGGAGCCATCTGAATGCTTTACTGACAACTGTTGTTGTAAGCAAGCTACGCAAGTGGTAAGAACTGATCCAAAGCACCCCTAAAATCTATCACACACACACGAAGCATATCCTCTAGTATTTGAATAGTGCGTTCGGACAGCCCGTCCGTCTGAGGGTGAAATGTTGTACTCAACTCCACACGAGTACCTAACCCTCTATGTAAAGCCCTCCAAAACCGTGAGGTAAACTGTGTACCCCGGTCAGAGATGATGGATACCGGTACACCGTGAAGTCTGTCAATCTCGCGAATATATACCTGAGCCAGCTGCTCTGAAGAGTAAGTAGTAATCACAGGAATAAAATGAGCTGACTTAGTCAATCTATCCACAATCACCCAAACTGCATTGAACTTCCTCCGAGTTCGTAGGAGCCCAACAATGAAATCCGTAGTGATCTGCTCCCATTTCCATTCTGGAATTTCCAACTTCTGAAGCAATCCACCCGGTCGTTGATGCTCATATTTCACCTGCTGACAATTTAGGTACCGAGATACATATTCCACTATGTCTTTCTTCATCCGCCTCCACCAATAGTGTTGTCTCAAGTCTTGATACATCTTTGCAGCACCTGGATGAATGGAGTACCGCGAACTATGAGCCTCCTGAAAAATCAAGTGGCGCAAACCATCTACATTTGGCACACATAGCCTTCCCTGCATCCGTAATACATTTTCATCTCCAATAGTGACTTCCTTGGCATCGCCGTGCTGAATTATGTCCTTAAGGACGAGCAGATGGGGGTCATCATACTGACACTCCCTGATACGGTCATAAATAGAAGACTGAGAAACCACACAAGCCAAAACTCAGCTCGGCTCGGAAACATCCAGTCTAACAAACTGGTTGGCCAAGGCCTGAACATCCAAGGCTAAAGGCCTCTCTACTACCGGTAATATGCTAAGCTGCCCAAACTCTCCGCCTTATGACTCAAGGCATCGGCCACTACATTGGCCTTCCCAAGATGATAGAGAATGGTGATATAATAATCCTTAAGTAACTCCAACCATCTCCGCTGCCGCAAATTAAGATCCTTCTGTTTAAACAGATATTGTAGATTTCGGTGATCGGTATAGACCTCACAATGGACACCGTACAAATAATGGAGCCAAATCCTTCAAGGCACGAACAATAGCTGCTAACTCAAGGTCGTGGACCGAATTTTTTTTTTCATGTAACTTTAACTGTCTGGACGCGTAGGCAATCACCCTACCGTCTTGCATCAATATCGCGCCGAGACCAATACGCGATGCGTCACAATACACAGTATAAGACCTTGAATATATAAGTAATACCAACGTTTGTGTCAGAGTCAAAGTGATCTTGAGCTTCTGAAAACTTAACTCACACTCGTCTGACCCTGCAAATGGGGCACCCTCTTGAATCAATTTGGTCTTAATAGTTATTCATAATCAATTACAGAATCGTCATTTAACCTCATGTTAACAAAAATCTCATTGCAAACCTTCACAATACTAATAACTAAATGCAAGGCATGAAGACTTCATAATTATTTACCTGAATTAACGAGTCACATTTAACGCCACCTAGGCGGGCACCTACCTCGTAGGTTAAAAATTAATAATTACAACACGAATTTGACAACTATGCACAGAGAATTTCATATAAGAATTTTCAAATAAGCCTAACAGGCATGACTCCCTATTAGTACTATAGTACAAATTTAATTTCACAAGAGAGAACTTAAACACAAGAATTTTTCTCACAAGGATCTCGTCCTTATATAACTTCCACCGCAGCTCGTAGCCCGGTTTAAACATATCAATTTATATAAAAATGTGATGATCTCGTCCTCAGTTCTGAATCACAAGTAATATGCACATCGTGCCAATTGAAAATTTCTATTTTCTCCTTTTAAATAATTTCGGTTACACCAAATCACAACACATAATGAACCCCACACCGGTAGGGCATATAATTCATAATTTGCAATTAATTATTCGGAATTTACATCAAATTTACCGAAATGAGTAATAGAAAGCCACATTTAGCCTCGAAGCTCTTATTAGTGACCAACACAAAATGATAGGCGTAGTTATCTCCATAAAATCTCCCAACAGGGGTAAACACATAAGTAAATTATAGAATTATGAAGCTCACTCATAAGTGGAGCACAATAGGAAGACTCGTTTCGATATTAAGAACTGAATTAACTTAAGGAAATTATTCCTTTTTATTATATCAAGATCGTACCTGTAACGACACCAACTGATGTAGCGACATCCACCATACCATAAAACAAATATATCAACAGCTGGGTCTCCACCTCTAGGACGCCTTCTACTCGCCTGTCCTCCACCCCTAACTGGTCGTGTGGGTGGTGTAGTAACTTCAATAAGGCACGTAGCCTGAGTGCTTTGATGAAATATGTCTCTCCCAAGTTTGGGACAATTTTCTCATGATGTGCCTAGTATCACCGTATTCATAACAACCCTTTTGCGGGTTAGGCTGTTCATATTGAGTCTGTGCCGGATAACTGGAATAACCATTGTAGGAACTCATGTTGGTGGTGCATTAAAAGAACTTATTGGAGCACCCCGAGTAATCCGATGTGCGAACTGGGGTGGCCGACTGCCCGAGCCCTCTCCATAATGATTTATACTTGTAGAGTAGAATCCACTGAATCCCTCAGAACCTTGAGACATCTTGGTCTCCTTAGTTTCCTTTTTTTTAATTTTTTTTCACCCCGAACACATTCTAATATCTTGGCAATTTGTACAACTAGCAGAAATGAAGTATCAGCTTATAGCTCCCGAGTCGTACAAAATTTTACGATCATAATTGAGTCCTTTAATGAGTCTATGGACTCGCCCTCTGGCTATAGAAAGCAAAGTAGGAGTATGATGGGCTAACTTATTGAACTTAATGGCATATTCTGACATCGTCAATGGTGACATGATGCAACCGTTCAAACCCTATGCGCCACGCATTACGGAGAGTCCAGAAAACAAACTCTTTCAAAAGCATTTCTGAGAACTGAGCCAAGTGGGCGGTGTTGCATTGGCTGGTCTGCTCTCTTCATAGGCTTTCCACGAACACCGGTGGAGAATTATCTCTCCCAAGGCGAATTTCTTCTTTTGTTATGATGACTCAATAGTGTTGAGCTGACCCATTTCTTAACATACTCTTTGGTTCTTCTTTGGGGTAACCCTTACCCCTATTTATACACAACGATCACAAAAGTAGAGCTCCATACAGACAAATCTTTGCACGAACCACATAGTCAAGAATCTCGTCAACAACTATACTTACTCCGAAGCACTCCAAAATCCACAACCGTGACGTCCATGCTGAGTAGACCTTCTATAAATTTAGAGTTGTTTCTATAACTCCTTTGGTATTGAAGTATAGGATTATTAAGGAGGCGGACATACCGCAAGTCCCAACCTTATCCTCTATAAAATCTCAGGTCTTAAATATGTGTAAATTTTAGGGAACCTTTCAGTACCACATATATACATTACAGGCCAAAACTGATATAATACATGACCCGCAATCCACCCATTGGTAGTGGACTCCCCCTACTCAGCGCGAAGTCATAGGTCACAACGTCCGATGATCCACAATAATAATCTTCACAGCTTGTATAAATCAACGAGATGCCAACGTCCGTTGCACCCCCACATGATTCACTAGGTGATCTCTCAATACGTCCGTATCTTCAGTCGGAATCACACGTTGAGGCAATGTTTGAGCATCTCTGACTCCCTCATAGTCCATCTACGGCATCATGAATCGTCGATGCACAACTGATACCGAGTGCGCAATGTCATACACGAGTGGATACAAAGGAATATAAGATATATGTTTCAAGCTAAATCAATGCCGCACGATAAGGAGTCAAAGAAGTAAATATTTTCTAACAGTTCCATAGCCTCTCGAAGACAAATACAGACGTCTCCGCACCGATCTGCAAGACTCTACTAAACCTGCTTGTGACTCATGACACCTATGAACCTAGTGCTCTGATACCAACTTGTCACGACCCTAAATTCCCTCCATAGGATGTCGTGATGGCACCTAGTCTCTAAGACTAGGTAAGCCTATCAATGCAGAATAATAATAAATATCTTAAATAAATAAACTACAATTCAAATAATTTTAACTCTCAAAACCTGGTAGAAATAAGTCACAAGCTTCTAAGAATTTATTCTTTATGTCTCTATATGTCAAGGTCTAAATAAAATATAAGGAAGCAACATAAAATGATAGAAGGGGACTCCGGAGTCTGCGGTCGCTGGCAGATATACCTCGAAGTCTCCGTGCGCATGTAACTCACTGACGTCTAGGCTGGTAAAATGTACCTGGATCTGCACAAAAAGATGTGCAGAAGTATAGTATGAGTACACCACAGCGGTACCCAGTAAGTGCCAAGCCTAACCTCGGTAGAGTAGTGACGAGGTCAGGTGAGGCCCTACTGGAATATAATAATGGCATGGTAAAATGTTTATCAATGTAGTAAAATAAAATGACATTGGAAATGAATCAAATAGTATGTCACATTTAATGACATCAAATAATTACAAATAATATCTCGTGGAATCGAAACAGAATTTCCTTCAACTTTATGAAAATCACAACAATTAATCGAAAGCAACTATGGCCATAAATCAATATCAACAAGGGCACTCCCGAGGTACCGCCTCGTAGTCCCAAATCATAAATAAATTCACAATATCTCATTTCCTTATATCACCGCGGGAGCCTTCACATTTAATTTTAAAGAAAATATTTTTCCCAAAATAGCATCCCTCGTTTTAGCCACCATTATCATACCACATGACTTCTAGTAGTTCCCCTACTAGCCACGCGTATCAAGCCACCCTTATCTCACCGCATGCGTTTCAACACTCAGACCTTATACCACCGCATGCGTATCAATATCACAATATATCACAATTTGCACCTCAAGTGCTCAAATAATTTAACTTGCCAAAATAATTCAACAATAATATTTTTCCACAATAAAGAGCTCACGGCTCATGCCAAAATAAATTATCAATAATAGTTTTCCACAATAAAGAGCTCACGGCTCCCTCACAATGAGTATAAAAATATTCAGGAGTAAATAATTTAGGAAAATAATATTTCAAAATCTTTATTGCGTTGCTTCAATATCAAGTTTTAAAATGTCAAATACTTCATATTAATAATATTTAATTTAAATAAAATCAACCTTCAAATAATGCACAGAATAAAAGAAACCAAGTTTCAACTAAACAGGTAAAATAATTAGTTAGAAAAGATCAAACAAATTTAAAGTATATATCTCATATCAATGATGAAGAATATAATAAGATAAAATAATTTAATAAATGCGCAACATTGATCTACACAATTTAAAAATATAATCTTTCGCAATTTAGACCGTGTACACACTCGCCACCTCGTGCACACGACTTTCAACACATTTTAATAATCACATCAATACCAATCCTAAGGGAAATTTCCCCCACACAAGGTTAGACAAGTCACTTACCTCGACTTGCTCCAATTTAACCAAGTATTATGCTTTTTCCTCAAATTTCCGACTCCGATCGACTCGTATCTAGTCATAATTAATTCCATACAGTCAACAAAAATTATAGTAATCAATTTCATAAGAAAATATTACATTTTCATTAAAATCCGAAATTAGCTCAAAATTTGCCTGTGGAGCCCACATCTCGGAATCCAGCAAAACTTACAAAATCCGACAACCCATTCAATTACGAGTCCACCCATACCAAATTTACCAAAATCCGATAACAACTCGACCTCCAAATCTTAAATTTTTGTTTTTGGAAGATTTTGCAAAAATCTTGATTTCTTCCATTTAAATCCAAAATTAATGATGAATATAACCATGGATTTATTAAATATAATCACAGTTGAAGTCTTGAACAAATCCTCAAAATCGCCCAAGAACCGTGCTCCAAAATAAAATGAAGGAAATGGCCATTTTTGGTCCTTAAGTTTCTGCCCCAAAAACACTATTACGGTCGCTAAAAGTCCAATCCCGTCGCTAAAAGTGTCACATCTGGTCGCTAAAGGTGCACACTAGGACTATTTACACCAGCAGTTTTATTTCACTAAAAAGGCTCTAACTCCATCATACGAACTCGGAATTCAACGATTCTTGTTCCTATGAGTCAACAATAAAACTACGAACCCATTCGTTCAATCAAAACTCAATTCGGAGCTCATTTGCTCAATGTGATACCAATTTCGCTCGTTAAACAATTAACTTATATTTCGCGCCTAAAACTCAACGCGACTTGATGAAATTTGACCAAACTTTCCAGATCACTCCTATAATTCATTATCAAAATGTCGAAAGTCTCAAAATCGAATTTCGATCTCTAGAACTAAAAATGGACTTTTGGATCATTACATGCTTATGTTGAAAACATCAAACTCTTTCTCGACAGCCTGTAGTGTATCAATCATAACTTCTTGTACTCAACTCCAACTGCCAAACGGTTTAAAGTTCTGCAAACTAGATACAAAGTACTACAACTTTCATGTTTTTCTCATCGCCCAACTCCTTATAGATTGCGAGATATAAGCTCCCAAAGTCAGCCCTGTGCAGCAGAAATTTCTGGCGATGCACATTGCTGTAGCCAAAATCTGCAGTACCAGCTTCAGTCAATCGATCATAACATTTTGTATAAATGTCTGAATGATAAATGGTTTATCATTCTGGAAACTAGAATCAAAGGGCTACAACTTTCATGTTTTGATAATGTTCAGATTCCTTATAGATTTCGAGATATAAGCTTCCAAAGTCAGCTCTGCGATTGCATCGGTTGCTGTCCAAAAATAGCTTCTGCAGCAGAAATATTCCAGCAGTTCCTTTTTGTCCGAAATCCATTCCGTTAACCTTTCGAAATCCACCCGAGGCCCTCGGGACCTTAACCAAATATACCAACATGTTCCAAAATACAATATGAACTTAGTTGAGGCTTCTAACCATGCCAAACAACGCCGATATTACGAATCGCGCATCGAATCGAATTATGAGTTTTCAAATCTTCCAACTTCTATATTTTGCGCCGAAACATATCAAATCAATTCCGATTGACCTCAAATTTTGCACACAAGTCATAAATGACATAATGGATTTATGAAAATTTTCAGAATCGGATTTCGACCCCGATATCAAAAAGTCAACCCCTCGGGCAAACTTTCCAAAAATTTAACTTTTGGCATTTTAAGCCTAATTCCACTACGGACTTCCAAATAAAATTTCGATCACGCTCCTAAGTCCAAAATCACCATACAGAGCTGTTGGAATCATCAAAATTCTATTCCGGGGT
The DNA here is from genome assembly GCF_000715075.1 of Nicotiana tabacum. Taxonomy (NCBI): domain Eukaryota; kingdom Viridiplantae; phylum Streptophyta; class Magnoliopsida; order Solanales; family Solanaceae; genus Nicotiana; species Nicotiana tabacum. The sequence continues at coordinate 16,589,376 of NC_134098.1, forward strand.
CATTTGCATATAATTTGACATCCGGTCACTATTTGAACTTAAACTTTTAATTTTTCATCAAAATTCCATATCTCGGGCTAGGGACCTCGAAATTTGATTCCGGGCATACGCCTAAGTCCCAAATAACGATACGGACCTACCGGAACTGTCAAAACACTTATCCGAGTATGTTTGCTGAAAATGTTGACTAAAGTCAACTCAGTTGAGTTTTAAAGCTCTAATTCACATTTTAATTCATTTTTCACCTGAAAACTTTCCGGAAAATTTTACGGACTGCGCACGCAAGTCGAGGAATGATAAATAGTGCTTTTCAAGGTCTTAGAATACAAAATTAATTATTAAATTTAAAGATGATATTTTGGGTCATCACATCAACCTGGGTGCCCAACTCTCACTACACGGCTCTCCAAAACTGCGTACCCCTATCTGAAATGATAGACACCGGCACACCATAAAGGCGAACAATCTCGCGGATGTAAATCTCAGCCAACCGCTCTGAAGAATATGTAGTACCTACTAGAATGAAGTGCATGGACTTGGTCAGGCGATCCACAATCACCCAAATAATATCGAACTTCCTCGAAGTCCGTGGGAGCCCAACTACAAAATCCATGGTGATCCGCTCACATTTCCACTCTGAAATCTCTATCCTCTGAAGCAATCCACCCGGTCTCTGATGCTCATACTTCACCTACTAACAGGTGAGACACCGAGCTACAAACCCCATTATATCCTTCTTCATTCTTCACCACCAATAATGCTGCCTCAAGTCCTGATACATCTTAGCAGCACCCGGATGAATGGAATACTGCAAAATGTGGGCCTTCTCAAGAATCAACTCACATAGCCCATCTACATTAGGCACACAAATCTGACCCTGCATCCTCAATACCCCATCATCCCCAATAGTAACATCTCTAGCATCACCCTATTGAATCGTGTCCTTTAGGACAAGCAAACGGGGATCGTCATATTGGCGCTCTCTGATGCGATCATATAAGGAAGACCGAGATACCACACAAGCTAGAACACGACTGGGCTTCGAACCATCTAATATCACGAATTGGTTGGCCAAGGCCTGAACATCTACTACAAGAGGTCTCTCACCAACAGGAATGAATGCAAAGCTGCCCATAGTCACCGCCTTTCTACTCAAGGCATTAGCCACCATATTGGCCTTCCTGGGATGATACAAAATAGTGATATCATAGTCCTTTAGCAGCTCCAACCATCTCTGCTACCTCAAATTTAGATCCTTCTGTTTGAACAAGTGCTGGAGGCTCCGATGATCCGTAAATACCTCACAAGACATGCCGTAGAGATAATGCCTCCAAATCTTCAATGCATGAATGATGGAAGCTAACTCCAAATCATGGACAAGGTAGTTCTTCTCATGGGGTTTTAACTGACTCGAAGCATAAGCAATCACTCTACCCTCTTATATCAAAACACATCCAATACTAATTCGATAAGCATCACAATATACGGTATAAGAACCAGAAGCTGAAGGTAGAACTAGCACTGGAGTTATGGTCAAGGGAGTCTTGAGCTTTTGAAAGCTCTCCTCACACTCATCCGACCACCTGAAAATAGTACCCTTCTGAGTTAATTTGGTCAAAGGCGATGCAATAGACGAGAAACCCTCCACGAAGCGATGATAATAACCGGCCAAGCCGAGAAAGCTCCGAATCTCTGTAGATGAGGATGGTCTAGGGCAACTCTGAACCACCTCTATCTTCTTCGGATCCACCTGAATCCCTTCACTGTACACCACGTGCCTCAAGAATGCCACTGAACTAAGCCAAAACTCATATTTGGAGAACTTAACATAAAGCTTCTCCTCCTTCAACTACTGCAACACAATCCTCAAATACTGGGCATGATCCTCCTGGCTATGAAAGTACACCAGGATATCATCAATGAATACTATGACAAACGAGTCTACATAAGGCTGAAATACACTGTTCATCAGGTGCATGAACACTGCTGGGGAGTTGGTCAGCCCAAAAGACATCACGAGGAACTCATAATGACCATAACGGGTTCTGAATATTGTCTTTAGAATATCCGAGTCCCGAATCTTCAACTGGTGATACCCATACCTCAAGTCAATCTTAGAGAACACACGCGCTCCCCAAAGCTGGTCAAATAGATCATCAATACGTGGCAAAGGATAATTGTTCTTGATTGTAACTTTGTTCAACTGCCTGTAATCAATACACAGTTGTACAGTACCATCCTTCTTCTTCATAAATAGAATTGTGCACCCCCAGGCGACACACTAGGCCTATTAAACCCCTTATCAAGAAATTCCTGAAGTTGCTCCTTCAATTCCTTCAACTCAACCGGTGCCATACGATACGGTGGGATAGAAATGGGCTGCATGCCCGACACCAAGTTAATACCGAAATCAATATCCCTATCGGGCGGTATTCTCGGAAGGTCTGCAGGAAACACATCCAAAAAGTCTCGCACCACTGGAATAAAATCAATATAAGAAGTATCAGCACTAACATCCCTCACAAAGGCCAAGTAAGATAAACAACCCTTCCCAACCATCCGTTGGGCCGTCAAATATGAAATCACTCTACTGGGAACATAGTCTAGAGAACCTCTCTACTCAATCCTCGGCGAACCCTGGTATCGCTAACATTACGGTCTTAGCGTGACAATCCAGAATAACATGACATGGAGACAACCAATCCATACCAAAGATCACGTCGAAGTCAACCATACTAAGTAGCAAAAATCAACTCTAGTCTCAAATCCCCCAATAGTCACTACACACGACCTATATAGATGGTACACAATAATAGTATCGCCCATTGGTGTGGATACCTGAACAAGTGAAACTAAGGACTCACGAAGCATATCCAGATAATGAGCAAAATATGATGATACATATAAGTGGAACCAAGGTATTTTAATACAGAAGCATCCCTGTGGCATACTGAGACAATACATGTGATCACCGCATCGAAAGTAACAACAAATGGTCTGGCAGGAATAGCATAGAATCGGGCCTGACCACCACCTGATCGGCCTCCCCCTCTTGGGCGACCTCTAGCCGCCTGGGCCCCACCCCGAGCTAGATGAGTGGGTGGTGTAATTACTCGTGCTGGTGCTATCAGCTGAGAACTCTGATGTGGAGCCCCACCTAACAACCTAGGGCAATCTCTCTTGATATGACTAAAGTCTCTGCACTCAAAACAACCCCTCCTCTAACGGAACTGCTACACCTGATAACCCGAGAAACTGCTTGTGGAAACCTATGAGACCATATTTGGTGTTGTTTTGTATTATGTTACGTCGTTGGAATACGTATATGTTGTTAGGATGTGTTTCTGGGCTCTCTAACAGGTGGATAGGCCTAGTTACAAGGGAAACTCTGGCGAATATTTTTGAAATTTAGGGAGTTAGTCAAATTTGGGGCTGCTAGTGTGTGTATAAAACAAGCGGGGGGAGAATGTAATACCCCGGAAAATTTTGAAGTTCTTAAGTGTAAAGCCCGATGAAATGTGCAAAGAAAATAATGTTTCATGGTGCCAGACTAGGCTTACGTGTTTGAGGGAAAAATTTTGGCAGAAAAGTGCATTTATGCGGTCCATTATGCGACCGCATAATCACTCTGCAGGCCGCATAGTGGCCGCAGAAGTGAGCAAGAGAGGGCCATTCTGGAAGCAGCTATGCGGTCGACTATGCGACCGCATAACTGTTATGCGGTGCATTATGCGACCACATAACAGTTATGCAGACCACATAGTGACCGCATACACAGACATGTCTTTTGGTTATTTTGTAACTAATTATGAGACCATTATGCGGTCACATATATAACCGCAGAACCGTTCCGGAGCTCCATTTTTGGGTTTTGAAAACCCGACCCTACTTCGTTAAATACACGTTTTGGGCCATTTTTGAGATATAATCTAACATTTTAGAGTGAGAGAGAGTGCCCTAGAGTAAGATGGTGTTCTTCAATAATTGTTATTCAAATCTTGCTCAAGTTTTGGAAGATTAAGGCATGCTCACTAGGTCTTCATCTTAGAGGTAAGATTCTACACCCTAAACCCTAATTTCGAAATCATCTTAAAATGAATAATTAGCAAGATAATATTTGGGCATGAGAGTTGATTATTTTACATGCATGTGATATCAATAGGTGTAGGAAGATTGTTGAACTAAGCATGGTAAATATTGGGTTGTGGGATGATGGAATCCTCCATAAAAGGACCTTGAAACCTTGTGCACACCTAGTGTTTGATAAAATGATCAAATGAGCTAGAACCATAATCATCTTCCTAATTTTAATTCAATTTGTTATATTTCTAAAATAGATTAAAGTTGTTAAGAATTACAAAACGTTTTAGAGTTTAAGGAAGCTCAATTGAGATATGTTGGCTAAACTCTTCTCTTAGAATTGAATCCCACGATATTCATGTAAATTATGTAAGTCCCGAGTGATTGATTATGAAATTGATTATTCCGAGTAAGATTGGGTTGAAAGATATATGTTCAACAAGCATCCCAAATGCTTTATTCATGTTATGTTACCAATTGAGGATGTGTTAAAAAATGGACTGTGCATTAATAATGTTTCGACTTTAAGTCAATTTCAAATGAAGGCTATTATGCCAAATTTTATGAAATATCTCAATGTGCATTAGACTCTAAATTGCTCACATGTGTACTACACACTTTGATTTGAATTGTGTTTATTGTTGATTGATGATAGGCTATAATTATGAATTTTAGTCGCTTATTACACTCTAATTTACTGCACTTTAATTGAGTTTGAGCTTTAATCGCTAGTGTTTTACACAATTGTGTGTTTTATGCCTTGTAGGACTGATTACGAGCTACGTAGATATTAGGAAATGAATTCAAGTGATTTGGAGCTTTGAAGTCTGAGTTAAAGCCCAAGGAATTAAGCCGGGATCGTGTTCGGGGATCAACTGATGATAGTTAAGAACGAACAAAGAATCGAGTAGGCATATTGCGCACTGTCTAGTAAAATGCACATAACTCTTCTCTAAGAACTCTATTTGGGCTCCACAATATATAGTTGGAAATTGAATTCAAAGGGCTACAACTTTCACGTTTGATGTTTGTCCAAATTCCAAACACAACGGGGTGAAAAACGCGGTCGAATTCGCGGCCGCGTATCTGGCCGCGGATGTGAGGCAGAACACTGGGGTAATATCCGCGGCCGCGGACGTCCTGACCTGAAAAAGTGTCCTTTTTCGCATAGTAGAAGGTATAATTATTTGGGCCTGACCCTACTTGGTATATATACATGGAAAAACGATTTTTGAGTACTTTTGGTATATTTTTGACACAATTTAGACCTAATGAGGCTAAGGAGACTAGGGATTCGACCTAAGGAGGCAAGAACACACTAGGAGCAAGGCGGAGAATTATTTTACAAGTTTCTCACTTCCTTCTTCCTATTTCTATTATTGGTTATGAATTCTAGTATTGTAGTTATGCATACTATTATGAATAGCTAATTTGTTATCTAGGGTTTTGATGGAACCTTTTGGAGGATGAATTCGTGTTATGTTTTAATATAATTGAGCTGTTGAATTTCTCTACTTATTCAACTATGTGTTTGTTGCTGTTGATTGAATAGCCATCAATTGACTGTGCCTATTTAGTGTGTACTGCTCAAGAGAGAGTATATATTTAGGTAGTTATTGAACAACATCACTCCTATCGTATGTGAGAGATCAATGCAGAGGGTTTAAAGGCGGGGTTAGAGATAACGAAACTTTGGTGCGATCGTAGTGAGCGGTGAATTAAGTACCTGTTAGTGTAGTTCGAGAGAATACATATAGTAAATTGCGGTAGTTTCTCGAGAGAGAATTACGACAACCAAAGTACTCACGATCGGTAGAGAATACTTAGGCGAAATTATAGAAGACACAGCGGGAAGGATTCCGACAATTGGGGAAATCATAACTCTAGACCTCCTTAGTCTTGTCTTCAACCCTTTGTCTCGTTAGTTGATAATTTTACCGCTTTCTAGTATTTGCTAGTTAATTTGTTAGAAATATAAATCTCAATCTTTATAATTTAGAAAATTGTTCAAACTTGTCTTCTTAGTGATATTAAAAAGCTATAGCTAAACTTAGTTCTCAGTGGGATTCGACTCCGGACTTCTAGACAGGATTATATTTGTAGCGACCACTTATCCTTTTTAGGATTAGAGTTGGGCATGATCATTGATGATGAGGTTGATATTTGAAATTGATAAGGTGAGCATGAAATACTGAATATGGCCAACGTGCCAAGATTGATATTATAATTATGGCCATTAGTGCCAATGAAATGAAAAGGGGACGAGGCATGGTGAGAACTCTGCGCTGGTAGTGCACTGAATGAAGACTGGACTGAGTGAGCACTGTAAGAACTATGGCTCGCTGATGCACCGCAATGAGCCGGATGAGTCATCTAAGTGGGCCTATAAGGACGACCCCTTTTGTGGTAGGACTGTCCCTAGAAGGTACACCATCTAAATCACCCAAACCTCGAGGCCTCTTGGCCTCCCTCTCACCACTCTCTTGGATACGGACCATCTCTATCTGTCGAGCAATGTCAACCACCTCGTCAAAAGTAGCACCGGACACCCTCTCCCGAGTCATAAGCAACAACAACTGATATGTGAGGCCATCAATGAACATGCTAATCCTCTCCCTATTAGTGGGAACCAACCAAACTGCGTGATGAGCCAACTTAGAAAACATTATCTTGTACTGTGTCACAGACATACCCTCCTGACGTAACTGCTCAAATTACCTGTGCAGCTCCTCCTTATGAGACTACGGCACGAACTTCTCCAAGAAAAGTACAGAGAACTCCTGTCATGTAAGTGTTGCTGCACTGACTGGCCTGCACCTCTCATAAGACTCCCACCATCTGAAGGCAGTCCCAATAAACCGAAAAGTAGTGAACGGGACCCCATTGGTCTCCAAAATACCCATAGTTCGAAGAATCTGCTGGCACTTATCCAAGAAACCCTGGGCATCCTCTAACTCAGCATCGCTAAATGATGGAGGTTGAAGTCTCCCAAATCTCTCAAGTCTCCTCTGCTCATTATCAGTCATAACGGAGACCACCGGGGCCTGAGCAACTGCAATCAGCTGGGTTGGTAGTACCCCTGGTGTATGAAGTCTCTGCATCACCTCCTCTGGAGTACAAGCAGTACGGGTATGAGTACCTCCCCCGGCCTGAGAAGTGGCTGGTGTGGCATGGGCCAAAACCACCTAAGCAAGGCTAGTGCAAACAGTCAATATCTGGTCTAAGCTGGGCACAACTAGTGCCTAAGCTGGCCCCACTGGCTCGGCCACATCTGGAACCTGCTCCTGAGGTGGAGCAACTGGTGGATATGCAAGTACTGCTCTAGCTGTTGTATGAGATGCATCTCTGCCCCTACCATGACCTCAGCCTCTCATGGCCCTAGCTTGTGGTACCGGTGGCTGTCCATCCTGCCCGGTAGCACGTGTCCTCACTATCTGTGAGAGAATAGAATACAGAAGTTTAGTTATCAGAATCAACAAATTTGCACGACAAGAATACAAGAATATGAAGTTTCCTAAGGGTTTGGTAGCCTCTCGAAGACAAGAACAGACGTCTCTATACCGATATGCAAGACTTTACTAAACCTGCTCGTGACTTATGGGACCTATGTAACCTAGGCTCTGATACCAACTTGTCACAACCCAAAATCCTAACCTGTCATGATGGCGCCTATCGTGGTACTAGGTAAGTCGACCTTTCTAAATAATTCCAACAGCTTTAACAGAAATAAATTAAAGCAGTTTAAATAATAAAAGTTCTCATAAAATAGGGATAGAAACCCAAAACACAACGCGGAAGTTCCCAACTGTTGGGGTGTCACAGAGTACATGAGCATCTATACATCACAAGTCTAGAATATACTGTCTATGATAGTCTGAAATTAAATACAATAAATGGAAAGATAGGAATGGAGAAACAAGGTCTGCGAAACGCCAGGCAGCATACCTTGGAATCTCCGAAAGATCAACTGTACGGTGGAATCAACACCCACTGTGTCCGAAAACACCTGAATCTGCCCACGAACTGCAAGGTGTAGCATGAGTACAACCAACTCAATAAGTAACAAGACTAAATAAAGAACTGAAAGTAGTGATGAGTTTCACAGTTATAGTTCAATTACAGTAATTTCAACATAGGAAGGTAGGCATGCTTTCAAGTTCGATTGAAACAAAATGTAATATCTTTCAGAAATTCAAGACAGTGATACATGGCAGCTAAGTGCAACAATAATGAAATCAAATGCATCGTCTCAGGGCCACAGTCACTTAGCCTTCCCATTCACTCAGCACTCGGCATTCGGTACTCGGCTCTCGGCACTCGCACACAGTAGGCACCTGCGCTCACTGAGAGTGTGTATAGACTCGGTAAGTATCCGCACGGACAACTCACGTGCTGCACGGACAACTCACGTGCTATAGTATAATATCTGGATCCGCACGGACAACTCACATGATACACGGACAACTCACGTGCTATATTATCAATATCTCACAATCAGGCCCTCGACCTCACTCAGTCATCAATCTCTCCAGTCTCTCGGGCTCTCAGTAATCATGAAAATCAGCCCCAACAGAAATGATATAATGTATCAACAAGGAACAATAGAGACTGAGAAATAATGTACAAGTAAAACTGTGACTGAGTACAAAATAACAAATTTAGCAGATAATTCGACATGTACACGACCTCTGTGAGTCCCTACAGTGTCAACAAATAGTCGAAACATGATTTCTAACATAACTTGTGGTTCAGTTTCTCTAATACATAGAGAATGTACAGATAACAACAGATTATTTAACTACACAGTTCAATGGAATTTGACCAAGTCACAATTCCTATGGTGCACGCCCACATGCCCGTCACCTATTATGTGCGTCACCTCATAACCAAATACATAACACGTAATATGGGGTTTCGTACCCTCAGAACCAAATTTAGAACTGTTACTTACCTCAATTCGAGCAAATCTCTACTCCAATATACCCTTGCCTCGCGAAACGGCCTTTGTATGACTTGAATCTAGCCATAAACAATTAGATATAATCAATACGGGCTAAAAGAATCAACTCTATAAGAAAATGCTATGCTATTAATCAAAAGTCAAAAATCAACTCAAAACCGGCTCCCGGGCCCATGTCTCAAAATTCGATAAAAGTCACAAAACCCGAAAGTCCATTCAACCACGAGTCCAACCATACCAACTTTATCAAAATCCGACACCAAATCGTCACCCAAATCCCCAAACCAAACTCTCCAAATCCCTAGCCTAAAACTTCCAATTTACACCCTAAATACACACCAATTAGGTGGGAAAACTAATGGGGAAGCAAGGTTATTGATAAAAAAAATGAGCACAAGGACTTATCTCAAGAATCCCCTAAAAAATCCTCTCAAGAATCGCCCAAACCTGTGCTTGAAATGTTTGAAATGAGGCCAAAATCACGAACCCTTGTTTTAGTAATCTACCCAGCACTTCCGCTTCTGGGGGAACTTAACCGCTTTTGCGTCGTTGCAGAAGCGACATCACACATGCATCTGCGGGCTATTCTGCTCCTGCGGTCCCTCACTCCATTTCTGCGAACTCGCTTCTACTAGCATCCAAGTCATTTTTGCTGTCCCAGCTCATCTTCCCACTTCCACTTCTGCGGTCCTCCTGCTGCATCTGCGGTCACGCAGATGCGGAACTCCCTATCACACATGCGCGTCTTCCGCTTCTATGCACCTCTCACCGCACTTGCGGCTATGCAGGTGCGGAAAACTCCTCGCACATGTGACCACCTTCACACTTCCCTCCAATATTGCACATGCGCAAGCCAGCCCGCACCTGCGAGCTCGTACCTGCGATCAAAGCTCTGCAGGTGCGGTTACACCAGCAGAGGTCCATCTTCAGCAATCACTCAACTTCAACTTTTAATCCGTTAACCATCCAGAATCAACCCGAGCCCCCCAAAACCTCAACCAATATACCAACAAGTCCTAAAACCTCATACGAACTTAGTCGAGCCCTCAAATTATATCAAACGTCTTCAAAATTACGAATCGCATCCCAATTCAAGTCTATTGAAACTAAGGAAATTCAACTTCTACAAACGATGCCAAAATTTATTAAAACTCATCCGATTGACCCCAAATTTTGCGCACAAGTCACTGATGACATTATGAACCTACTCCAAATTCTGGAATCGGAATCCGACTCCGATATCAAAAAGTCCATTACCGGGCAAAGTTTTGAAAAATTCTAACTTTCGCCATTTGAAGCCCAATTCCACTACGGACCTCCAAATCACAATTCGAACACACTCTTTAGTCCAAAATCACCCAGCGGAGCTAACGAAACCATCAAAACTCTATTCCGGAGTCGTTTACTCATAGATCAATATCCTGTCAATCATTTCAACTTAAACTTTCAACCTTGAGATTAAGTATCTCATTTCATTCTGAAATTACTCCGGACCCGAACCGACTACCCCGACAAGTCACATAACAGCTATAAAGTACAAAATGAGCAGTAAATAGGAAAATGGGGCTACAACTCTCAAAACGACCGGCCGGGTTGTTACACTTCTCTTCCTCGTTTAAGTATTTATGGCCATCATCACTCATCATTTGTTTGTTTTTTTGTTCTTTTTTTACAAATCTCATAAAGATTACGTGGAAAAATTTAAAATTCTTGAAACCATAAATTACGAAGGGGGTGTCTTGTCTTGTAGTTGATGGGGTTGTTTTAAATCGGTAGCGGTAGTGGCAACAATTGATGCATTTGAGGTTGATTCTTTGGTAGCATTGACGGCTCTAGTGATTTTCGATTTGGGACTTTTTTGTTTAATGATATGAGTTTTTTGAGAGAGGATTTTGAAAAAAAAAACAATGAGAGGAAAATAAAGATGATGATTAAATAGAAGAGAGATCCTCACCGAAACGGATTTGGTAAATTCTATCCATAAGGATGGATAAAATCAGCGGTTCACCGTGGTGAAGCTGATATAGATTTTGAAGAAGGAAAAGAAGAAGAGAGGGAGGTGGAAGAAATGAGGTAGTGGTGCTAGAAGATTGGAAATACGGTGAAGGGGAAGACAAAAGTATTCAAAATTGACTAAAGAATTATAAAATTTGCAAAATTAATTTTTTTAAAAGGTGGACTCCACAAATTATATGTGTGAAGTAATAAAAGACTAAGTATATGACCTGTCATTAGGGATGTTCATAAAAACTCAAAAAATCGAAACAAATCGAAAATCGAACCAAACCGACCAAAAAACTGACACTTCTTAGATTTGGTTTGGTTTTGGTTTTGAATTTTAAAACCGATCAAATTTGATTTGGTTTTGGTTTTAATAAAAAAATAACCAAAAGAAACCCGAACCAATCCGACTATAGAAGTAGCTATACACACACACACACACACACACACACACACACACACACACACACACACACACACATATATATATATATATATATATATATATATATATATATATATATATATATATATATAAAGTTTCTAAAATTTTATGGTACATATTAGTCGTTTTGTATTTTTAGTATAATCTTTTGATATTATAATAATCTTATTCTTTGCCTTTACATTCTAGTTTGATTGGTAGTTTTCTTTTGCTAAGTACAAGAATTTATTTCATGTTAAAAATAATCTATTTTTAATTACGTACTTAAATTATTATTCATCACTATTTGATTCAATTATCATCAATATATCTTAGTAAATGATAGATTTCTCAAAGAGCAATTGGTTTGATAGTGTTACGTTAAAAATGTAGTCGCCGGAATACGTATTTAGTAATGTATGTCTCATATTTAAGAAAAAACCCGATAAATAACTGAAAAACCCAAAAAACCGAATAGATAAAAAACCGACTTAATTGGTTTGGTTTGATTCCAATATTTGAAGAACCGACTTACTTGGTTTGGTTTCTATTTTAGGAAAAACCCGATCCAAACCGAACCATGAACACCCCCACCTGTCATCCAAGTCAACGCGATTGAGACATACGCAAAGTCATAGGTGTTTATTAGTGCTTATTTAGTCAAGTTAAAGTACTTAAATGAAAAAATGTGTAAGTTTATTTACAGGGATGACAAACTCGTGCAAGTTTAAGTGGCTCCAAGACCGTTTTACCATACTTTTATGTATCAAAATTTCTTAAAATTGTAAATATGTAATGTCAGGTTGGTTTGGTTTTGGTTTGACTTATTTTAGTTAAAACCAAATTAAACCAATTACTATCGATTTTTTATTTTAATAAATCAAATATAACAATCCAACCAGTCATTTAGAGTTTAAACACCTTGTTTGTCATGACCCAAAACATATAATAGATTGGGATGGCGTCCAATGCCGCCATTAGGCAAGCCAATACGAGAACCTCCAATTTAATTATTCCTTTTTAACTTTTAAAAAGGAAAATTTCCTTAAATACACCTAATAGAAGTAAAATGTTACAACCCAAATTCACATATCATAGATCACGCCGTAAGGTAGTCGACGTAAATCCAAGAAGAGATTATCTTTGAGATGATAATAAGTTAATCCTATTGGTCTTAAACGATACAAGGGTGTATAAGAGTGGTTAACAAGTATTTGAAGTTAAGCTAATCAAGGATGTTGTAACCCGTATTTTCGGATAACACTAGAGGTGATTAACTGTCCCAAGAGGTCTTGTTTTAATGTATTTGAATCATATAATATCCGCATCATAAGTCTTGAAGTCAAGCGAGTCATGAAATAAAAGTCGATAAAAGTTGTCGCAACTTAGGTTTATAATTTTACTTAAACTTTAGGTCAAATGTTACTGCATTTTACTCCCAATGTGCTTGGAATTATGGAGTGATCTACCTATCAAATTGAAGATCTATGAGTCTAGTTTCCAACGCATTAAACCGTTCATCGATACGATCTCGGAATAGAGAGATATTCGCGTTTTTGCGAGAGTGCGCCAAGCTGCTCTCTATGGGGCCCATTAAGGCGGTTTAAGACATTTGGACATATATAAGATAACTCAACCCCATTTTAAGTCATTATTTTTCAGTATATTCAGACCTTATAACCCTAAAAACATTCTCTCAAGGTTCTCTCATGATCCAAGACCCAAACAAAGGGCAAACAACACAAATCAAATGTCGGGAATCCCGTGGTGCTAGTAAGTTTCTTGTTTTTCTTGTTGTTGCTGATTTTTGTGTTGTTCCAGCTCGTGTGGGAGGTTGTTTTAAGTGCTTTATGTTCTGTAAATACACCTTCAAGTTTTTAATATCAACCCTAGGTGATTTCAAGTCTTCTAAAGTAATTCTAGTGCCGAAAAACCCGAATTAATTGCTAGTTTTGCTTCCTTGTTCTTGTGGCAGAATTGAAGGGATATTTCGAGGAAAATTAAGGTCAAATTGGAGTTGTTCTTTCTGTTTAAAGGTATTGAACCTCTTACTCTATATATATTTAAGATTATCCAAGTTGTGGCTAAGTCGTTGATGCTAGAACTTGTGAAATATATATCGAAAGGCTTGGTAGTAATGTTGTTAGTTGGTGGACTGTTTTGGAGGCTCAATATGATTATTAATGATGTTGTTTGGGCTGTTTGGTGATTGTATTGACTTGTTTGAAGTCATATAAAGGGGGGAAGTGCTGTCCGTTTCATCGTAAAATAGGTTGCGGTCGATACATAATAGTTACGACGCTTAAACGATAATGATAGTGTCATTTCTTTTATTGTAGACTAAGGAGTCGTGACATTTGCATAGCTTGAGGTTGGGCAGTATATACAAGGTATGTGAGGCTATCCCCTTCATTCTTTTGCACGACTCCGATTGTACATAATGTAATGAACGAGCTCCCAAAGATACTCTACTCTTAGAAGCTAGCAGTACTTACATTGCTGCCCTTCTTAAGAAACGATTGATATTGATGTTACTTCTCTTATTCTTATATTATCAATGTTGTTGGTAGTTCCTGATTCTTACAAGATTCTTGATGAAGAGTTAATCCTAATAACGTGTACGAAAGATACCAACCTTATGTCACTCTGAAAGGTTCAAAATGTGATTCCAATGAGTCCAGCATGCATCATATATATGTATCTATTTTACTCTACCGAGCCGCGCTATAGTCGGCCGGGTACGGCACCTATTGTGCAACCACTGATCAGTTGGGTTTTACCGAGCTCCACGTGGCCGGGTACGATTCTACCGAGCCCTATGATGGCCGGGTACGTTTTACCGAGCCTATTATGGCCGGGTACGATATGATGATGATGATTCCCACAAAGGCATATGTTTTAAACGTTTATGTATATATATATGTATGTATCATGTATTTCATGTCAGTAGCCCTCAGAGGTACCCAGATGTCACAGGTTGTATATTCCCTATCACTGTTTACATTATTGTTCTTACTTATGCTATTCTGCCTTACATACTCAGTACTTTATTCGTACTGACGTCCTTTTTATTTGTGGACGCTGCATGTCGTGCTACAGGTCCTGATAGACGGGTAGACGCAGCTCCCCCATCACAGTAGGCTATCCGGTTCAGCGTTATTGGCAAGATCCTTTCTTCGGACTTGCCGTGGTCTTGGTATGCATTTTTGTTATAGACATTATGGGTATGTCGGGGCCCTGTTCCGGCAATGTTGTAGCACTTATGTTCTTTTAGAGGCTCATAGACAGGTGTCGACTCATGTATGGTTTGGAATGCCTTGTCGGCTGATTTTTGTTGTATAGTCTTTCATGGCACCATGGTAGCTCGTACCTTATATATAGTTTCTTGACAGTCTTGTCGTCCCATGTTACGTATGTTCATGACATTATCTTTCATTGTTGGATGTTCATGATCCATGTCTTTCATTTATATTGGTCTTGTCGGCCCTTAAAGATAATAAGGAAGGTTAGATAAAATGTACGTTGGTGCTCGGCAAGTATGGCCCGGGTGCTAGTCATGACCCTCCAGTTGGGTCGTGACAAACTTGGTATCAGAGCAAGTCTGTCCTAGGGGTTGTCTATGAGCCGTGTCTAGTAGAGTTTTGATTATGGATGTGTAGCGCGCCACATTTATAATCAGGAGGCTACATGACATCTAGGGTTGTTACCTTCTTCCTAAATCTAGATCGTGCGTAGAGTTGAGTCGTAAGTGTTCATATCTAATATTCACATTGTTTTCTTTCAGCGATGCCTTCGACTAGGAAGCAAGCGATTAGTAAACGGCTTGATACAGCTGTGGGCGAGGGTAACATTCAGGTCCCTCCAACCAGAGCAGGCCAAAGTGAGGCTCATAGTGAGATGCCGTCTCATACCTCTCCGTCTTCTCCAGAGGATATTAGGAGGCACCCAGTACATCCAGTTCCACCGTCTGGCACTACAGACCACGATATGCGCAGTGCAGTGCAGTTGTTGACTAGCTTGGTAGCTGCTCAGGCTCAGAGGCAGAATACCGGTGTTGCTGATAAACCGGTTAGTGCGAGAGTTCGTGATTTTATTAATCTAGACCCTCCAGTGTTTACCGGATCAGATCCCAAGGAGGACCCACAAACATTTATTGATCAGGTTCATCGTACATTGCGGGTTATGCATGCTAGTGATACGGAGGCAGTAGAGTTGGCTTCTTATCGGTTACGGGATTTAGCGGTTTTCTGGTATGATAGTTGGGAGAGATCTAGGGGTCCGAACGCTCCTCTAGCCGTGTGGAAGGAATTTTCTGAGGCCTTTCTTCGTCACTACTTGCCAGTTGAGATACGACGAGCAAGAGCTGATAAGTTCTTGAACCTTCGACAGGGTAATATGAGTGTACGAGAGTATAGTATACAATTTGATTCTTTAGCAAGGTATGCTCCCCATATGGTGGCCGAAATGAGTGATAGGGTGCATCTGTTCGTGAACGGGTTGGGACCACATCTGATAAATGAGTGCACAACAGCCTCCTTGGTAGAGGGCATGGATATTTCCCGTATTCAGGCTTATGCCCAGACCCTAGAGGATCGTAAGCGCCAGCAAAGGGCAGATAGGGAGCAGGATAGGGGCCAGCATAAGAGGGCAAGATTTGCAGGGTATTCTGATGAGTTCAGAGGCAGTATCAGGCCCCAATCTTCGAGGAGTTCGGCGCCACCTGTAGCTAGTGCTCCTCCACAGTTTCAGAGGCCTCGGTATGATCGATTTACCTATTCTGGTTCAGGTCAGAGTTCGAGGGCATCAGGCTCACAATTTCATAGAGATACTAGTCAGACGAGACCCCCAACACCTCGTTGTGATCAGTGTGGCAAGGCCCACTTTGGACTGTGCCGTCGAGGTTCCGATGCGTGCTATTCTTGCGGACAGCGTGGCCATATGATGCGGGATTGTCCTAACAGAGGAGGTGGTGGTATGGCTCAACCGACTGGATCTGTGTCTGGTTCTTCCTCATCAGTTCGACCTCCAGCACAAGGTTTTTAGCAGTCGACAAGTCGTGGTAGAGGTAGAGGTTCAGTGCCGAGTTCGAGTGGTGCTCAAAATCGAACCTATGCTCTAGTAGGTCGACAAGATCTCGAATCGTCTCCGGATGTTGTTACAGGTATATTATCTGTGTTTTCTTATGATGTATATGCGCTAATTGATCCAGGATCTACCTTATCATATGTTACACCCTTTGTGGCTAATAAGTTTGGCATTGAACCTGAATTGATAAGTAAACCACTTGCGGTATCCACTCCGTTAGGAGATTCTGTGATTGCTAGAAGGGTATATAAAGGTTGCACTGTGATGATTTGTAGTCGTCAAACCTCGGCAAATTTATTTGAGTTAGAAATGGTTGATTTCGATGTGATAATGGGAATGGACTGGTTGGCCTCATGCTATGCAACTGTTGACTGTCGTACGAAGATGGTTAGGTTTCAGTTTCCGGGTGAACCCACCATTGAATGGAAGGGGAACATTGCTATGCCGAAAGGTAGGTTTATTTCCTATCTTAAGGCAAGGAAGATGATCTCAAAAGGTTACATTTATCATCTTGTTCGTGTTAGGGATGTGGAGGCGAAGCCGCCTACTCTACAATTAATCCCCATGGTCAATGAATTTCCAGATGTTTTCCCAGATGAACTCCCAGGCCTTCCTCCTGAAAGGGAGATTGAGTTTAGCATTGATGCATTGCCTGACACTCAACCGATCTCTATCCCTCCATACAGGATGGCCCCGGCAGAGTTGCGAGAGTTGAAGGAACAGTTGAAGGACTTGCTGGATAAGGGTTTCATTAGGCCTAGCACTTCACCTTGGGGTGCGCCAGTCTTGTTCGTGCGGAAGAAAGATGGGTCGTTAAGGATGTGTATCGATTATCGACAGTTGAATAAGTTTACAATAAAGAACAAGTATCCACTTCCAAGAATTGATGACCTGTTTGACCAACTCCAGGGTGCCAAGTATTTCTCCAAGATTGACTTGCGTTCAGGGTATCATCAGGTGAGGGTTAAGGAGAAGGATATTCCAAAGACGGCCTTCCAGACAAGATATGGGCATTTTGAGTTCTTGGTGATGTCGTTCGGGCTAACAAATGCCCCAGCAGCTTTTATGGATCTCATGAATAGTGTATTCAGGCCCTATCTTGATGTGTTCGTGATCGTATTCATTGATGACATTCTGGTGTATTCTCGTTCGGAGGCGGAACATGCGGGCCACTTGCGGATAGTATTACAGACCCTTCAGGATCATAAGTTATATGCTAAGCTCTCTAAATGTGAATTCTGGCTGAACTCAGTAGCATTCCTTGGCCATGTGATATCTGATGAGGGTATTAGTGTCGACACTCAGAAGATCGATGCAGTGAAGAATTGGCCGAGACCTACAACACCATCAGAAGTCCGTAGCTTCCTGGGGCTAGCAGGGTATTATAGGCGGTTTGTAGAAGGGTTTTCCTCTATATCAGCACCATTGACTAAGTTAACACAGAAAGCTACCAAGTTCCAGTGGTCTGATTCTTGTGAACATAGTTTTCAGGAGCTAAAGAATCGATTGACATCTGCGCCAGTGCTCACTCTCCCAGAAGGAACAGAAGGTTATGTGGTATATTGTGATGCCTCAGGTATAGGTTTGGGGTGCGTATTGATGCAACGTGGGAAGGTGATTGCTTATGCATCACGACAATTGAAGAAGCATGAAAAGAATTACCCGACTCATGATTTGGAATTGGCTGCAGTAATATATGCTTTGAAGATATGGCGGCACTACTTATACGGCGTCTATGTTGACATCTACACAGATCACAAAAGTTTACAATACATCTTCAAGCAGAAGGAGTTGAATTTGAGGCAGCGTAGGTGGCTTGAATTACTGAAAGACTATGACGTCGAGATATTGTACCATCCTGGTAAAGCCAATGTTGTGGCAGACGCTCTCAGCCGTAAGTCAATGGGAAGCTTAATACATATTGAGGCAGGTAGACAAGGGTTGACCAAAGAGCTTCACCAGCTGGCCAATATGAGAATCAGATTGTTGGACTCTAATGACGGAGGTGTTACTGTACAGAATACAGCAGAATCATCTTTGGTAGCCGAGGTAAAAGCACGGCAATATGAAGATCCTACCTTAGTAAGATTGAGAGAGGGAATTCAGCAGTGTAAGATTACAGCTTTCAAGATCGGAGGAGATGGGACACTGAGATACCAGGGCCGATTATGTGTACCTAGTGTGGCAGGGTTGCAAGAGAAGATTATGATTGAGATTCATCAGTCCCGATATTCTATCCATCCTGGCTCGACAAAGATGTATCATGACGTTAAGGAGCAGTATTGGTGGGACAACATGAAGAAGTCTATTGCAGAATTTGTAGCCCAGTGTCCTAATTGTCAACAAGTAAAGATCGAGCATCAGAAACCCAGTGGATTGATTCAGAATATAGAGATTCCGACCTGGAAATGGGAGGTGATTAATATGGACTTCATTATTGGATTACCTCGCTCTTATCATAAGTTTGACTCCATTTGGGTGATAGTTGATCGACTTACAAAATCTGCCCATTTTCTACCAGTTAAGACAACTTACACGGCTGAAGATTATGCGAAGTTGTATATCAAGGAGATTGTTAGGCTTCATGGTGTGCCGGTATCTATTATATCAGACCGAGGAGCTCAATTTACGGCTAACTTTTGGAGGTCTTTTCAGAAGGGTTTAGGCACACAAGTAAATCTCAGCACTGCATTCCATCCGCAGACTGACGGACAGGCTGAACGTACCATCCAGACGCTGGAAGATATGCTACGAGCATGTGTTCTAGATTTTAAGGGGAATTGGGATGACCATCTGGCACTTATAGAATTTGCCTACAATAATAGCTACCATTCCAGTATTAAAATGGCCCCGTATGAGGCACTGTACGGGAGGAGATGTAGATCACCAGTTGGATGGTTCGAAGTCGGTGAGACAGAATTATATGGGCCAGATTTGATTTACCAAGCCATTGAGAAGGTGAAACTGATACAAGAGCGGCTGAGGACGGCACAAAGCAGGCAAAAATCTTATTCCGATGTCCGACGTCGTGATCTGGAATTTGAGGTTGGTGATTGGGTTTTCCTGAAGATCTCGCCGATGAAGGGTGTTATGCGTTTTGGGAAGAAGGGTAAGTTGAGTCCACGGTATATTGGGCCGTACAAAATTCTTCGACGAATTGGACAGGTTGCTTACGAGTTAGAATTGCCATCTGAATTGGAATTTGTCCACCCGGTATTCCATGTATCTATGTTGAGGAAATGTATTGGAGACCCTTCTCGGGTCGTCCCTATCAAAGATGTACAAGTTACAAAGGATCTATCATATGATGAACTGCCAGTGGCTATATTAGATCGACAAGTCCGCAAGCTGAGAACAATGGATGTAGCTTCCGTGAAAGTATTATGGAGGAACAAGAATATAGAAGAAATGAAATGGGAAGCAGAAGAGGAGATGAAGTCTAAATACCCTTACCTATTCCAGAGTGAAAATAACGAGGATACCGGGGGAAAGAAGGACGCATTATAAGGTGAAACGGCTCTATGAGGTAAGCAATAGCTTGTGAATACTCTTTTTTTAATACAAAATGGTGATATGCAGATAATGTACATATCCATAATGCTTTGTATAGTCTTGTATGGCCATAGGTTGGGTTTAACTGCTTGCAAGTTTGGCTAGTGTCCATTTTATAAGGGAAACTCAGCCGGAAATCTCCGTCGGAATCCACGATGAGTTAGACACCCCATAAACCCTTACATTCGAGGACGAATGTTCCTAAGGGGGAGAGGATGTTACAACCCAAATTCGCATATCATAGATCACGCCGTAAGGTAGTCGACGTAAATCCAAGAAGAGATTATCTTTGAGATGATAATAAGTTAATCCTATTGGTCTTAAATGATACAAGGGTGTATAAGAGTGGTTAACAAGTATTTGAAGTTAAGCTAATCAAGGATGTTGTAACCCGTATTTTCGGATAACACTAGAGGTGATTAACTGTCCCAAGAGGTCTTGTTTTAATGTATTTGAATCATATAATATCCGCATCATAAGTCTTGAAGTCAAGCGAGTCATGAAATAAAAGTCGATAAAAGTTGTCGCAACTTAGGTTTATAATTTTACTTAAACTTTAGGTCAAATGTTACTGCATTTTACTCCCAATGTGCTTGGAATTATGGAGTGATCTACCTATCAAATTGAAGATCTATGAGTCTAGTTTCCAACGCATTAAACCGTTCATCGATACGATCTCGGAATAGAGAGATATTCATGTTTTTGCGAGAGTGCGCCAAGCTGCTCTCTATGGGGCCCATTAAGGCGGTTTAAGACATTTGGACATATATAAGATAACTCAACCCCATTTTAAGTCATTATTTTTCAGTATATTCAGACCTTATAACCCTAAAAACATTCTCTCAAGGTTCTCTCATGATCCAAGACCCAAACAAAGGGCAAACAACACAAATCAAATGTCGGGAATCCCGTGGTGCTAGTAAGTTTCTTGTTTTTCTTGTTGTTGCTGATTTTTGTGTTGTTCCAGCTCGTGTGGGAGGTTGTTTTAAGTGCTTTATGTTCTGTAAATACACCTTCAAGTTTTTAATATCAACCCTAGGTGATTTCAAGTCTTCTAAAGTAATTCTAGTGCCGAAAAACCCGAATTAATTGCTAGTTTCGCTTCCTTGTTCTTGTGGCAGAATTGAAGGGATATTTCGAGGAAAATTAAGGTCAAATTGGAGTTGTTCTTTCTGTTTAAAGGTATTGAACCTCTTACTCTATATATATTTAAGATTATCCAAGTTGTGGCTAAGTCGTTGATGCTAGAACTTGTGAAATATATATCGAAAGGCTTGGTAGTAATGTTGTTAGTTGGTGGACTGTTTTGGAGGCTCAATATGATTATTAATGATGTTGTTTGGGCTGTTTGGTGATTGTATTGACTTGTTTGAAGTCATATAAAGGGGGGAAGTGCTGTCCGTTTCATCGTAAAATAGGTTGCGGTCGATACATAATAGTTACGACGCTTAAACGATAATGATAGTGTCATTTCTTTTATTGTAGACTAAGGAGTCGTGACATTTGCATAGCTTGAGGTTGGGCAGTATATACAAGGTATGTGAGGCTATCCCCTTCATTCTTTTGCACGACTCCGATTGTACATAATGTAATGAACGAGCTCCCAAAGATACTCTACTCTTAGAAGCTAGCAGTACTTACATTGCTGCCCTTCTTAAGAAACGATTGATATTGATGTTACTTCTCTTATTCTTATATTATCAATGTTGTTGGTAGTTCCTGATTCTTATAAGATTCTTGATGAAGAGTTAATCCTAATAACGTGTACGAAAGATACCAACCTTATGTCACTCTGAAAGGTTCAAAATGTGATTCCAATGAGTCCAGCATGCATCATATATATGTATCTATTTTACTCTACCGAGCCGCGCTATAGTCGGCCGGGTACGGCACCTATTGTGCAACCACTGATCAGTTGGGTTTTACCGAGCTCCACGTGGCCGGGTACGATTCTACCGAGCCCTATGATGGCCGGGTACGTTTTACCGAGCCTATTATGGCCGGGTACGATATGATGATGATGATTCCCACAAAGGCATATGTTTTAAACGTTTATGTATATATATATGTATGTATCATGTATTTCATGTCAGTAGCCCTCAGAGGTACCCAGATGTCACAGGTTGTATATTCCCTATCACTGTTTACATTATTGTTCTTACTTATGCTATTCTGCCTTACATACTCAGTACTTTATTCGTACTGACGTCCTTTTTATTTGTGGACGCTGCATGTCGTGCTACAGGTCCTGATAGACGGGTAGACGCAGCTCCCCCATCACAGTAGGCTATCCGGTTCAGCGTTATTGGCAAGATCCTTTCTTCGGACTTGCCGTGGTCTTGGTATGCATTTTTGTTATAGACATTATGGGTATGTCGGGGCCCTGTTCCGGCAATGTTGTAGCACTTATGTTCTTTTAGAGGCTCATAGACAGGTGTCGACTCATGTATGGTTTGGAATGCCTTGTCGGCTGATTTTTGTTGTATAGTCTTTCATGGCACCATGGTAGCTCGTACCTTATATATAGTTTCTTGACAGTCTTGTCGTCCCATGTTACGTATGTTCATGACATTATCTTTCATTGTTGGATGTTCATGATCCATGTCTTTCATTTATATTGGTCTTGTCGGCCCTTAAAGATAATAAGGAAGGTTAGATAAAATGTACGTTGGTGCTCGGCAAGTATGGCCCGGGTGCTAGTCATGACCCTCCAGTTGGGTCGTGACATAAAACCTCATGGAAACATATATGCTTCTTTCCCAAAAATACCAAGTATAATAATACATAAATCACGGTGCTAATAATAATAAGTATAATGGTGAATAACCACTAATAGCCCCCAAAACCCGGTGCCACAAGTGCATGAGATAACTAGGGAATATACAAAACTACTACTGCCACGACCCAATTCTCTTATAAGTCGTGATGACGCCCAGCGCCGCCACTAGGCAAGCCAACAACGAACTAACTACGTGATTTTACCTTTTAATAGATTTTCAAGTAATTAAACTTTCCTTAATTTAAAAGATTTAAGAAACAACAGGTTTAAAATAAATAAAACGAGAGCAACTGAGTGCAATTATAACCATAGAAATAATCCAAAATCACAAGTTTACTGGTGTGTGCCCAGACCTGGTGTCACAAGTATATGATCACTAATAGATTATACAAAACTCTAGCTAATGTCTGAAATAAAAATAGACAGGAATCAAAATAAAGGAGAGACTCTAGGAAGCTGTGGAACGGCTCAGGAAAGCAGCTCACCACTAGGCCTCCGGGTAGCGAGGGTGCGCATCGGGGTGACTACCAGATGCACCTATCTCAGAACCTGCATGATTAGTGCAGAAGTGTAGCGTGAGTACATAAACAACATGTACCCAGTAAGTATCAAGTCTAACCTCGAAGAAGTAGTGACGAGGGGTCGACTTTGACACTTACTATGGGCTAACAATAAAATGCAGGAATTATAATTAAGCATGGATTATGTAAAACAATTAATACAACTCAGTAACAAGCAGAGAATAATAATTCTTTCACTATCAACAAATTCCGAGTCAATTCCTGTCATTTAATTAATTATAACCTCTCAAGCCATCAATTTATATCAAGTAAAATTAGACTCCGAGTATCATCACGCACGATTTATGCCAAGGTTGTACGACTCGATCTAGAAATATATTGTGCACTGCCGAGGGTCGAACAACACGAACCATAGATTCATCTATAAACGTGCCGAGGCGAACGTCCCGCTCCCATGAGAGTAGAGGAAATTTACCTCACTCGCAGAAATACTTACGACGCGGGTGAACATAGAACTATCAGAGTCATTATAAAATTCTTCAATTCTTCCCAAACATAAGAAATCCAACTAGAGACTTTAAATAATAAAGTCCTTAATCTCAGCTCATTTCAAAGCAGTTAATGTGCATAACCAACATAGTAGTGCAAACAAAATACGGTGTAAGCCTAAGGCTACCCAAACCTCACATAGAATATAGCTACGCACGGACTCTGGTCACCTAGTGCGTACGTAGCTCCCCACACATATAACTCACAACAAAAATACACCTAAGGGGATGAGTTTCCCCCTTACAAGGTTAGGCAAGAGACTTACCTCGTTCTCAAGCTCTATCCCAATCCACAAATATGCTTTAAATACTGAACTCATTGCCAAACGACCCGAAACTAGTCAAATGTTATATAAATTAATCAATACATGTTCAAAAGTTCATAATTTAACTATTAGAGTGATTACCCAACCCCAATTAAAAGATTCCTAAAATTCACTCCTGGGCCCACGTGCCAGGACTTCGGAATTGTTTGAAGATAAATGTTACCCATAACCTCACGAACTCAAATATATAATTTTTACTCAATTCCATAACCATTTTCGTGGTTAAATTCCATTCTTATCAAAACCTAGGTTGTTCATCTAAACCCATAATTTTCACATATTTACATATTAAAATCTACCCATAATCTATGTATTTAACTTACATTAGGTATAGATTACTTACCTTCAAGTTTCTAGGTGAATACCCCTCTCAAGAAGATCCAAACTCGCCCCAAGAAGTGAAATAAATGAACAAAACATGGCCTAAGTCCGTATTTGAACGACCTCGCTGCCTTCAGTGATTTTGCTTCTGTGGCTCCATAGCCGCATATGCGGAAAGGGACTCGCAGATGCGGTCTTCCCCTCAGTTGGCTCCCTCGCTTCTACGACCAGCGGCTTGCTTCTGCGGTGAGTGCGTCGCACCTGCATCCCCATCCCGCTTCTGCGATGGCTTTGTTCACACATGCACCTCTGCAGGTGCGGTACCTGCCCCACTTCTGCAGTCACTGGGCAGCCCACATTGGGCATCTTCTTCGGTCCTTGGCTCGCTTCTGCGAGCTCGCACCTGCAGCTGGCCCTCCGCAGGTGCGGTTGCACCAGAAGCTGAGAGCTTCAGCTGATTAGCCAAAGCCAAAAAGGCTTCCGCGCATCGTCCGAATGAAATCTGAGGCCCACGAGGCCCCGTCCGAACATACCAACAAGTTCGGAATCATAAAATAGACTCGCTCTCACCCTCGGAATGCATAAAACTACATCAAAACTAAGAATCAAACAAAATTGAATCAACTTATGAACTTCAAGTTCTTCTAACTTACTCTGAATGCGCCGAAACATACCTAGACTACTCGGAATGACACCAAATTTTGCGTGCAAGTCTTAAATCACCATACAAAACTATTCCCAGTCTCGGAATCCCAATTGGACCTTGATAACACCAAATCCTACTTCAAACCAAATTTAAAGAACTTTAAAACCTTCAAGATGCCAATTATCAATATTAAGCGCCGAAATGCTCCCGGGTCATCCAAAACCCGATCCAAACATATTCCCAAGTTCGAAATTACCATACGAACCTATTGGAACCATCAAATCCCGATTCCGAGGTCGTTTACTAAAAATATTGACCAAAGTCAAACTTAGCTCTTTTTGCCAACCTTAAGGAACCGAGTGTTGTGATTTCAACCCGAACCCTTCCAAATCCCGAACTAATCATCCCCGCACGTTATATAGTAGTAAAAGCACATATGGGGAGTCTTATTTAGGGGAACATGGATCTATAAGCCAAAACAACATGTTGGTCATTACATTCTCCACTTCTTAAACAAACATTCGTCCTCGAATGGGTCTAGAATCATACCTAGAGTGCTGAACAAGTGTGGATATCTACTCCGCATGTCCTCCTCGGTCTCCCAAGTCGCCTCCTGGACTGGTTGGCCCCTCCACTAAACCCTTACTATAGAAATCTTCTTGGACCTCAACTGGCAAACCTGTCTATCAACAATGGCAACTGGCTCCCCCTCGTAACCCAGACTCTCATCTAGCTGAACCATGCTGAAGTCTAACATGTACGACCTGTCAACATGATACCTCCGGAGCATAGACACGTAGAAAATTAGATGAACTTCCGATAGACTGGGAGGCAAAACAAGCTCATAAGAAACCTCCCCAACTCGTCTCAACACCTCAAATGGGCCTATAAACCTTGGGCTCAACTTGTCCTTCTTCCCAGACCTCATGATTCCCTTCATCGGTGAGACTTTCAAGAGAACCTTCTCTCCCACCATAAATGATAAGTCATGCACCTTCTGATACGCGTAACTCTTCTATCTGGACTGTGCTGTGCGAAGTCGCTCCTGAATCAAATTTACCTTTTCCATGGCATCCTTCACCAAATCAGTACCATATACCTTAGCCTCACCGGGCTCAAACCATCCGATGGGTGAACGACATCGCCGACCATATAAAGCCTCAAATGGAGCCATCTCAATGCTGGAGTGATAACTGTTGTTGTAAGAAAACTCAACCAAAGGCAAGAATCCACTGCCCTCCAAAGTCAATCACACATGCTCTGAGCATGTCCTCCAAGATCTGAATTGTCCGCTATGACTGCCCATCGGTCTGCGGATGAAAGGATGTGCTGAGATCTACTCGAGTCCCTAACTCACTCTGTACTGCTCTCCAGAAATGCGAAGTAAACTGAGGGCCTCTATCTGATATGATGGAGCATACCATGCAACCTAACAATATCCTGAATATAAATCTAGGCCAGCCTCTCTGAAGAATACGTGGTCATAACCGGAATGAAGTGTGCCGACTTGGTCAACCTGTTGATAATGACCCAAACTGCATCAAACTTCCGCAAGGTCCGCGGCAACCCAACTACGAAATCCATAGTAATGCGCTCCCATTTCCACTCAGGTATAGTCATCTGCTGGAGTAGGCCATCTGGCTTCTGATGCTCATACTTAACCTGCTGGAAAATTAGACACCTCATAACATACTCAACTATGTCCTTCTTCATTCTTCGCCACCAATAATATTTCCTCAAGTCGCGATACATCTTTGTAGCACCTGGATGAATAGAATACGAAGAATTGTGTGCCTTCTCTAGAATCATCTCCTTCAGCCCATCAACATTAGGAATACATAGACGACCCTGGAGTCGTAGAACACCATCCTCGCCGATAGTAACCTCCTTGGCACCACCCTGTAGTACTGTCTCTCCGAGAGCCAACAAGTGTGGATCATCAAACTGATGAGCCTTGATCTGCTCCAATAGTGAAGACTGGGCAACGACACATGCAAGAACTTGACTAGGCTCTGAAATATCCAACCTCACAAGTCTGTTGGCCAAGGACAAAATATCCAAAGCCAATGGCCTCTCCACAGCTGAAATGAATACCAAGCTACCCACATTCTCCGCCTTTCTTCTTAAGGCATCCACAACTACATTCGCCTTGCCCGGATGATAAAGGATGGTGATATCATAGTCTTTTAGTGACTCAAGCCATATGCGCTGCCTTAAATTGAGATCCCTCTGCTTGAACAAATGCTGCAAGCTACGATGATCGTTGTAAACCTCACATGACACCACATAAAGATAATGTCTCCAAATCTTAAGAGCATGAACAATTGCGACTAACTCCAAATCATGTACAGGGTAATTCATCTCATGGGGTTTTAGCTGACATGAAGCATATGCAATAACTTGCCCCTCATGCATCAATACACATCCCAAACCAATGCATGAAGCGTCGCAATACACAGTATACATCCCTGAACCGGAAGGCAACACTAATACCGGTGCTAAAGTCAATGCAGCCTTGAGCTTCTGAAAGCTCACCTCACAATCATCGGACCATCGGAACGGAGCACCCTTCTGGGTTAACCTAGTCAAAGGTGCTACAATAGATAAGAAACCCTCCACAAACCGACAATAATAACCAGCTAACCCCAAAAAACTCCTAATCTCAGTCGTTGTGGTAGGACGAGGCCAACTCTTAACTACCTCGATCATTTTGGGATCAACCTTAATACCCTCTCCCGATACAACATGTCCCAAGAATGCTACAGAATCTAGCCAAAACTCACACTTGGAGAACTTAGCATATAGCTTCTATTCCCGCAAGGTCCGAAGCACCACTCTCAAATGCCGCTCGTGCTCCTCCATGTTGCGCGAGTAGATCAAAATGTCATCAATGAAGACAATGACAAACGAATCAATATATGGCCTGAACACCCAGATTATCAAATCCATGAACGTCGTTGGGGCTTTAGTCAAATCGAATAACATCACTAGAAACTCATAATGGCCATATCTAGTCTAGAAAGCAGTCTTCAGAACATTCTAATCCTGAATCTTCAACTGATGGTACCCCGATCTCAATTCGATCTTAGAGAACACTTTGGCACCCTGTAACTGGTCAAAGAAATCATCAATACGCAGCAACATGTATTTGTTCTTAATGGTGACTTTGTTCAACTGGCGGTAATCAATGCACATCCGCATAGTTCCATATTTCTTCTTCAAAAATAACACCGGTGCACCCTACGACGATACACTCGGTCTGACAAACCCCTTTGCTAGCAACTCCTCAAGTTGTTCCTTTAACTCTTTCAGAGCCATACGGTATGGTGGGATAGATTTAGGCTCGGTACCTGGAGCCAAATCAATACAGAAATCAATATCACGATATGGTTGCATGCCTGGAAGATCAAAATCAAACACATCGGCAAACTCCCGGACTACGGACACTGAATCAATCGCCGGATCTCTACAGTAGTATCCCGAACATGGTCCAGATAAGCCAAATAACCCTTCTCGACCATGTGTCGAGCCTTCATAAAAGGGATAACCCGACTAGATGCACTGAAAGACGAGCCCTTCCACTCCAATTCTAGGCAACTCTAGCATCTCCAAGGTAACAGTCTTGGCATGGCAATCAAGGATGGTGTGATATGGAGACAACCAGTCCATGCCCGGGATGACCTCAAAGTCGGTCATATCAAGCAATAAAATATCCGCTCTAGTCTCATAACCACAGAATGTAACAATACAGGACCGACAGATCCGACCCATAACAACAGAATCGCCCACAGGAGTGGACACATACATAGGAGCACCCAGGGACACACGAGAAACACCCATTAAATAAGCAAATAGAGACGAGACATATGAATATGTAGACCCTGGAACAAATAATACTAAAGCATCCCTACCGTAGACAGAAATAATACTTGTAATCATGGCATCTGAGGCCACTGCATCTGGTCTGGTCGGAAAAGCATAGAATCTAGCTAGAGCGCCACCTGCTTGGCTTCCACATGTCTGACCTCAACCTCTAGAAGAACCCCTACCCACATGCCCTTCGCCTTTGGGTGGCCAGATGGCTGGTGCGGCAGCTGGTGCTGAAATCATGGGTTGGTGACCCTATTGTACTACCTTGCCCCGAAGTCTGGGATAAAACCTCTTCATGTGGCCAGGACCCCAGCACTCGTAATAACCCCTCAGAATGGAGGACTGCTGACCAAAAGTCTGACCCTGATGGCCTGAATACCCACTGGAGGAACCCTGAATAGTTGGCGGTCGGTAGGAACTCTCTGGCATGGCACTGAAGTAGGGCCGCATTGGAGCACCCCGAGGAGGCAGCAGTGCTGGATATGTGGGTCTGCTAGACTGACCCCTCACGAACTGACCTTTTCCCCCAGATGGGGCACCACTGAACTCCCCAGAATACCGAAACCGCTTATCCCTCATAGCCTGCTCTTGACCACGCTGGCGTGCACCTTTAATCCTCCGAGCTAACTCTACAACCAGCTCGTAAGAAGTCCCCATCTCAACCTCTCGGGACATAGTGTCTTGGCTAACATAGTGCAACCCTTCAACAAACCTCCGCACTCTCTCTGCATCTGTCAGAAGTATCATAAGTGCATGGGGAGACAACTCAGAGAATCTCGCCTCATAGTCGGTCACTGACATTTGGCCCTGTTGGAGCTGCTCAAACTGAAATCACAACTCTTCCCTCTAAGATGGTGGAATATTTTTGACCAAGAAGAGGCGTGGAAACTGATCCCAATTCATGGGAGGGGAACCTGCTGGTCTGCCAAGAAGATAGGACTGCCACCATCGACGGGCCCTGCCTTCCAGCTGAAAGGTAGTAAAGTCCACCCCATGGGACTCCAATATCCTCATGTTATGCATTCTATCCCTGCACTGATCAAAAAGGTCTTGGGGGTCCTCGCGTTGCTCACCTCCAAAGACATGAGGTTGTAACCTGGTCCATCTGTCTAATAGTCTACGCGGATCATCGACTGTAGCTGGTATGGGCTCAGGTATAGCTGCTGCAACTGGCTGAGCTCCGCCCATGGGTAGTGCACCCGAGGTCTGATATATGGCAGATGCATGCCCTGGAGCCTGAGTGGTAGGGGTCTGTGTTCCCCCTCCCACCTGAGATGTGGCTGGGTCTGCTGGGAATATACCAGCTTGAGTCATAGAATTCATGAACTGCAACATACAACCCATGACCTCCTGAAATCCCGGTTCGGATATGAAATCCACCGGGGTTGGCTCTGCTGCAGGAACCTCATTGTGCTTCTCAGTAATAGGATACTCTACTGGATCCACTAGTGGCATAGCTGGAGCAACTATGGGATGTCCTCGTCCCCTACCACTGGATGGAGCCCTCCCTCAGCCTCTGCCTTGACCTCTAGCAACAGGGGGAGTAGCTCAACCCTGATCTAGAACATCAGTTGCACACGTTCACACCATCTATGAGAGAATAATAGAAAGATACTTAGTATCACATCAACTGCATGATAGGAGATGAAGAAAGAGTAGTTTCCAAACACCCTATAGCCTCTCGAAGATAAGTACGAACGTCTTTGCACCAATCCGCAAGACTCTATTAGGCCTGCTCAGAACTTGTGAGACCTATGTGAACCTAGTGCTCTAATACCATGTTGTCATGACCCAATTCTCTTATAGGTCGTGATGGTGCCCAACGCCACCGTAAGGCAAGCCAACAGCGAACTAACTATGTTATTTCACCTTTTAATAGATTTTTAAGTAATTAAACTTTCCTTAATTTAAAAGATTTAAGGAACAACAGGTTTAAAATAAATAAAACGAGGGCAGCTGAGTGCAATCATAACCATAGAAATAATCCAAAACCACAAGTCTACAAGTGTGTGCCCAGACCTGGTGTCACAAGTGTATGAGCACTAATAGATTATACAAAACTTTAGCTACTGTTTGAAATAAAAATAGACAGGAATGAAAGTAAAGGAGAGACTCTAGGATGCTGCGGAACGGCTCAGGAAAGCAGCTCACCACTAGGCCTCTGGGTAGCGAGGGTGCGCATCGGGGTGACTACCAGATACACCTATCTCAGAACCTGCATGGTTAGTGCAGAAGTGTAGCGTGAGTACATAAACAACATGTACCCAGTAAGTATCAAGTCTAACCTCGAAGAAGTAGTGACGAGGGGTCGACTTTGACACTTACTATGGGCTAACAATAAAATGCAGGAATTATAATTAAGCATGGATTATGTAAAATAATTAATACAACTCAGTAACAAGCAGAGAATAATTATTATTTCACTAACAATAAATTCTGAGTCAATTCCTATCATTTAATTAATTATAACCTCTAAAGCCAATTAATATGTGGTAAAATTAGTCTCCAAGTATCCTCACGCACAATTTATGTCGAGGTCATACGGCCCGATCCAGAAATATATTGTGTATTGCCGAGGGTCGAACGGCATGAACCATAGATGCATCTATTAATCTGCCGAGGCGAACGACCCGCTCCCATGAGAGTAGAGGAAATTTATCTCGCTCGCAGAAATACTTACGACGCAGGTGAACATAGAACTATCAGAGTCATTATAAAATTCTACAATTCTTCCCAAACATAAGAAATCCAACTAGAGACTTTAAATAATAAAGTCCTTAATCTCAGCTCATTTCAAAGCAGTTAATGTGCATAACCAACATAGTAGTGCAAACAAAATACGGTGTAAGCCTAAGGCTACCCAAACCTCACATAGAATATAGCTACGCACGGACTCTGGTCACCTAGTGCGTACGTAGCTCCCCACACATATAACTCACAACAAAAATACACCTAAGGGGATGAGTTTCCCCCTTACAAGGTTAGGCAAGAGACTTACCTCGTTCTCAAGCTCTATCCCAATCCACAAATATGCTTTAAATACTGAACTCATTGCCAAACGACCCGAAACTAGTCAAATGTTATATAAATTAATCAATACATGTTCAAAAGTTCATAATTTAACTATTAGAGTGATTACCCAACCCCAATTGAAAGATTCCTAAAATTCACCCCCGGGCCCACGTGCCAAGATTCTTGGAAATATTCGAAGATAAATGTTAATCATAACCTCACAAACTCAAATATATAATTTTCACTCAATTCCATAACCATTTTCGTGGTTAAATCCCATTTTTATCAAAACCTAGATTTTTCATCTAAACCCATAATTTTCACAAATTTACAAGTTAACATCTACCCATAATCTATGTATTTAACTTACATTAGGTAAATATTACTAACCTTCAAGTTGCTAAGTGAATACCCCTCTCAAGAAGCTCCAAAATCGCCCCAAGAAGTGAAATAAATGAACAAAACATGGCCTAAGTCCGTCTTTAAAGAACCTCACTGCCTTCAATGATTTCTCGCCTCCATAGCCGCATATGTGGCTCTGTATCTGCGGAGAGGGACTCGCAAATGTGGTCTACCCCTAAGCTGGCTCCCTCGCTTATGCGACCAGCAGCTCGCTTTTGCGGTGAGTGCGTTGCACCTGCGTCCCCATCCTACTTCTATGATGGCTTTCTTCGCACATGCGCTTCCGAAGGTGCGGTACCTGCCCCACTTTTGCGATCCCTGGGCAACCCACATTGGTCAGTTTCTGCGGTCCTTGACTCGCTTCTACGAGCTTGCACTTGCGGCTGGCCCTCCGCAGGTGCGATTGCACCAGAAGCTGAGAGCTTCAGCTGATTAGCCAAAGCCAAAAAGGCTTTCGCGCATCGTCCGAATGGTATCCGGGGCCCAAAGGCCCCATCCCAACATACCAACAAGTTCGAAATCATAAAACGTACTCGATCGTACCCTCGAAACACATAAAACAACATCAAAACTAAGAATCACACCCCAAACCAAATTGAATCAACTAATGAACTTCAAGTTCTTCCAACTTACTCCTCACGCGCCGAAACATACCTAGACTAGTCGGAATGACACCAAATTTTGCGTGCAAGTCTTAAATCACCATACGGAACTATTCCAGGTCTCAGAATCCCAATGGAACCCCGATAGCACCAAATCCTACTTCAAACGAAATTTAAAAAACTTTTAAACCTTCAAGATGCCAACTATCAATATTAAGCACCAAAACGCTCTCGTGTCATCAAAAACCCGATCCAAACATACGCCCAAGTATGAAATCAACATACGAACCTATTAGAACCATCAAATCTCGATTCCGTGTTTGTTTACTAAAAATTTTGACCAAAGTCAAACTTAGCCATTTTTGCCAACCTTAAGGAAAGTGTTCCGATTTCAACCCGAATCCTTCCAAATCCCGAACTAACCATCCCCGCACATCATAAAATAATAAAAGCATATACAGAGAGTCTTATTTCTGGGAACGGGGATCTATAAGCCAAAACGACCGGTCGGGTCGTTACAACTACAGCTATTGTCTGAAGTAAAATAGACAAAAATAATAAATAAGGCAGAGGGAAACTCCAGTGCTGCAGATCGAAGCAAGGCAAGCAGCTCACCACTAAGTCTCCGTGAAAGTGCGTCTAAGTGCCCGTGTGACCACTGGAAGTACCTGTCTCGGTATCTGCACAATCAGTGCAAAAGTGTAGCGTGAGTATGTAAAATAACGCGTACTTAGTAAGTATCTAGTCTAACCTCGAGGAAGTACAGTAACGAGGGGTCGACTTGACACTTACTAGTGGTCAAACAAATCTCCAAACATGGATAAATATAAAGTTACTAAAATGTCATAACCGGCCTCGAAGGCATGAACTCAAGTGATATAAAAATCCAAATCAAGTCTCAAGTATTAAGCACGAGTCTGTCAAGGCGAACGGCCCGATCCCATAGGAATAGTGATACACAATACTGTCGAGGTGAACGGCCCGATCCCATAAGAGAGTGTTATTATACTGTCGAGGCGGAGGCCAACGAATCGATCCCATAGGAGTGGTGTTACCATACGGTTGAGGCGAATGTACTGATCCCATGAGAATAATATTATCATACTGCTGAGGCTAACGGCCCGATCCCATGAGAATAATATTACCACACTGCCGAGGTGAATAGTCTGATCCCATTAGAATGGACAAACTATTTCACTCACAAAAATACATGCGAGTTGAGAGGACACAGATTTATTGTTCATCAATTATTCCATAAATTTCCAAAATAGGAGACTCAGTCAATATTTTATTCTAACCTCCATCCGAGTCATAAATTAAGGAAAATCAATATACAAGGTGAATACAAATAACACATTTAAGGCATGATGTGAATCTATGTCTACCCCAACATAACATGAATATAGATACATATGGACTCTCTTCACCTCGTGTGTATGTAGATCCCACAACAAGTAGCACACAACAAGTAATTCACCTAAGGAGATACTTTTCTCTTACAAGATTAGGCAAGAGACTTATCCCGCTTTCAAGTTCACTATCCGGCTCTTAACCTCACTAGAAATCCCCAAACGACGCCAAGCAATCCGAAACTATTAAAAAGTCGTATAAACTAATCGATATACGCTCAAACATTCATAATTTAACTATTAAGCTAATTTCCCAACCAAATTCGAAAAGTCCATAAAAGTCAACCTCGGGCCCACGCGCTCGGATTCCGGAAATTTTCAAAGATAAATGTTACCCATGACCTCACAAACTCAAATTTATAACTTATTCCCAATTCCATAATTAATTTAGTCGTCAAATCCCACTTTTACCAAACCCTAGGTTTCCAACCAAATCCCACAATTTTCACTAATTCCTATGTTAAAATCTACCCATAATCTATGTATTTAACTCAAAAAATGGGTAGAATTCACTTACCTTATGATGCTTGATGAAAATTCTCTCAAAAGATCTCTCAAAACCGGCCAACCCAAGTGAAAATGAGAGAATATGAGCCAAATCTCATATTAAAAATTAAGTATGCCCAGTGATTCCTTCTTCGCGAACGCGGAAGGTCCATCGCGATCGCAAAGAGCAACTTCTGCCACTGACCAAAAATACCCTTCGCATTCGCGACCAGTCGGCCGTATTCGCGATGAACCAAAATCACATCTTTCCGTGTTCGCGATTCCCAGGTTGCGTTCATGAAGGCCAAATGCCTTTCTGCCCACCACCTCCTTTTCCTTCTTCGCGTTCGCGTCAAGACCTCCACGTTCGCGAAGGAGAGACAGTTACTCCCTCGTGTTCATAGAGCTTTCTTCACGTTCGTGATGAGTAGCCTGCTGCCCCCAAGAATTTCTTCTTCGTGATCGCGAAGCACACCAGCGCACCAGCATTTTCAGCCAAGTTTAACTTTGCTCCGGGTGGTCCGAAACACACCCGAACTACCTGGGACCCTGTCCAAATGCACCAACCAGTCCATAAACATGCTACAGACTTACTCAAAGCCTCGGAACACATAAAACAATACCGGAACCAAGAATCGCACCTCAAAACCACCTTAATCAACTTCTAAGCTTCAAACTCATTTCAACCAACTCCAAACGCGACCAAACATAATTAGACAACTCGGAATGACGTCAAAGTTTACGCACAAGTCATAAATCACAATACAAACGTATTCCAAGGCTCATAATCACAAACGGACATCGATAACACCAAAATTTACTTCAAGTCAAACTTAGGGAATTCTAAAACTTTCAAAATGCTAACTTTCAACAATAAGCACTGAAACGCTTCCGGCCCACCCAAAACTCGATCCGAACATACGCTCAATTCCAAAATCATCATACGAACCTATTGAAACCTTCAAATCCCGGTTCCTTGGTCGTTTACTAGATATTTTGAGTCAAGTCAAACTTGGCCACCTTAGGCCTCTATTATGGAACTAAGTCTTGTGAATTCAACCTGAACCCTTCCAAGACAAAACCAACCATCCCCCAAGTCATAAGAAAGTAAAATCACATATGTAAAGTCTTAAATAGGTGGACGGGGATCTATAAAGCAAAACGACCCATTGGGTCGTTACATTATTTTCTTATTTAAAATATTTTGGTGTGGTTTATAAATTTTTTTTGAACACCCTATAAATCATGATTAATTAATAGTTCCCCTATTTAATTTCATGCTGCAATGTTTGAGGTACGAAGATCAAAGTATTTATTTTTCATTATAAATATATTTTTTCAGTTTTTAAAAATAATATCTATATATTTAAATGATGTATGAAAGTATTGTAAGTCATAATAATTAATGTTTTAAATATGTAAGAAACTATATTAAGCATTTCAAGACTGAATTCTCATTAGCATCCTTCGAATTTACTTCCAGTACAATATACATAAAATAATAGTCGCTAATAAGTTGGAAGCACTGTCTTACAAGGAGTTTTCGGGAGGGAGATAGTGGAGGGAGATAGTCTCAAGAGGTATACGCCCAGTAATTCGATATGTACGCCCGAGCGTTGATGCACGTTCTTGCAGTCATGCGTAAGCCCAAGAGAAATTTTCAAATTAAAATAAATTTTCCTGAATAAGTGCTTCATATAAGACGTAAATTCTCAAAAGTCAGTTGGTATGTCATGCCCCAAAATCCATAAAAGGTCATGATGGCACCCAACATTATCATTAGGCAAGCCAATAGTGAACTATCTATTTAATTGCTCATTTTATTACTTTTGAAATCTTAAATCTTAATTAATAAAAAAGCTAGTATGAAAACAACCATGGTGATGTAAAGCATAAATGGAACATAAAAGAAATGAGGTAGTGATAATATTAGGCATAAGCCTTAATCATCTACTAGAGCTTCCCAAAATCCGGTGTCACAAGTACAGGAGAATCAACTAAGAAGTACAATAATAATACAACATCTGTCTGAAATATAAAATAGACATGATAAAGTAAATAAATATGATGGAGACTTTGTGTGTTGCGGCACATAGCATGGAATGCAGCTCACCATAAAGTCCTCTCAGCAGCTACGCCTACGTGCCAAGATGACTACTAAATGAACCTGTTAGATTATGCACAATTAGTGCAGAAGTGTAGCATGAGTACGTAAATCAAATCTTACCCAATAAGTATGTAATGATCCGACCGGTCGTTTTGCTTTCTAGATCCTTGTTCCCCTAATTAGTATGTGTTTTTACTATTTTATGACCTGCGGGGATGGTTAGTTCGGGTTTGGAAGGGTTCGGGTTGAAATAGGAATACTTAGTTCCTTAATAGTAGCCTATAATTGTTAAATTTAACTTGAGTCAATATTTTTAGTAAATGACCTCAGAACCGGGATTTGATGGTCCCAATAGGTTCGTATGATGGTTTTTGACTTGGGCGTATGTTCGGATCGGGTTTCGGATGATCTGGGAGCGTTTCGGTGCTCAATATTGAAAGTTGGCGCATTGAAGGTTTTCCAAGTTCTTTAAGTTTGGTTTGGAGTAAACTTTGGTGTTATCGAGGTTTGTTTGAGATTTCTAGCTCGGAAATAG
The DNA here is from genome assembly GCF_000715075.1 of Nicotiana tabacum. NCBI lineage: Eukaryota > Viridiplantae > Streptophyta > Magnoliopsida > Solanales > Solanaceae > Nicotiana > Nicotiana tabacum. The sequence goes on from NC_134098.1 coordinate 16,627,042, forward strand.
TTCTGTATGGTGGTTTATGACTTACACACGAACTTTGGCGTCATTCCGAGTTGATTTGGCAGGAATTGGACGCGCGAAAGTGGTTTTAGAAATTTTTGAGTTTCATAATTTGATTCATGCATTTTGCCATCCGATTCATATTTCTAGATGTTATTTTGGTATTTCGATCATGCGAGCGGGTCCGTATTATGTTGTTATATGTGTGAGTGTAATTGGATGGGATCCCGGGGGCCCCGGGTGCAAGACAGATTGGAATCGGACTCGGAATTAGACTTGGGGGAAAACTATTGGTGCTTCTGATTTGGTGCGTTCGCACCTGCATTATTTTGGCCGCAAGTGCGAGCTCGCAGAAGCGAGCTTGTGATCGCAAAAGCGTCCTGGGAGTGAGTGGCCAGTGGTCCGCAAAAGCGAAGAAGTTCTACATGAGCGAACTCGCTTCTGCGATGATTGGGCCGCAGATGTAAAGGAAGGCCAGCCAGGCGTGGGTCACAGGTGTGATAGGCTTTCTGCAAAAGTGGGTCCGTAGAAGCGAGAGCCTGTCTGCAGAATCAATGAGAGGCGGCCTAGTCAAGGACCGCACTTGCGATTGTTTTTTCGCAGGTGCGACCCAAGGTCCGCAGATCATGATATCAATTTCTATATTGATTTGGATCTAGGTACCCAGCCTATCTCTATTCCACCGTACCGCATGGCTCCGAAAGAGTTGAAGGAACATCTTGAGGAGTTGCTAGCAATGAGGTTCGTCAAAGCGAGTGTGTCGCCTTGGGGTGTTGTTTGTGAAGAAGAAGGATGGGACTATGCGGATGTGCATTGATTACCGCCAGTTGAAAAAAGTTACCATTAAGAACAAGTACTCGTTGCCGCGTATTGATGATTTCTTTTACCAGTTTCTGGGTGTCAGGGTGTTCTCTAAGATCGACTTGAGATCTGGGTATCATCAGCTGAAGATTCATGCTTCGGATGTTTCGAAGACTGCCTTCCAAACTAGATATGGTCACTATGAGTTTTTTGTGATGTCCTTCGTCTTGACTAACACCCCGACAACATTTATGGATTTAATGAACCGAGTGTTCAGGTCGTATCTTGATTTTTTTGTCATTGTCTTCATTGATGACATATTGATATACTCGCGTAGCATGGAGGAGCACGAGCAGCATTTGAGAGTTGTGTTTCAGACCTTGCAGGAACAAAAGCTATATGCTAAGTTCTCCAAGTACGAGTTCTGGTTAGATTCTATGGCATTATTGGGGCATGTTGTATAAGGCAAGGGTATTAAGGTAGATCCCAAAAAGATTAAGGTAGTCCAGAGGTGGCCTCAACCTACCACAACGACCGAGATCAGGAGTTTTCTAGGGTTAGCAGGCTATTATCGTCGGTTTGTGGAGGGTTTCTCATTTATTGCAACACCTTTGACTCCTCTCCTGTGGTCTGACGACTGTGAGGCGAGCTTTCAAAATCTCAAGACAACTTTGACTACATCACAAGTTTTAGTGTTGCCTTCCAGTTCGGGGATGTATACTGTATATTGCAACACTTCATGTGTTGGCCTGGGTTGTGTATTGATGCAGGAGGGGCGCGTTATTATACATGCTTTACTTCAGTTGAAGCCCCACGAGAAGAATTATCACGTACATGATTTGGAGTTGGTTGCGATAGTTCATGTTCTTAAGATCTGGAGACATTATTTTTATGGGGTGTCCTGTGAGTTTTACAGCGATCATCGCAGCTTGCAGCATTTGTTCAAGCAGAGGGATCTCAATTTGAGGCAGCGCAGGTGGCTTGAGTTACTAAAGGACTATAATTTTACCATACTTTATCATCTGGGTAAGGTGAATGTGGTTGTGGATGCCTTGAGCAGAAAAGCAGAGAGTATGGGGAGTTTGGAATTCATTTTAGCGAAGGAGAGGCCATTGTCTTTGGACATTCATTCCTTAGCTAACAGACTTGTGAGGTTGGATATTTCTGAGATTAGTCGAGTTCTTGCATGTGTAGTGGCTCAGTCTTCATTTGTTGAGCGGATCAAGGTTCCTCAGTACGATGATCCGCACTTGTTGTTTCTTTGAGAGACGATACTACAAGGTGGTGTCGAGGAGGTGACTATCAGTGGGGATGGTGTTCTGTCGCTCCAAGTCGCCTATGCATTCCTAATGTTGATGGCTTGAGGGAGAAGATTCTAGAGGAGGCACACAATTCTCGGTATTCTATTCATCTAGGTGCTACGAAGATGTATCGCTACCTGAGCCTCATTATTGGTGACGGCGGATGAAGAAAGACATAGTTGAGTATGTAGCGAGGTGCCTAAATTTCCAGCAGGTTAAGTATGAGCACCAAAGGCCAGGTGGCCTACTTCAGCAGATGGTTATACCTGAGTGAAAATGGGAGCGCATTACTATGGACTTTGTAGTTGGGTTGCCGCGGACTTTGAGGAAGTTTGATGGAGTTTGGATCATTGTCGACAGGTTGACCAGGCCGACACACTTTATTCCGGTTATGACTACGTATTCTTCAGAGAGATTGGCCCAGATTTACATTCAGGAGATTGTTCGGTTGCATGGTGTGCTTGTTTCCATCATTTCAGATAGAGGCCCTCAGTTCACTTTGCACTTTTGGAGAGCAGTTCAGAGCGAGTTGGGTACCTGGGTAGAGCTCAGCATAACTTTTCATTCGTAGACCGACGAGCAATCGGAGCGGACAATTCAGATTCTGGAGTATATGCTCAGAGCATGTGTCATTGACTTCGGAGGTCAGTGGGATAGATTCTTGCCCTTGGTCGAGTTTGCTTACAACAACAATTATCATTCTAGCATCAATATCATTCTAGTTATCAACTGTCAAATCCGGAACAAACTTCCATAGTCCACAACCAAAAGACTAGAGCGTTTCTTAGACATAAACTCTCCAATCAGCGACAGTACCCGAATCTTCAAACCTAATTTCAATCTGTACCATTTAAATGATTAACACGTCACACTTGCACAGTCGTCCCGTGGGAGATACTCCTAAACCTCCCCCACCATGTAGCAAAATTTGCACATCCGTGGCTACCAACTATACTATTACGACAATGCAAATCAAGAATCCGTAAATCAATACACAATGCCTCTTCCACAGAACATCAATATCAAGCGACACAAAATAGCGCCATCATACTCTGAACATCAGAAATGTTCCCCCGCTCCTCCGAGCTCATGACATTCTTATCAAAACCGAACCGTAACCTTGATCCTCACCTCCCTATTTCCATATCGCTCATTGCACCTATCGTGCTGCAAGGCGAGAGTACAAGAATTTCATCATAACCCCTGAACCACCAGTAGAATAAACACATCATCGGCTAGAAACCTTTCACTTAACTCATTTCAGAAGAACAATTGCAACATGCAGCCAAATTCCCATAACTGCAAAAAACATGCAAACTTCAAGTCGCGGTCTAAATCGTATAACTCTTCTGGGATCCATTTACACATACAAAAGCCATCAGAATCAAATACCTCCAAATCAATCAAATTACGGTGGTTGTCAAGCCCGCATGTACAGCCACGAACCACCTGTATAGCCTTACTATACCGAAGGAACTGATCATTTCCAGACTATGCTGATTCAAGTCACTACTAACTGACTCAACTTCTTCTGATTTACTCTTGGCTTGCCTTCGAAATAATTGCTCTATGCAAACACACAACGGACCTCAAATAACACTCATCCCGAGTGGCCCAAATCACAAGACCATGTTGTCTCAATGTTCATAAGCCATTTTATACCCTCATAATAAACTTCATAGTACCTCCAACGGATACACCCACTCTGAAAGACCTTCTGCTAATCTGAAATTATTTCTCCCGTTTCTCTAGCACTGCACCGCATACCCGATGATAACATAGAAATTATCTCAAGTACCCTTCGCACTCAGCTACAAAACCCAATCCTTAGCCACATAACAAACCCAAAAATCCTTAGGCCTCGCACTTAAATTCTTAAACCCACCAAAACTATTATTGAGAGTCACCCACTCTGACCTGGTCCCGAATATATAACCAAACTCTAATGCTCTGTTAGCACATGAACACTTCCAAAGAAGCAACCAGACGAATTCTTTTCCTTGTACATCACATCCACAAGAAGTATGAAATTTGAGTCATTCCCCAACATTCACATAAACCAATAAGGCAAAAATATAACACATATGCCCATCAAATCCCTTGCTCGAGTTACCCCAATGTTCCCTTCCCTTAGTCACAGTTAATCCACCAATGTACCGATGACCAGAAACTGCATAGGCGCACAACCATTTGATCCAATCATAGATAATGGGCTCCCCCACTTAGCTTTAAGCTACAATCACATAAATCCAGAACCCACAATGACTCCTCCTTCTTAGTTACAATGATCTCGCACCGTTAATCCACCAAATTTCTCACAATATCTTGTTAAAATTTTCATAAAAAATTATGAATTATCAGCCACAACCGCACAGTCGACCTCCTCGCAGTCGTACCATCTTCTTCAAGCGATCCAAGCTCACATCGTAGTAAATGCCTTCCGCGGGTAGAAAGTAGAACTCTTCGTAGGAACTTTATCAAAAATCATGCAACCGCTAACCTGCTCACAAGAGATAGCCCACATGTGTAATTCCATATCTATATCTTCCAACGACATTGCCCTGGTTACAACTACCAGGAAATCAGTAAACCCTCCTGAGCCCATGCTCGTCCACCAGCTGTAAGAGTCCGTTCATTTCCCATTAGCATCAACTGATGGTCCAACAATAAGTTCCAAAACTAGAAGTCATGTTGCATCCCAAAATGATAATCAAGCTTTCACACCCCTCTTCATTCCAAGCAAACTTCTTTCCGTCATATTCAAACTTTCTCAGTATAAAAGCCACTATCCCAAATGAAATTCATATACTTAGTCATTTGCCCACCATGATCCCCACATCGCTCTAAAATTTCTCAAATCATATGGCTATCCTACCACAGAATCCATATGATACTCTGCCACTCCCACTTCGGTTAAACCATCTCCTTAAGTAAACTACTAGGCTTTTGTTGCTCATACTTGACCTGCTAACAATCCACCCAACGCAATGCAGACCTATCCATGTCCCTTATTATTATCCGTCACCGGTCATGGCACTCCAAGTCATGATCTATATCCGTAGCATTCGAATAAATAAATTTTCATCCACTCTAAGCCTCTTTAATATCATCTTCCTCGAACCCTCAATACTGGAAACACTGATTCGTCCCCGAAGCCGCCACACATTGCCATCTCTGATAACTGCCTCTTAGGTACTATTTCACAACACCCTGCCCCAAAGGCAACCAAAGAAAACCATCATACTAACGAGCCTTAATGCATTCAAACAAGGACAACGACACCTCATCACAACCAAGAATTCCACAAAGTTCGAAAATATCTGATCTCGCCACTTCGTCAACTAGAGATTGAACATCCATAGTCTAATTGCCTTTCCTCCGCTGGAATTGAATACCGAACCTCTAAACTATGAATTGAGTATTCCTCCTCTCGATTCATTCGCTTCCACGACACATATTTAAGCACCCTACCATTTACTTTAGCACTGTGCGATAACAACACATGAACATCACAATACATTATGCATAGCCTCGAACCGTAGACAACGCTACCACTGAGCTGAGATGACAGAACACCCTTTCTCAAGATGACGATAATTGCCCGCCCAAATACGCAGGGAAAAACATCCTTCACCATATCTACAACATCTATACAACTTACAGGTGCCCAACTGAGTCTGAATGCTTGAAATCGCATAAAAATGAGTAGGAAGAAAATGAAGACATAAGCTTCAATGAAATCAAACTGCACGACCAGGAATCAAGAAGTGAAGTTCTCCTAACAGTCATGTAGCCTCTCAAAGATAAGTGCAGACGTCTTCGTACCGATCCGCAAAACTCTACTAGACTTGATCATGGCTCGTGAGACCTAAGTAAACCTAGTACTCTGATACCAAGCTATCACGGTCCAAAACCCATAAAAGGTCGTGATGGCGCCCAACGTCACCGATGTATCTATTTAATTTCTCATTTTATTACTTTTAAAATTTTGAATTTTAATTAATAAAGAAGCTAGTATAAAAAACCCATGGTGATATAAAGCATAAATGGAACATAAAAGAAATGAGGTGGTGATAATACTATGCATAAGCTATAATCATCTACTATAGCTCCCCAAAATCCGGTGTCACAAGTACATGGGCATCTACTAAGATAATACAACATATGTCTAGAATATAAAATAAACATGATAAAGTAAATAAATATGATGGAGACTCTGTGTGCTGTGGTACATAGCATGGAATGCAGCTCACCATAAAGCCCCCTAAGCAGTTGCACCTACGCGCCAAGATGACCACTAATGAGCATGTCAGATCCTGCACAATTAGTACAAAAGAGTAGCATGGGTACGTAAATCAACGTGTATCCAGTAAGTATCTAGCCTAATCCCGGAGAAGTAGTGACGAGGGGTCGACATCGATATTTACTAGTGGTCCAATAAATTAATATAATAAAATATAAACAGATATGAAACAAAACAGTAACAATAAGGTAAGATCGGTAACTAGCAAAAATCCTCCAACATTTGTGACAATGTGAATTTCTCAAAATCTCGTATATTATCTCAACAGATAAGAAATATCAAGTTCTATCTCCAACACACAAGGATTATCATATACATGTCAGGCTTCAATTAAAGTGAATACTCTGACTCCTAGAGATATTGCGCACGAGTTATGCCGAGGTCGTACGACCCGATCTAGAATAGTGTGTACACTGCCGAGGGTTGACCGGCGCGAACCATAGATGCATCTCAAAATATTTTTGAGGCGTTCGGCCTGATCCACAGGAAAGGAAGGAACTTATTACATTACGGGCCGCGTGTTTGCAACACAAGTACAGGAGCATAAAGTAAACATGATTTTTACCGTCTATCAAATATCTCACCAAAAAACTCAAGGTGATAAATCTCGGCCTAACATATTCCCAAATCAAATTTTAATTATAAATTCAAGTGATTTAAACTAGCAAATTGAGTTCAAATAATTCAAACATTACATGATAAACTCCTAAGTCTACCGGATATAAACATATTTTTAGCTGCATACGGACTCTCGTCATCTCGTGCGTACATAACACTCGCAACTAGTAGCACATAACAATTTAATATCTACGGGGTAATTTCCTCCTCACAAGGTTAGACATGAGACTTAGCTCGCTCCGAAGTTCCACAACCGGCTCCAATGCCTCTCTAACACCTCAAACCGATGCCCATCGATCCGAACAAGTCAAACAACGTGCAAACCAATAAAAAATATACTCCAACACTCATAATTAATCAATTTATAACAATTCCCAAATCAGTTCGAAAAGTCAACAAAGTCAACTCTCGGGTCCACGTACCCTGATTCTGAAAATTTCTGAAGAAAAACATTACCCCTAACGCCACGAACTCAAATATATAATTTATTCCTAACTTCATGTCCAATTTTGTGGTAAACAAAATAATCAATTTCTAGGTTTTCTTCAAAAATTTCACAAATTTCTACAAATTTTCATGTTTAAATCCATATATAACTCATGTATTTAGCTCACAATATGTATGAATTCACTTACCACATGATGGATAATGGAATGGCACTTCAAAATCGCCCCAAGCTCGACTTCATTGAAGAATTGAGATAAAATAACCCAAAATCTGACTTTCCAAACTTATACACTTCGAGACGACCCTTTATCGTGAACATGGCACTACCCTCGCGTTCGCGAAACTCAACCAACTCTGGACCCAAAACTTTCTTTGCGAATGCAAGAATAGTCTCGCGAATGCGATGCTTCAGCAGGCTTCCCTACCGCGAATGCGTCCACGCCATCGCGGACGCGAAGGCCAAATCCCCCAGGCTAGCTTCTTCAGCACGAAAGCGAAGCTGACATCGCGAATGCGTAGCATTGCCGTCCAAAAGTTCGAGAACGCGAGACAGCAGTCACAAACGCGAAGCACAAAAATTCCAGCAGCCAAAATCCTTCTTCGCAAACACGTGAATCCCTTCGCGTTCGCGAAGAACAACACCAGACACTAGCACCTACAGGTGCAAAATAAAGGAAAAATGGTCTGAAACACACCTGAGGCCTCCATGACCCCGCCTAATCATACTAACCAGTTCCAATACCTTATCCAAACTTATCCAAAGGCTCGAAATGCCACGAATAATATCAAAACTATGAATCGACGATCGAAATTCTTCTTTTAACTTTCAAACATCCAAACTTCTCCGAACACATCCGAATCATACTTAAACATTCCATAATGACGCAAAATTTTATGTACAAATCATGAATCACAATACGAACCTACTCTAAGGCTCGGAATCCTCCCAAACGTACATCGATAACACCAAAGTTCACCTCAAATCAAATTTAGGAAATTCTAAAACCCTCAAAATGCCAACTTTCCACATTAAGCGCTGAAACATTCTCGGGCAATCTGATACTCAACCCGAACATACGCCCAAGTACAAAATCATCATATGAACATATTGGAACCTTCAAATCCCGATATCGTTTACTCAAAAGTCAAACTTGGTCAACTTTTTCAACTTAAAGCTTTCGAATTGAGAATTTTCCTTCCAAATCAACTCCGAACTCCCCGAAAATCGAAACCAACCATATGTGCAAGTCATAATACATGAAGTAAATCCACTCAAGGTCTCAAACCGCCGAACGACGTGCTAGAACTCAAAACGATCGGCCGAGTCGTTATACTGTAATTACTCAAATTGTTTAAAACGGAACTGAAATATCAAATTTAAAAGGCAATACATTTTTTTATTGCTAGAGTCCTAATTTATTGTCTTTCCTTATTCTTTATCTTGGCCGCTAGTCTGTTGCTATCTCCCAAAAGCAATGAATAGGCATTTGTTTTTTTTTTTGTTTTTTTGCAAATAAAAAGAAAATTCCATTTTCCTCTATAGCAGCAAGTTCAAAGTTCAAATTACAGGTTAATCATCTTTTTTGTTACTCCATATAAAAAAATTTATTTTTTTCAACTCAAGTTACTTGTACTTATAAGTAGGGTATAATGAATTATTTTGACTAGTTCTTAGTGGGGATGAAGCACATCTATACATATTTTTTACTTATTTATAATTTTCTTCAATTTTTATGTAATTTTACCTATTTAAAAATATTTACTATAATTATATTATTTTATAAGAATTAAAAATTAAATACTCATGAAACTTACTGCTCGCTAAGGCATACGTAAAACGGCTCAATTCTTTTAAAATGCTGATAGGAAGAATAATATATATATTCGCCCACCCAGCCTCCACGCCACAAAAGCTGAATTTTGGAGAGTCAAATACTAGTTTGCCTTTTGGCAGGTCAATTAGTCAACCACTATTAATTTAATAAGTGGAGTACTACTATATGTAAAGCAAAGGCAAAATGCCTTTCCTTCTGCAGCAAGTCAACTTTTTTTTTTTTTTTTTTTTAATCATATCCACCTTTTTTTTCTTTTTGCTTCATCAGCAAACTCCATTATTACTAATCAAATAAATGTTTTTGCTTAAATAACAGATATTGAGTCAGCTTTTTGTTTTTATTTTTATGTGTAAATTTGGGCCTGAAAAAGATTTTTCAAAAGCTAATGATATTAAAAATATAAAAAATATATTTTACTTTAAAGACCACGCTGCTCTCACTTCTATTAGGTGAGATTGCTCAGGAAATCAAGATTGCTAAATAACCGAGTATAAGAAGTAGTAAAAAATTTAGGTATGCTCTGAATTAATAAGATATTCTGCCAAGAATGAAGCAAAAGATTTCTATCTATCCTGTACAAATAGAAATGTTAGACTTTAAACAAATTTGCGTGTATTGAAAAAAAAGGTGTAATTTTGTCAAAATCAAGGGTCAAATTCGAAGCAACAAATTAAGGTAATCACACACTCACACCACCACCTCGTGAGAGGCCAGGAGGAATTTGTTTTTTCTTCTTCTTTTTCTCTTTTTTATTTTGCGTCAAAAGAGAATTTGGTGGCTGTGTGGACTCTGTCACACAAAGTAAAACTCTGCTATTGGCTACTTATAAATACTTCTCACCTACGTTTTGGAAAGCTTCATTCTGTAAAAACCCTCGAGAGCTTCACCACTCAAACAAGATTCGTAGAAAAATGGGAGACAAGGCGAAATCGAGCAGCACAAGTGTTTGGCCCACTGTAAAGCCATTCGCTAATGGAGGTGCTTCTGGTATGCTTGCCACCTGCGTTATTCAGCCCATTGATATGATCAAGGTACTCTCTTAAAAAAAAAAAGTTAACCCCTCATTTTTTTCTATAAATATACTCCACTTGTTTGTAAAGATTGTTCTTTTGTAACTCTTTGGTTTTGTTTTGGGTAGTTTTGGGGTCAAATTTTTTGGATCAAAATGAATATTGTGGAATTCTCTTTTTATTTTCTTCTCATTTTGATTTTTGTCTACACTTTTGAGTTTGGTATCTTTGGAACCTAAGGGTGTGTTTGGTACGAAGGAAAATGTTTTTTGCATTTTCTTACTTATTTTCTTGTATTTGGTAATACTAAGCAAAAATATTGTCGCAAGAGCATTTATATATAATTCATGCAAACACTGTGGGAGGGGGTGAGATGGTTTGGGGACGAGGTGGGTCGGGGGCAGGTTCGGGTTTGGGAGTTTGGGGTAGGGTGTTTTGGGAGTGGGGAGGAGACAATTAGCGTCGAATGCCGCTTAATTATGGAACTTGTTTTCCCTACTTCCACAGCTAATGTCATTTTCCTGACATTTACGGATTTTGTTTTCCTATTGATAATATTTTCGGAAATATTTTGGATTGAACGGAGTGACTACAAATTTCAAATTTGAGGTGCTTTTGTAGTAAATGAACAAGCTTTAGCCATGAAAAGCTTGAAATTTGAGGCTTATTTACATTGTGAAGTTACTGTTTCAATTCTATGTTCTTCAGTTTGATGGGTTTCATTTATATTTATGGATTTTGTTTCTTATGATGGCAGGTAAGAATCCAATTAGGGCAGGGATCAGCTGGAGAAGTCACGAGGACTATGCTTAAGAATGAGGGATTTGGTGCATTTTACAAGGTTTGTTCCCTTGGAGTTGTACGTATAGACGGGTTAACTTTGTCCTTGATGAATAATAGCTGTACTATGTTAAAGCTGAATCCACTTATCAAAACAAAAATTATTAAGATTAAAAAACATACAGATAGGGAGTATTTTATTCATCCATAATAGGTATAAGTTGCCCTTCTCAAATAAAATAGGTATAAGTTGGATTTTTCTTCTTTCGGATAACAAAAATGTGGCTATGGTATGGATAAAAACATTATGTTATCCTCAAGATGCCATTTTATGAGATTTGAAAATAATTGGACATGGTACAAGTTTACCTATTTTCACCAACAAAATACAAAATTTTCTATTTTGACTTTATGCTCTTTTGTATTGCTACCACTTCGTATGCTATTGAAAATTCAAACGTCCAAAGCAAAGGAAATTTGAAAATATGCATGCAAACGCTTTTTGCTTTTACTTGTTTTGTTCCCTCTAGTGCGCTATTTATTGCTTTAGCGCGTAACAGAGATAATCTGATCACACTCCACATTAACTGGTAATGCAGTGTATTAAATGGATCAGGGGTTAAACATGTTCAAACATGTTCAGAGTACCATGATTTACTATATCAGTTGACTCCCATATTTTATTAATTTGTTTATTTTATGTCAAATTTCTTGCTAGATTGATATGAATATATTGTATTTCTTTCTAGTTCAGCAGTGACGATTTTTAGTGATGTATCCTGGAGAATTTTGCATAGTGTTGTATGACATATTCCTCTACAAAAGTCCCATGGGATTGTCTTTACTAATTGACCAATTGATTTTGCTAACAATAATGCTTGAAAATATATGACTTATCTCAATTATCATTTTTTTAGTACAGTTGCAAGTAGGATGTCAATATATTGAGAAGCATCGTCTGTGCATGACTCCGTTTTGTATTGCGGTGTTCGAAACATGTCGGCTTTGATTTTTCATATATCCATAGATATGCAAGTATGAATGCAAGGATATATACTAGCAAGGTATAAGTAGATTATTTTCACAAAACACTTGGTTGATACTTGATAGTGTACTTTTGGTCGTATGTTGTAGGAGCTTTCAGAGATTTGTATTCTCGAAGAAAATATAGAGAACTTCTAGTACTTTTTATTTTGTATAACATTGGTACGAGATGAGCTTAAATGGAACAACGTGGTCAATAGGATTCATATATAGCCGATTCCAACTTACTTGGGATTGAGGCTAGTTGTTGTATTGGGATGTAGTTTCAGTTGGAAGTCTTTTGGGAGAGTTTGTGAATAATGTTAAACATGGAGAAGCATAGCTTCAAGATAAATTGAATTTTCAAATGGTAAATTATCTTGTCTCAAGATGGGTGTCAGTACACTTAATGTGCCTGTAACTGAAGACAGGTGTTGGTATGAGGGTTGTCTAACATGACATCGTCATTTTTGGGCCAGGACATCAAAATTTAACCTGCTTATATTCTTTTAATAAGTCATGTTGTTACCTTTATGTGTTGTATACCTCTTTATTTTTCACAGACCTTAATTATGGATTTTTTCATTATTTTGAGCAGGGTTTGTCAGCTGGTCTTCTTAGGCAAGCAACATACACAACAGCACGACTTGGATCGTTCAGGTGAATGCTTGTCCTACATTTCCTTTTACCCCCCTCGTTAGATATATCAAGGTCCTTAAAATATTGATTTTGATATGTCAAGGTTATTTAAAACTCTTTGCAGCATTATTATTGCCTCGGCAATATGCCCATGGAAGCCTATAGAATGCAGTTGCATAAGCCCAACATATGCTCCGTTCCTCCTATGTCTTATACAAGTATATGTAGTGCTAGTAAAAGTCATCGCTTCGCCACTTCTTAGAGAAGTTTGCACTTTAAACTAATGGTGCATATAATGATTCCACTGTGTCTCAACTTTGAGTTGGATTAATATTGGCAGTATTGCATATTGAATGCTGAAGTTAGTTATTCTAATTGCAATCTAATTTTTATTGTACTAAATTTGTTGATGCTTGATATTTTTTAACTTTTCGTAAATCATACGCTTCACTCCAAAGAAACACATGCTTGACTTCTCACTTTTCGCTTCAATCCCCATGGAACTTGTTGCTTTTATGAGTTTTTCGCTTCTAAAGTAATTGTGTATACGGGTGGAGTGTATATTGGAGGTTCCTTTCAATTTTCTAAGTTTGAGGAGCCTTTCTGTCCTGCCCAATAGGTCACCTCCCTCCTTTTGGTGTCTACTCTTTCCATTTGAGATGGTTGAGCTAAAGATACATTCTGAATGAGTCAAATCAAGATGGGGTCAGGGAGTTTACATCTATACAAATTGTCGTGTTATATCTTTAGTCATATATATGGGTGTTTCCAATATTTGATACTCTCCTGAAATTGTTCCTTTTTGGAACCTTCATGTCCCGCCGAATACCTTTCAGGTCACCTCTCTCCTTTTTGTGTGTACTTTTCCATCTGGGATGGTTGGTTCTCGGATTTCATGAATTTATATAATATATGTCAAATTTCTCGTAAGAGTGATAATGGATAAATTGTATCAGTTTCTAGTTTAGCAATGAAGATATTTAGTGATACGTCTTCGAGAATTTTGCGTAGTATGGTGTGACAGATTTCTGTACAAAAGTCCCATGGGATTGTCTACTAATTGACTAGTTGATATTTATAGTATTAATGCTTGAAAATATATGGATTGTGTCATTTTGCATTTTGGTTCTTAGAGGGGGGGTGGGGGGGTGGGGGGGGGTGGGGGTTGTACATTTTATTCAAATTGCCATCTTATATCTTAGTCTTTGGATATGACAAGATATGGGATAAATCCATGGACTCTATATTGCTAATTCTCGGCAAATCTTGCTCTTGGGATATATCTGAAGGAAAAGTCTCATTTTATCTTGCTGTTACTTTCTATCATTTCATTAGTAGTTAGTTCTTCTTCGGATTGATTATAATTTGCTTTTCTGCGAATTGTATTTGCGAGATATGATTTTTTTTTGGAACTTCCGTTTGATTGACTGAATACAAGCATTTTGTTGTGATATTATGTCTACACTTTGATATAGTAATTTTCATTTTCATGGATACTCACAGAGTTACAATATCTGTGGGTAGAAGGTGAAAGTGACATGAGGAAAGTTTTAGCAGAGTATCAAAGGTTGAAGTAACCTATATCTACTGTTTTACTTTTTCCTTATCCAAAAAAAGGTTGAAGGTTCTATATCTACTGTTAAATGTTTGAAATGAGATATTTATACGGTCACCAACCTTTAAACCACTCCCTCCTATTTAAAAGGAAAACTCACACAATTGTGCTACTTGATTATTTAGGCCCGTTAATCGTGAGCTTTTATAATGTAGTCTCATCACTCGTCCTGCATATGGATCAAAAATGATCAATGAAATCACTAAATCTGCACTCTTGTTAAAGTTAACTACTAAACATTGTTATTTATAGTACTATGTACTTTCATTTAGTTTCTAAATGTGCAAATTTTTTGTGTCAAAAGAAATAGAAAATCGATGACCGAATTTACCCTGAACCCCGCCATACTTTGTTGGACAGAGTGCTTTAATCATTTGGATAGACTGGTGACATATTGGTGTCATATCTTTTGCTTATTTAGTATTTTTTTTATTAAAAGGAAAAAAATGGGACTAACCTTCAAGCTTTTCTGGTGCTAGAGTTTTGACGAACAAGGCTATTGAGGCGAATGATGGAAAGCCCTTACCTCTATACCAAAAGGCTTTGTGTGGTCTGACTGCCGGAGCAATTGGGGCATGTTTTGGTAGTCCAGCAGATTTAGCTCTAATCCGTATGCAAGCTGATGCTACTTTACCTGTAGCCCAAAGACGTAACTACACAAATGCGTTTCATGCACTCTACCGCATTGTGGCTGATGAAGGAGTTTTATCCCTTTGGAAAGGTGCTGGTCCTACAGTAGTGAGGGCAATGGCATTGAACATGGGAATGCTCGCCTCTTATGACCAGAGTGTTGAGTTCTTTAAGGACAATCTCGGCATGGGGGAGGCTGCTACAGTTGTAGGTATGATAACTTTATTAATAGATGCTTCTCAGCATCTTGATGTCAGCCTTACATTTTTACTTCAATCCTGCGCTGTAATTTGGTCGACTGTTGCTTGTCGAGAAGTAACAAATTTTGTAGCATTGTCTGCAATTAAATATGCGATACTCAATCCAGGGAAAATAATTATATTCATTGGGAAACCGTCCCTTTTTTTTAACATGGCCTAGGACATAAAGTGTTCTTGGATTTGAGGATAAAGATTGCGGTCTTAGCATAACCTTTTATTTCTATTATTCTCTTTGTCCCAATTTATGTGGCATTGTTTGGATTTCGAGAATCAAACTTCTTAATTTTTATCGTGAATTTGGACCTCGAATCAAGTTTTTTTGAAATAAAATTTACATATTTGGAAACTAAGTAAAAAGTATTATAAATCACAATAATTAACAATTCAAAATATTTAAAAGGCATATGTAAAAAGCACGATCAAAGAAACACTCGTTTGACTCTTGGAATCCGAACGGTGCCACGTAAATTGGGACGGAGGAAGTACTATTTTGCTAAAGTTTTTTATATGTAAATTAAGTCAAGGTGCTGACTCAGTATATTGATAGGAATTAGAGGGTCTGGAATGCTGGTTAGCTATGTAGAATGTTAAATGCTGAGCTATGCCTTTGAGGGTTTAAAGTTGCTTGTCTGACAGTAAAGGCGGCTGTATTCATCTGCTTTTGGATGCTGTATTTCTTCTTTAGGAACTTGTGCTTGTGTAGGATTCTGCAAAATAGGAAGAAATTAGGCTTGGGAATAGGAAAAGTGTCTCTGGGAATTTTCTAAGGGGTCATTTGGTTTCGAAGCAAGTTATGCAAGGATTAGTAATGATGAGCTCGTGATGCAGAGATTATAGTAATGTAGGGATTGTGTTACAGGGATTGTAACGTCAGAATTTTTTCTGCTTGTTGCATTTGTTTCTCTTTGTATTCTCCTTTTTGCATTTGACCTTCACTGCTTTAGATGTCAGAATTCTCGGACCTTGACTGCCTTAAATATCAGAAATTTTGACAGGTTCACGTTTAATATTGCATGTTTTAGTATGCCATATTGATCTCGTGGTGGTTATAGCATATAGGTATATGGCCTGTAGTAAAATAATATATAGTTAGATGGTGAATTATAATAATGTATGTATAGTCGTGCAGTAATTTCAGAGTTAAGAAATAACTTCACTAAATTTAATCGTTCTTTCCTCTTTCCTAATACAGGAGCCAGCAGTGTTTCTGGATTCTTTGCTGCTGCTTGCAGTTTACCGTTTGATTATGTGAAAACCCAGATTCAGAAAATGCAGCCAGATGCTCAAGGGAAATATCCCTACACAGGATCATTCGATTGTGCTATGAAAACTTTGAAATCAGGAGGACCCTTCAAATTCTACACTGGATTTCCAGTATATTGTGTTAGGATTGCCCCTCATGTCATGGTATGTTTTCTCTGTGTCCTTCAACTGAGCATTCAACTTTTGATTATGCCTTGAATAAAAGTTGGGACATTTTCTCTTCGAATTCTCTGTGCAGATGACGTGGATATTCCTTAACCAAATCCAGAAGGTGGAGAAGAAAATAGGATTGTAACTTTGCTGAAGACTACACATTCATGCGCAAAGTTGAGTTCTATATTAGAATAACACAGGCCGTCTTGTATTTACTTCTGTTTTTTTTTCTTTCAAAATTTAGAAGTTTTTGCTTTTGTAATTTCCTACCTTAACTGATATTTTCAGTGACGTGAATTGATTCATGAAATTTTACGATACTGTATGTACCCCGGATGTAATTTTTTTTTAAAAAAAATTATTTTGTTTTTTCTGACAGCTACTATTTGCTAAGGTGTAAATTTAGTAGATTGACCAAGGAATAATTCCCAAAGTTAGTTGATTAACGTGAAGAGGAAATTCCGCTCTTCGATTATGAGTTCATATGCTTCTTGAAAGCATTCCTATAAGAATAATCACTTAATGATTCGAAAAAGGACCTAAATTTGTGGTGAGATTGATAAAATCCTTTCATTCTTAACATGAAGTCTTGGATTCGAGCCTTTAAAATAGAAAAAATTTGAGATGGTGCATTTTGTTTTTGTCTACTGGGCTTTACGCGGTGCGGTGTCATAACTCAGTCAATGATTGCCAATCTATACTAATAATGGTTCAGCAAGCTCAAATAAAAAATATGAGAAGTGCATCAGTTGCTCCATTTACCTACTAATGCTATCTCAAAAATTGTACATACTTATTGAGTCATATATATTTGCAAGTATTGAATTCTAATATTTAAACTTCGATGGAAATCTCGAAATAATGGTTTGCAAGAGTTACTTATAAATCTTCAATTCTTACAAATTATTTTTTCTAAGTTATGTTCAAATGCAATATCAACTTTAACTAAATTAGGATTTTAACCATTTTCTTTTTCCAACCTCAACTCAATTTGTGTCCAATTCCTACTAGTGGACTAAGAGCCTGTTTGGCAAGTTTCTCGAATGTCAAAAGTGCTTTTTTTGCCAAAAAAGTATTTAGTTAAAAATATGAAGTATTTGACTAAAACAGAGAAGTGCTTTTGAGCAACACCAAAAGCAGTTTTTCTACTTTTAGAGAAAAACTACAAATTCTAGCTTCTTCCGAAAACCAGAAGGAGAAAATTAATTTTTTTCTTAACAAAAATATTCCTACCATTAAATTATATTTCCTAAATTATCCCTTATTAGTTTATTCTTTACTTGTTTATTTCTACCATCCCTTTCTTCTCTTTTTTTATTTTTTTCTGTATTTTTATCCTTTTTCTCTTGCTCCTATTTGGAATAATCTCTCTACTATAAATAGATTTCTTCTTTTCTCTTCCGTTGTTTCTTCTTTTCTTGGTTTCCTATTACTCTTTGAAATAATAGATTCAAGTATTTTTTCATAAGATATGATTTTTTTCTTCTTCTTTTGTAGTATACCAATATTATATGATCTTCAATTTGTAGTTTTATTTATAATATTTTTTTGACGTGCATGTATATAATATAGTTGATATAATGCAATACTATCTAGTTTTGTTTTCTCAACAATTGATAGTATTTTTCATACATGTAACTTGTAGCATATATGTTCATACCAATATTATTGCTTTTATATACTTATATTTCATATTATTTAAAATATTTAATATATTATTTTATATTTTATACTTTAATTACATAAAAATAAAAAAATAATTAAACTCTTTTATTATTTAAAAAAATTCTTTTTTAAATAATGCTAATTGTAAACTAAATCTTTACTGTCTTTTATCATAATTTGACATTCAATAATACTTTTTGGAAAGATTTTTCAAACATAATTTGCTTATCAAATATCGTAAAAAGTACTTCGCAAACACAAACTGCTAATCTTCAAAAGTACTTTTTTGAAAAGCACTTTTGAACAAAAGTAATTTTTGGTAGCTTGGCAAAATGGGTTCTAATAAAGATGTCCATTTCACTAGATTTAGAAGACCCAAAAAAAGATTAAAAAAGGAAATTTACCTCATATAACAAAGGTTTACACTCTATTTATTATAAATAAAAATTCTTTTAAAATATTATTTTCTATAGCTACCTTTTATTTTTTATAACAAAATATGTATTTATTATATACACCACCGTTAAGTCATTAAATACGCTGTCTAATATTTTACTCTCTCGTTCTTTCAGTTATTCTCTCCCAAAATCACCGCACAGTATATCTAATTTCTCTCTCCACGATCTCTCTCTCACAGCAAGTTTGTCTTCTCCATTGTTGAACCACGATTCTCCCCATTGTCTTCCCCAAGATTTATAGTTCTCTCACAGTGCTATTGTCTCTCTCAATTTTCAACTTTTTTTTCTCCAAAAAGTTGTGGTAAGTATTAAAGTTTTTGGATTTTTGGCCGATTAAAGCTTCTTCTTTTTCTCTTCAACAGTTTTTTAAAATATTCACCATTGTTAGGTTTTCTGTAGAATACTTTAAATTTCCTCTTCAATAGTTGATTCAACAACTCCGAAGAGGGTTACTCGAGGTATACCCACTAAAGCACTCAATTTCGAAGGGTCATCTTTCGATTTGTAAATCACTCAAGAGGAAACTATATTTGCAGGTTCATCAGCAACCATTGAAGTTGAAAGGAGAACAAAAATATGCAATGACCCTATGAAACAAGGTCAAGATGAGAAAATTTCGAAAAATCAACATTTCCTGATATGGAAAAAAGAAGAAAACTTATGGATGATGCTTCTGGGAGCAAGGGAAAAGAGGTCGCTAAAGGAAGTAGCTCGGAAACACAGAACGACAAGGTAATTGTAGATATATTTATATGTATTCGAGTCCGCTTACATTGATTTTTAGTTTGTACAGTGATTTTTTCTTCTTGTACTTGGATGTATTTATATGTATTCGATAAGGCATACACTGATTTTTATTTTGTACAATGCCTTTTGACTGTTGTATTTAGATGTATTTATATGTATTTGAGTTCATACAACAACATTTTTAAATACATTATTTGTTCTATCATTTTGATGTTATTCATCAATTAGTTATGCATTCAATCTAACTATATTTTCAATTTGTATTTTCAACCTAACTGTATCCATTTATATTTAAAATAACAGTTATTGCCATAACTCACAGTTCTTATTGTAATTATCAGTGTACTATGTTGTATTCATGAATGAGTTATGTATTCAACCTAACTGTATTCATCTGTATTTTCAACCATATATTTTATCTTTTTTGTTGTTTTTTGTATGCAGAAAATAAAACTTTTTGTTAAACACCCACCTATTTTATCGCCGCATATCAGTTACGATACTAACACCGACATTATCTCAGACCTTAAAGAAAACTTACTCCAGATCAGTACAAACTATTTTGTACTACTTGTTTTGGAGGATTCCTCGATATGAAGCACTGTGAGGTTCAACATTAGTTGTCCAGGTGCTTCATGGTTCTGCAACTGGAAGAAAGTCATATTGATTCATTTTTAATACGTGTGAATGGTACAACATTATGCTTTTCAATCAGGAAGTTTGCAGTAGTTACTAATCTCAATTTGTGTTAGTGACGTTGACGATTTTGAGTTTAACACAAACATGCCTAACAGGATTGTGGATACATACTTTGGCGGTGCAAAGAATGTCAAGAAGAAAGATTTGTTAAAATGCTTTGATGACAAGAATTGGGATTTTGACAACGATAGAGATGCCATTAAAATAGATGTGTTGTATTATATACATACATTCATATTATCCACTGAGAAGAACTACACAACCATCCCAAGACTACATTTTGATTTGGTCGAGAGTGGGAGATATTGTGATTACCCATGGGGTAAGGAGGCATTCAATGCCCTTCTCAAATCTATTAGTAAGAAGATGGATTCCCAGAAGAAGTATTACATGATAGCTGGGATGCCTCTTGCTATGCAAGTATGGTTGTATGAGTGTTGTTCAAAGGTCGACCCCAAAATTGCACTCCGAGTTGATAACCGGATTCCCAGAATACTCAATTAGAAAACTATTGACAACCAACCAACTTATGCTTTTTTGATGAACGAAATATTCAACGACCATGGAAATATGGTAATTTATTAGTATTTAATTGACTAGTATTTTATTCAATGTACGTTTCTGTTATTAAAAATAGTGTTAAAATTCAATGCTAAATACAGTTGAATACATCATACATATGTGTCCATGTTTTCACAAATAACAGGAATGTAGCAGAGAAGAAAATACAATTTTACATCTACACATTTAATTCATTATTATAAATATTTTATACAATACAAGTGGGTACATGTATATACATAATTGCCCATATACATAAAGAAGAGTACATTAGTAATCATAGATCAAATGTGATTTACATTGAGTGTATTTCTATTTTCAGATGAAATACAACAACATTCAACCAACTGCTAGTGAGCTTGAAGTTATTCAGGTGCCTCCAGGTGGTGTTGATGTAGACAAAAGTCCACTTCATACAGACCACTCTGATGACTTTAGTCCTACACCACCTCTTCAGCCGAAGAAGAAACATGATGCAAGCATTGGTCCATTTTCATCACCACCTTATAAAAAGCGCAAAAAACAGCTTACTGATCCCTCAACTGCAAAGAGTCCAATACCACATGTGTCCGCAAAATCTTATGTCAAGAATTCTCCTACTGCTAAGATTGAAATCAAGTAAACTGTATTGAGTGTTAAGAAGCCAGCTGATTCTAAATCAGATGATTTGTCTGTCTTGAGGCAGGATCTAAATTCATTCAAGGATTATGTAAGTATTGTTAATGCAGATTCATCTTTACAGTTTATGTATTAACTTTCCTATCTGTTCTAACCCCTCTCTAATTGTTTGGGTAATTATTAGGTGATGGGCGAGTTCACCTCTCTACGAACATTGATCAATAAAAATTTCAAAAAGCTTTCTAAACATGTTAAAGCCAATCAGAATACATAAAGGGTATATCAAAGAAAGAAATATACTCGGAGACATGATGATGGTATTCAAAAGCCAATCGAGGCCAACATGTTTGATAATCCCGGAAGTCAAATAAAACATGATACAACTGTTAGTATAATGGTACATGTTTAATCGATGTATTTAGATATATTCAGTATTTAAGTTCTGTATTGATGTATTCATGATTTTCTGAATACAAATTTTTAATCAACTTTTACTATGATTCAGTTTAATCATGTATACAGCAACATACATAATTCATAAAACACTTACATACATGAGAAGACAACGTTATATTTGTGAATACATTTACTGAATACAGGTGAATACTATAACGAACCGACATGTCATTTTTATTTTTAGATCCCCGTTCCCCACATATGTGCTTTTACTGTTTTATGACTTGCGAGGATGGTTAGTTCAGTTTTGGAAGAGTTCAGGTTGAAATCGAAACACTTAGTTCCTTAATATTGGCTTTAGAAGATTAAGTTTGACTTGGGTCAATAGTTTTAGTAAACGATATTGGAATCGGGATTTGACGGTCCCAATAGGTTCATATGATGATTTTGGACTTGGGTGTGTGTCCGGATCGGGTTTTGGATGGCTCAGGAGCGTTTCTGCGCCTAAAGTTGAAAGTTGGCTTATTAAAGGTTTAAAAGTTCTTTAAATTTGGTTTGGAATAAGTTTTGGTGTTATCTAGGTATGTTTGGGATTCCGAGCCTGAGAATAGTTTTGTATGGTGATTTAAGACTTGTACGCAAAATTTGGTATCATTCCGAGTAGTGTAAGTATGATTCGGCACGTTCGGAGCAAGTTAAAAATTTAAAGTTCATTATTTGATTCAATTTGGTTTGGGGTGCGATTCTTAGTTTTGATATTGTTTTACACGATTTGAGAGTTCGAGCCTATCCGTATTATGTTTATGGACTTGTTGGTGCAGTTGGACGGGGTCCCTGGTGGCTCTGGTGAGTTTCGGACCACCCGGAGTGGAGTTCAAAAATATGTTATCTACTGTTTTGGTTTCCTTCTTCGCAAACACGGAGAAGGCCTCACGTTCGCGATGAAGGAATTGGGCACAAGAATGTTTGTGTTACGTGTCACGACCCAAACCGCAGGGCCGCAACGGGCACCCGATGCCTTACACAACCGAGTACCAACGTAACATATCTTTCTTATCATACCGTCATGGGTAAGTGGCCCAGAAGGGCCGTCATGAGATAACAAGAATAAAACATAAGGGAATACTAGACATAGGATGACCCAATATGATATAGAAACTTATACATGTGAGATACGGGCCTATAAGGCCGACATGATCATTTGTATACTCAAGACAGGCCGATAAGGCCATACAAGTATCCATATACATGTCATTTGTCTACAAGCCTCTAAGAGTACATAAATGTCATAAAGGTCAGAATAGGGCCCAGCCATACCAATCAATACATATTCAAATCATATATACCAAATAGGAAACTCTGGAGCAAGTGGAGTGCACAAACACCTTATGTTGAGCTGATAGCCTACTAGGAGAACTCTCAACCTGTCTATCGGTACCTGCGGGTATGAAACGCAGCGTCTCCAGGCAAAAGGGATGTCAGTACAAATAAAGTACTGAATATGTAAGGTATGAAAGAAACATGGAGTAAGGAACTCAACCTGTAAGTCTGAATAGCTCTGTGAATCATGAAAATATTTATAATGCCATGCATGTGCGTATAAATGCCATACCATGCATAAATATATGCGTACATAACATCATCAAGCCTCTGAGGGCATCCTATCATATCATCTCAGCCACTGTGGGCGAAATCATCAACATATACCAGCTGATCAGGTGGTGGTGCGTATATAACGCCATAACCTTTTTCATATCCCATATACATATAATATACGCGTATATAACGCCATCTGGTCATAGGTCAATGTACATGTATAAATGAATGTAATGCATAAGAAAGTAAATTTATAATATCTCTCGGAATATCATAAGACCCATGAACATACGATATGATAGTAGGACATATGGAGAATCAAGAACATAGGCAACCCTAGTACTTCTAGGAATAGAATTATTTGTGAAAGTTGCATACTTGCTCATTTCTTGCATCATATGGATCATGCCAAAAAGGAAAGAAGGGATAGCCTTAACATGCCTTATCACAATCTTTCCAATCACCAAGTTGAACTCGCATTTTCGTACCTTAATCTACAACAACAATAATAATACTATCATTAAGTTACGAAAGGTACAACGCACAACGAACGATAAGCTTATTTTGTATTAAAACGGGCAACATCTCCCCTATAATTCTTACTTCCTTCAAATTTAAGATAACACCAAATACAACAATATCAACATGTATATATTATTTTCCAACCTTATATACACCACAAAATACTACAAAACAGCCCAACACACCCCAATCTCTTCATACACAAAACGACCACCGTAGTAGTGTCAAACGACTCAAAAATATTACGACGAATGACCAGATCACCACCCTGTATTTATATGGTGTTTCTACACAACCTTACTCCTCCAAAACTCCCCAAAAAAGTAGTAAAACACGCAGCCCAACAACAACACAAAACAATCCACAAAACAGTCCGCTACAAGTGAATAACTCGAACTCACGGCTTCCGATCACCGTCCCATGAGTTCTAACTATTAGGAAATGAATTTATCAACCATCATTGATATTTAAACACTTAAATACAAAAAGTACACGTTTTAATAACTATGAAGTACCTTCCAAAACTCAAACTACAAAGAAAAAGAGAGGCGATATAGCGATACTTACGTCGTAGGGATCGTTTTAATGTTATCGCTTCTTGATTTTGTGCCTGTGATGATAATATTGTTTGAAGCGCTTGTAGAGAGCTTAAGAGTAAAGTTAGGGATCTTATTTGATTGTGTGTTCTGGAAAATTGAAGAAAGAAACGAGATAAGGATATAAATATCCATTTTGTTTGAAAAGTCAAAAGGTGCTACTTGGCACCCTAGCATTAGTCATTCTTCTATTGCTTATAACTTCTTATCCGAGTGTCGTATGAATGAACGGTTAAAAACTTTGGAAACTACATTCAAAGACCTTCAATTTGGTATATAATATGTCCCAAAAAGACCTGATATAGCACACGAAATATATTTCTCAAAAAGCTCTATTACAAGGCAAATCGTTAGTCGGGTTTTCCGCAACTTTAATCCGATTTTCCCCAAACTCCATATTTTCTATACAAACATCATATATAGCCATATTATAACTTTAAAATTATTTAAATCATGATTAACAAGTCTCATATTCATTACGTCACCTTGGAACGCACAAGGTGTAACAATCTTCCCCCTTAGAAACATTCGTCCTCGAATGTTAAACTCCCAGAAATCTATAGAAATTTTGGCAGAGTCTCCTCTATAACGGTTATACTACCAACCTGTCACACAACAAACCCAATAATACAAAGCCACACAGGGCCACAATAATCAATAACACCAATGGCCTCACACGACCAATGGAAATAACTAATATAAGAATCAAGTACCATATACGTACCTAAAGGTTGTGATGTCTCAGTCCGATCCTCCTCTGGAAGCGGAAACAAGTGAGGATACCTAGACTTCATGTCTTCTTTAGCTTCCCAAGTCATATCCTCCATATTCTTGTTACTCCAAAGTACTTTAACTGAAGTTACGTCCTTAGTTCTCAATCTCCGAACTTGTCTATCTAGTATAGCAATGGGAGCTTCCTCATATGATAGCTACTTTGTGACCTGAACATCGTCAACTGGAACAACACTAGAACGATCTCCAACACACTTGCAGAGCATAGACACGTGAAAAACTAGATATACTGACTCCAAGTTGGAAGGCAAGTCTAACTCATATGCTACCTGGCCTACTCTGCGTATGATCTTATAAGGTCCAATGTACTGAGGGCTAAGCTTTCCTTTCTTACTGAATCTCATAACGCCTTTCATCGGTGATACCTTTAGGAATACCCAGTCGTCTACCTGAAACTCTAAGTCTCGTTGTCGATTATCTGCATAGGACTTCTAACGACTCTGTGCTGCTAATAGCTTTTCCCTTATAAGCTTAATATTCTCAACTGCCTGCAGTACTAACTCTGGTCCTACTAACTTAGTTTCCCCAATCACGAAACATCCTATAGGAGACCTACACTTCTGTCCGTAAAGAGCTTCGTATGGAGCCATCTGAATGTTGGAATGATAACTATTATTATATGCGAACTCAATAAGTGGAAGATGATCATCCCAGCTACCCCTGAAGTCCATCACACAAGCCCGTAGCATATCATCCAGTGATTGAATAGTACGTTCAGCCTGACCTTTTGTCTAGGGATGAAATATTGTACTAAGAGTTACCGGAGTCCAGAATCCTTTTTGGAAGGACCTCCAGAATAAGTGTGGGATTGATTCTTTCCCTTGGACGAGTTTGCTTACAATAATAGTTATCAGTCCAGCATCGAGTTGGCTCCATTTGAGGCTTTATATGGCCGGAAATGTCGTTCGCCCATCGGATGGTTTGAGCTCGGCGAGGCTAAGTTATATGGTACTTATATAGTGAAGGATGCCTTGAAAAAGGTAAAGTTGATTCAGGAGCGACTTCGCACAACACAGTCTAGGCAGAAGAGTTACGCGGATCAGAAGGCGCGTGATTTATCATTTATGGTGGGCGAGAAGGTTCTCTTGAAAGTCTCGCCGATGAAGGAAATCATGAGGTTCAGGAAGAAGGGCAAGTTGAACCCAAGGTTCATAGGTCCATTTGAGGTGTTAAGACGAGTTGGGGAGGTTGCTTATGAGCTTACTTTGCCTCCCAGTCTATCTGGAGTTCATCCAGTTTTCCACATGTCTATGCTCCGGAGGTATCATGCTGACATGTCGCATGTGTTAGACTTCAGCACAGTTCAGCTAGATGAGAGCCTGGTTTATGAGGAGAAGCCAGTTACCATTGTTGGTAGGCAGATTTGCCAGCTGAGGTACAAGAAAATTTTTGCGGTAAAAGTTCAGTGAAGGGGCCAACCAGTCGAGGAGGCGACTTGGGAGGCCAAGGAGGACATGCAGAGCAGATATCCACACTTATTTGGCACTCCAGGTGCGATTCTAGACTCGTTCGAGGACGAACATTTATTTAATAGGTGGAGAATGTAACGACCTGACCAATCATTTTCCTTTCTAGATCTACATTCCCCTAAAAAAGACTCCTCGTGTGTGCTTTTACTATTTTATGACTCACGGGGATAGTTAGTTTGGGTTTGGAAGGGTTCGGGTTGAAATCGGAACACTTAGTTTCTTAATATTGGATTTAGAAGGTTAAGTTTGACGTGGGTCAACATTTCTAGTAAACTATCTCAAAACCAGAATTTGACGGTCCCAATAGGTTCGTATGATAAATTTGGACTTGGGCGTGTGTCCGGATCGGGTTTTGGATGGCCCGAGAGCGTTTCGGCGCCTAAAGTTGAAAGTTGGCTTATTGAAGGTTTAAAAGTTCTTTAAATTTGGGTTGGAGTAGGTTTTGGTGTTATCAAGGTCCGTTGGGGATTCCGAGCCCGGGAATAGTTTCGTATGGTGATTTAAGACTTGCATGAAAAATTTGGTATCATTCAGAGTATTTTATGTATGATTCGGCGCGTTCGGAGCAAGTTAAAAACTTGAAGTTCATTGTTTGATTCAATTTGGTTAGGGGTGTAATTCTTAGTTTTGATGTTGTTTTACACAATTTGAGTGTTAGAGTAGGTCTGTATTATATTTATGGACTTGTTGGTGCAGTTGGATGGGGTCCCGGGTGGCTCGGGTGAGTTTCGGACCACCCGGAGTGGAGTTCAAAAATCTGATATCTGTTGTTCTGGTTTCCTTCTTCGCAAACGCGGAGAGGGCCTCGCGTTCGCGATGAAGGAATTTGGTAAGGAAATTTTGTGCTACATGTTTGCGGAGAATAGCTCGCGATCGCGAAGCTCTGGGTCTCTGACCTTCGCGTTCGCGAAGGGTAAGACAAGCTAGGTGAGGTGGCACTGATTGGTCTTCGTGTTTGCGAAAGATCCCTCGCATTCGCGTAGGACAGTCCAGGTAAGTCTCCGCATTCACGAGGTCCTGGTCGCGTTTGCGATGGACAAATTTTTGGGCCTGGGCCGTTTTCTTTCGTGATCGCGAGGCCTCTTCCGTGATCGCGAAGAAGGCATACCTGGACAGTGTCTTGTTTTAAAAACGGGGCTTAGGCCATTTTCTCTCATTTTGCATTCCCTTGACCGATTTTGGAGCTTCTTAGAGAGGGGTTTTCACATAGATATTGAAGGTAAGTGATTGCTATCCAATATAAGTTAAATACATCGATTATGTGTAGATTTTAACATGTAAAATTGTGAAAATTATGGGTTTAGTTGAAAAACATAGGTTTTGAAAAAAATGGGATTTAACCATGAAAATTGTTATGGCATTGGGTGAAAAATTATATATTTGAGTTCCTGAGGTTATGGGTAACAATTATCTTCGCAATTTGTGAAATCCGGGCACGTGGGCCCGGGGGTAAATTTTAGGAATCTTCCAATTGGGGTTGGGTAATCACTCTAATAGTTTAATTATGAACTTTTGAACATGTATTGATTAGCTTATATAATATTTGACTAGTTTCGGGTTGTTTGGCACCGAGTTGAGGATTTAAAGCATATTTGTGGATCGGAAGCGAGCTTTGTGACAAGGTAAGTCTCTTGCCTAGCCTTGTAAAAAAGGAATTTACCCCATAAGTGATTTAAATTACTATTTGCTTCTAATTGTGGGGGCTACATACGCACGAAGTGACGAGAGTCCGTGCGTAGCTACTAATTTTGCTTATATCCGGATAGTTTAGGACCCAAATCATGAAATACTTGTAATGTTTGCACCCTATTTGTTAATTAAAAGTGCCTACATTATATTGGAACTTGATAGAGGAATTGTAAAAGACTGACTTCCACTTACTCGAGTTTTTGGCGAGATACTTGACCGTTAATAGAAATTGTGCTTCTTTCTGTATTAGCCTTGTAATAGCTTTTAAACCGAATGTTTATAAAGTATCCTCTCTTCTTGTGGAGCGGGCTGAACGCATCGTCAGTAGAATAGATGCATCTATGATTCGTGCTGCTCGAACCTCGACAGTGTACACATTATTCTGGATCGGTCCGTACGACCTCGGCATAATCGTGCGTGATAATATTCGTAGCTTAATTATATTTGATATTATTTTATGGCTTGAGAGGTTAGAATTATATATGACAGAAACCGACTTGGGATTTACCATTAGTAAAAGAATTATTTATTCCTTGCTTGTTATTGAGTTATTATTATTATTTACATTACCCATGCTTATTTAGAATTTCTGTATTTGTTTTATTTGTTAGCCCATAGTAAGTGTCGATGTCGACACCTCATCACTATGTATTCGAGGTTAGACTACATACTTACTGGGTACACATTGTTTATGTACTCACGCTACACTTCTGCACTAACCGTGTAGGATCTGATGCAGGTACATCTGGCAGGCATACCGACGCGCACCCCTGTTACCCTGAGGCCTACTGGTGAGCTGCTTCCTGAGCCGTTCTGCAACACCTAGAGTCTCTCTTTGCACTTATTTTCTGTCTGCTTTTATTTCAGACAGTAGTTAGTGTTTTGTATATTCTACTAGTTGCTCATACACTTGTGACACCAGGTCTTGGCACACATACCAATAGACTTTATGGTTTTGGAGTATTTATATCACTATGATTGCCACTCAATTGCCTTCGTTTTATTTATTAAATTTTCTTATCCTTAATTTCTTAATAAATGAAATTTAATTACTTGGAAACATTTTAAAAAGAACAATCACATGGTTAGTTTACTGTTGGCTTGCCTAGCGGCGATGTTGGGCACCATCACGGCCTATATGAGAAATTGGGTCGTGACAAATACAGTAAGATACATTTCAATACAGTGATAACCTTAAGTATATACAAGTCTGTGACAATATAGATATACACAAGTGTATACACTTACTCTGAATTTGGTACTTTATGTTTATTCTAATATGTTAAATATATTCCTTTCAAATAAATAATATATTAATGTATTACATTGGGTGTATGTTAAGGCTATGAAAAGGAAGCTGAATACCGACATTCATGCTTTTGGACTTCCACATGCTATTTTATGTGGAGACACATTAAATTCATTTACAGAGTTGATTCCTGTCTCTGGTGAATTAAGAGATGAAGAGCCTACTGAATCAAAGGTGCTGAGTGTCATACCACCCAAAACTGGCGAGGATTTATCCGGTGACCCAAATAGAATACAGTCTGATGTTCTACCTCACGCTAGTCAAATGTCTGGATAAATACATGTGTCACAATTTGAGTTGGTCGACGAGGACCTTCCAAGTCAGATACACGAAACAAGAATTGTGACACATGTAGCAGCTAAACTGGTTGATTCAACGCCTTTACCTTCGCATAGGACTCGACATCCAAGTCGATGGAATTCTTCACCTTACGAGACAAACTTCGACTCGGCCGGTCAGTAAATCTGTATACAAATATACATTCTGATTGTCTCATTAATATCATATTAACTTTTATCAAGCTATGTTTTATATCCCCATGTTAACTATAATTAGATGTCGCTATTAATGACTCTAATACACTACAGGTACAAAAAATATCCCTTTGAAGATGATTTAATCTTGTGGCCACATCATACTTTAGTCATTCAAGAATTCGAAAAATGGGTTCGCGATGGCCTGCTTGCTAAACATGATCAAAAGTAAGTTTTGTTTTATGTATAATATATGGTTTTACCCTTTATAATATGAAGACTAATATTTTTTTAAAATCCTTGTAGAAAGGATAAGGAAGACCATTACAAGAAACACAAGTCAAGACTACCTATACCATTGGATTTTGGAGTTCATGAAGTCACTGAAAAGAATTGGTTTTACCTTCTGTCATTTGACGGGCAACTATGGAATGATGATGTAAGATATATCCCTTATACATTCAATTTAGTTATATTCAATTTTTTTATTGTTTGGATTCAATGTATTGAAAGATGTATTCACTATATTCACTATGTTGCTCTTAGTGTATTCAAATGTATTTTTATTAACAGTAGTTAAGTTATTCCTAAAACATATTACTGTTGTGTTCAACATATTTCAGTGGATGTTTTTAATGTTTTTCTGGTTGTATTCATTGTATTTCACTGTATTCACTTTATCTGAAAATTAACTATATTTAGTGATTATATTATGTTTTATTTCGTATGTTTATATTCAATATATTTCAAAGGTTTATAATCACTGTATTCACTATATTGAAATATGTATTCGATGTCTTTTACCTCAGCTCGTTTCATTCAATATATTCAAAGTTTGTATTCATTGTATTCAGTATGTTGATCTTAGTGTGTTAAGATGTATGTTTATTAACTTTACTCCTAATACATGTATTCATAATACATTTTACTGCTATATTCAACATAATTCAATAGTTGTTTTCACTGTTTTTCTGGTTGTATTCATCGTATTTTACTGTATTCACTATATTTCAATATTAACTATATTTAGTGAATATAATCTATTTTATTTCCTATTTTTGTATCCAATATATTTCAATGTTTTATAATAATTGTCAAGACTCAAAATCCGACCAGTCGTGATGGCACCTAACCCAACCCGTTAGGTAAGCCAATTAACTACAATTCAATTTAATTAGGTTTATCGAGGAAAATAAATGATAAAATAAATAAACCTGAATGGTAGTACAACTTATGAGCTTCTAAGATTAAGAATTTGCAAAGCTGATATGAAATAAAATACATCATATGTTTGAAATATACATGAACAAATTAATGATTCTAAAGCTACCAAGAATAAGAGGCAGCTATGACCAGATTGCGGAAACATCTTCAATACCAGCTCCCACCATACACCGCAACATCAGCATCCAAAATTTGCACAGAAGGTGTAGAAGTGTAGTATGAGTACAACCGGCCCCATGTACGCAGTAAGTATTTTGTCTAACCTCGTCGAAGTAGTGACGGGGATTTTTAGTAAAAAGATACCCACTGTTATAACATGTCAAGTATACTAACAATAGAAACAATTATATAACATAATAGATAAGAAAAAGATTACTAGGAGAAATCACAATAGCAAATTCATAACTTTCCTGGTGTGCGGAATATATTCAAGATATCACATCAAATGGCACAATAATAACGCCATAGCCTTTCCCCATACCCCATATATATATATATATATATATATATATATATATATATATATATATATATATATATATATATATATATATATATATATGTAGATCAAATCAATTGGCAACGGCAACAGCCTTCGTGTATTTATCTCTTTCTCACCGAGCATACATATAACAATACTAACTAGGTGGAAGAAATGCCAATAGCAATAAAAGAAATAAGGTGGGAGGCACACAGGAAGCAACAACGAACAAAGCAATGCATATGGACCACGGAACCAGGCTGAGAAAAGGGCATAGAAATTATGACAGCACTTAGGAAGGAAGAATATGAATTTCACTAATGTCACGACCCGGAATTCCCACCATCGAGACCGTGATGGCGCCTAACATTTCACTTGCTAGGCAAGCCAACGTTAGAGAATCATTAAACCAATCCTTATTCCATTAAGTAAATAACAGCAGATAAGCTAAGATGAAATATAGCGAGTGCGGAATAATATAGAAACTGCATCAATTACTACTACCCGGATCTGGAGTCACATTTCACGAGCATTCTAGAATTCACTACAAGTAATAGTCTGAAAGAAATATAATTATTTGGATGAAAGAAACAGTAAAACAGAAAAGATAGACGGGGACTTCAAGGTCTGTGAACGCCGACGGATCTACCTTGAATCTCCGGATAGCGGGTCCAACAACTAAAATCTCGATCAACCCGAGCCGGTACCAAAATCTGCACAGAAAGTACAGAGTGCAGTATCAGTACAACCAACCCCATGTACTGGTAAGTGTCAAGCCTAACCTCGACGAAGTAGTGACGAGGCTAAGACAAGACACCTACAAATCAACCTGTACAATTTAACAGTATATATACAAATCACAGCAATGAAGAGTTAGACAGGTAATAACAGGAGGGGTAAAACATGCTGAGGGGAATACGAGATAAAGAACTACAACAGAATGATAACTGGAATAGTCAATATACTATGAATCAACAGGATCAGTGAATACAGTAGAGGAAAAATGCATGGCATCACCCTTTGTGCTTTTACTCTCAACCTTACCATAAAATCAATAGAAACGGCACGGCATCACCCTTCATGAATTAACTCTCATATCATAGCACATCATCACCCTTCGTGCATTAACACTCATAATACGGCACGACATCACCCTTCATGCAATAACACTCACAATACGGCACAGCATCACCCTTTGTACATTAACACTCACAATATGGCACGACATCACCCTTCATGCATTAACACTCACAATATGGTATGACATCACCCTTCATGCATTAACATTCTCTCTTACCATAATAATGAACAATTAACAACAAGGAGATAGAATAACAATTACAACCTTACTTTAACATTTGGTTCCACAATACCAACATCAACTTCGGAGTCAATATACAATTACCACCAGAAGATCCATAAACATAATAAGAACAATCAACTTACCAACACTAGTCTAAACACGTAACAATTAGGCATAGAAAAAAAAATAGACAATATGAGAAAACGAGAGAAACAAGGAAAACATGTAAATTGGCGGCGCATAATTACTCGTCACCTCACATATACGCCGCTCACATGAATTTCACATAGCAAATAGTCTGAGGTTCCTAATTCCCTGAAGTCAGGGTTAACCACGACACTTACCTCGCTTCGAAGGCCACTCAATACTCAATCACAGCTTTTCCTCTAGAATCCACCTCCAAACCACTAGTATCTATTCAAAAATGACTCAATAATATCAAATATTTCTAAAGGAATCAATTACATTGAATAAATTTAGATATTCCCAAACTTCCTCCAAAAAGTCAAAAATCGAACCCAAGCCCGCTTAGTCAAAACCCGAGGTTCGGACCAAAATCCATTTACCCATTCACCCCCGAGTCCGGATATATAATTGGTTTTGGAATCCGACCTCAAATTGAGGTCTAAATCCCCAAATATCGAAATCCCTAGTTTCTACCCCAAACCCCCAATTCTACCATGAGAAGTCTAGCTTTTAGGTTGAAAATTCATGAAATGTAATGGGTAATTGAAAGAAAATGGCATAGAATCACTTAACAACACTTTGGGGAAGAAACTATCTCTTGAAAATCGCCTCTAGCCCGTTTGGTTTATGAAAAGTTGAAGAAATGGCTTAAGTGCCATTTTTGGGACTCTTTATGCACTGGGCGACAGTGTTCATCGCGTTCGCGAGGACACTGCCGCGTTCGCGAAGAGTAGAGTTGCCAAGCTTACACGTTCACGAGTCCCCCTTTGCGTTCGCGAAGGCTACTCCCCCCGTGGCCTTCGCGTTCGCGAGACCTTGCTCGCGTTCTCGATGAAGGAAAGACTGACCCCTCCCCCAGGTCCCTAACACTACACGTCCGCGATGAGCTGGTCGCGTTCGTGAAGGGTAAAGCCCCTATCGATTCGCATTCGCGAAGAGTAAAAACTCACCCTGACCAGCTTACCCTTCGCGTTCGCGGGAGTACCTTCGCGAATGCGAAGAAGAACATACGAGGACAGCTGCTGCAACAAAAATACCAGATTTTTCAAGTCCAAAACATCCCGTAGCCTATCCGAAACTCACCGAGCCCTCGAGGCTCCAAACCTAACATGCACAAAAGTCTAAAAATATCATACGAACTTGCTCGCGTTATCAAATCACCAATATAACACCTAAAAGTACGAATTGAAAACCAAATCGAATTAAATTTTCAAGAAAGCTTTAAACTTCCTATTTTTACAACCGGACGTCCGAATTATGCCAAACCAATTCCGTTTCTCACCAAATTTCACAGATAAGTCATACATATTATATTGGACCTATACCGGGCTCCGAAACAAAAATACGGACCCGATATAAACAAGGCCAAACATCAACCAATTCTTAAAAACCATTCGACTTTTAGACTTTTAATTTTCATAAAAAATTCATAACTCGAGCTAGAGACCTCCGAATTCGATTCTGGGCATACGCCCAGGCCCCATATTTCGATACGGAACCACCGGGGCCGTCAAAACACGGATACGGACCCATTTACCAAAATTGTTGACCGAAGTCAACTCAACTGAAGTTTTAGGTAAAAATTCTTATTTTTATCAGTTTTTAACATGTAAGCCTTCCGGGCCAATACCTGGACTGCGCACGCAAATCTAGGAGGGTAAAAATGAGATTTATGAGGCTTAAAAGTACAGAATCGAGTTCTAAAATATAAGATGACCTTTTTGGGTCGTCACAACTAATTATCATGGTAGAAGGCTCATATGCAAATATAACAAATAAGAAGAAAATCATAATATTTTCAAGTTAAACAGATAGAAGGCATGGATACACTGCAACACTTGGGGTAGAGGACATAGAAAGAACAACGACTACAAGTCACATAGAAAACATAGGTGCACAATAACAGCTCAAGATAAAGGCATGAATGTATACACAACGAAAAGATATCACAATATAATGTATGTCTCTTGTCTTCGCCTGCACGGAAATACTCTTTGTGCCATGAACATATGATAATATAAAAATAATAGCACGACATCGCCCTTCGTGCTTTTACTCCCATCCTCACATGATAATGTAAATGAAATGGCACAGTATTATCCTTCGTGCATAATAATGTATATGAATGGCACGACATCACCCTTCGTGCTTTACACTTTTTCTCACATAATAATATATACGAAATGACACGACATCACCCTTCATGCTTTACACTCTCCCTCACATGATAATGTATATGAAATGGCACAGCATCACCCTTTGCGCTTTACACTCTCCCTTACCCATCATATGTATATCATTAACAATTAAGATATGAATCATAAATAACAACAAGGAGAGTGTTTAAACGAATGTTCCAATTGAACATCAATCACGACTTTCAAGTCAATAACAATTCAATAAATCTCAAGTACTTTATTATTCAAGTACTTCAACAAGTCTCAATAATGATCTTCCACTCAAGTATAGAATTCAAAATCTCAAGAATAACGATCGTATTTGTGATTAAGTATAATAACGAACGGATTTAGTACATCAATAATTTTCACAAAAGTCCGTCAGATTTTTAATCAAATTATAATAAGCCAAATCAGGGCTTCTAGCATTTAATGTAATATTCATAGAAATCTAGAAGTCAAAGAAGACATGAAACAAGAGTGTCACATAATTCTACAAAGCACAATAAATCGTATAATTTAACCCCCCTAAACCCGAACATGATTAACACTGGCACGTGCATATATGCTCGTCACCTCATATATGTATCACCCCCGAATGTAACAAACAATGGAAATTAGTAGTAAAAAATCCCTTAACAAAGTTAGGTAAAACACTTACCTCAAAC
Source organism: Nicotiana tabacum (assembly GCF_000715075.1). Classification (NCBI taxonomy): domain Eukaryota; kingdom Viridiplantae; phylum Streptophyta; class Magnoliopsida; order Solanales; family Solanaceae; genus Nicotiana; species Nicotiana tabacum. The sequence continues at coordinate 16,663,346 of NC_134098.1, forward strand.
AAGCCAATTCCAATGCCGAGCAAGATAAACAATACTCTAGAAATTCCATTCTGCACGTATCAACCTCCAAACGCCTTCCTATCTCCTCAATTCAAGACAAACGATCTGTATCTATTCAAACAACGTACAAATTAATCACAATGTACTCCAAATGCTTACAATTCAACAATTTATAAAATGTCCCAACTCCGCTCGAAAAGTTGACAATGGGTCCCACGTCTTGGAATCCAATAAAACTCACAAAATTTGATAACTCATTCAATTACGAGTCCAACCATACTAATTTTACTCAAATCCGACTCCGAATCGATGTTCAAAATGCAAAAATTCATTTCATGGAATTTTAGAAAATTCCTACGATTTATCTTGAAAAATCAATAATCTAATGCCGAAAACGAAGATTAATTCATGTAATACTATCACAAGGGAGTTAAGAACACTTACCCCGAGTTGTGTGATGAAATTTGCCTCAACAAATCGCCCAAACTGAGCTCCAAAAATCCCAATTGAAAATGACGAAATGACCATTTTTGGTCTTTATGATTCTGCCCAGTTTCCGCATATGCGAGAAAAATGCTGCATCTGCAGGCTCGCTTTTGCGAGCCAAAATACGCGTCTGCGCTGCTTTCACTTCTGCGAGCACTGAAGATGCTTCTGCGGGCTCGCTTCTGCGAGACGAAGTCCGCTTCTGCGGACCTTGCGCTCTTGCGGTTCCTCGTCCGCATTTGTGATCCCGCAAGTGCAGAAATTCCATCGCACCTGCGACCACTGCCCGTCATGACCCGAAATTCCCACCTTCGGGAGCGTGATGACGCCTAACATTTCACTTGCTAGACAAGCCAACGTTAGAATAATATTATCCATTTCAAAATAATTTTAAATTTATTAATAACAAAGAAACAAATGTGGAAGTAAAGTCTGAAATGTAGTGAATAATCCATAAAAATAGTGCTATCTAAATACCATCCCAGAATTGGTGTCACAAGTGCACGAGCTTCTAGAATAATACAAATAAAGGTCTAAATAAAATAAAGCTGTCTGAAAACAAATACACAGCTAAAATAAGATAGACGGGGACTTCAGAATTGCGGACATTGTGCAGTTATACCTCAAGTCTCCTCCGAGTAGCTGAAATCCGAGCAAGTTTATGGTATGCCGGTGGGACCAACTCCAAAATCTGCACAAGAAGTGCAGAGTGTAGTATCAGTACAACCGACCCCATGTACTGGTAAGAGCCGAGCTTAACCTCGACGAAGTAGTGATGAGGCTAAGGCAGGTCACTTACATTAACCTGTACGCAATAATAGTAATAACCACAATAATAGAATTAAATCAGATAACTCATTTTTAATAGTTGAAGCCAACTCAACAGTCATAACCAATTATTATTTCAACCAATTTACGTTGCATCGTACAACCCGCTTCCACAATAAATTCATTTTCAATCCTCCAATATATTTGTTTGAATCAAGTATATATATAGACTTTTAAATAAGTCTGTTACGGCGAGCAACCCGATCCCCCAATATGGACTTTTAAACAAGTCTGTTGCGGCGTGCAATCTGATCCCCCAATATAGACTTTTAAATAAGTCTCTTGCGGCGTGCAATCTGATCCCCCAATATAGACTTTTAAATCCATAGTGATACGCTCCCACTTCCACTTAGGAATTTCTAACTTCTAAAGCAAACCACCAGGTCTCTGATGCTCGTACGTCACTTGCTAACAATTCAGACACTGAGCTACATATGCAACTATATCCTTTTTCATTCTCCTCCACCAATAATGTTGCCACAAATCTTGATACATTTTAGAGATACCTGGATGAATAGAATACCTAGAACTGTGTGCCTCTTCAAGGATTAATTCACGAAGCCCATCAATATTAGGCACACAAATACGACCTTGCATTCGTAGAACTCCATATTCCCCCACAACAACCTATTTGGCATCACCGTGCCACACCGTGTCCTTAAGGACAAGCAAATGAGGATCATCATATTGCCGCTCTCTGATGCGCTCATATAAAGAAGATCGAGTGAATGTGCAAGCTAGAACCCGACTGGGTTCCGAAATATCTAACCTCACAAACTGATTAGCCAATATCTGAATATCCGCAGCTAACGTCCTCTCACCAACCATAATATACGCAAGCCTGCACAAACACATAGCCTTTTTACTCAAAGCATCGGCCACCACATTGGCCTTTCCGGGGTGATACAAAATGGTGATATCATAGTCTTTCAACAACTCCAACCATCTTCTCTGCCTCAAATTAAGATCTTTTTATTTGAACAGATACTGAAGTCTACGATGATCAATAAATACCTCACACGAGACACCGTAGAGGTACTGCCTCCAAATTTTCATCCCATGAACAATCGCTGCCAATACTAAGTCATGAACAAGATAATTCTTCTCGTGAACTTTCAACTGTCGCAACGCATATGCAATCACCCTGCCATCTTGCATTAATACTACACCAAGCCCAATGTGAGATGCGTCATAATATACCGTATACAATCCTGAACCTGTGGGTAATACCAACACTGGTGTCGTAGTCAAAGCAGTCTTGAGCTTCTCAAAGCTCAACTCACACTCGTCTGACCATCTGAATGGGACACCTTTCTGGGTCAGTCTGGTCAATAAGCTTGCTATAGATGAAAACCCTTCCACGAACCAACGATAATAACCTGCCAAACCAAGGACACTCCGAATCTCCGTAACTGAAGTAGGTCTAGGCCAATTCTGAACAATCTCTATCTTCTTAGGATCCACCTTTACGTCTTCTACCGATACAACATGCCCAAAAAGGCAACTGAGTCTAACCAAAACTCACTTTTTGAAAATTTGCCATATAACTGATTATTCTTCAAAGTATGAAGCACACTCCGAAGATGCTGCTCATGCTCCTCTCGACTGCTGGAGTAAATCAAGATATCATCAATGAATACAACCACAAAAGAATCCAAATAGGGATTGAACACCCGATTCATTAGATCCATAAATGCTGATGTGGGCCCCACGGATGATTTTTGAATGTAATTTCGAATTTTATTGGAAAATTAGTATTTTCATATGGAATTATTTCCTATAATTTGAATTGACTGAATCGAATTAATTGTGACTAGATTCGAGGCATTCAGATGCCGATTCGCGAGGCAAAGGCACTACAGAATAAAGAATTACACGGTTTGAGGTAAGTAACAGTTCTTAATTTTGTTCTGAGGGTATGAAACCCCAAATTATGTATTATGTGATCGGTTTTGAGGTGACGAACATGCTAGGTGACGGGCGTGTGTTCGTGCACCGTAGGAATTTTAACTTAGTCAAATTCCATGAAATTGTATAGTTGAATAATTTGTTGTTATCTGTACATTCTCCATGTAGTAGAGAAATTGAACTCCAAATCATGTTTAGATTATGTGTTGGCATTGTAGGGACCCACAGAGGTCGTGTACATGTTGAAATATCTGCTAAATTATTGTTTTGTACTCAGTCACAGTTTACTTATTTATTTTATCTCAGTCTCTATTGTTCATTATTGATGCATCATATCATTATTTTTTGGGCTGATTTTTCATGATTATTGAGAGCCCGAGAGACTAGAGAAATTTATGACTAAGTGAGGCCGAGGACCTGATTGTGAGATATTATACTATAGCACGTGGGTTGTCCGTACTGATCCCGATATTATAATATAGCATGTGAGTTGACCGTGCAACACGTGAGTTCTCCATGCAGATCCAGATATTATACTATAGCACGTGAGTTATCCGTGAAGATCCGATATTGATACTATAGCACGTGGGTTGTCCGTGCAGCACGTGAGTTATCCGTGCAGATTATAGCACTTGGGGTGAAGAAGCCCCTCCAGAGTCCGTACACACCCCCAGTGAGCGCAGGTACCTGGTGAGTGCGAGTGCTGAGTGTTGAGCTAGTGGAAGGGCTGAGTGACTGTGGTCCTGAGAGGATGCATTTGATTTCATTATTGTTGCACTTCAGCTATCATATATCACTATTTTGGAAATGTCTGAGAGATATTATCTTATGTTTTAGTTGAACTTGACATGAAATTACTGTTTTGGCCTTAAATGTTGAACTTGAAAGCATGCCTGCCTTATTATGTTGGAAAAAACTGTAATCGGACTCAGTTGTGAAGCTCATCACTACTTTCAATTCTTTATATAGTATTGTTACTTGCTGAGTTGGTTGTACTCATACTACACTCTGCACTTCGTGTGCAGATCCAGGTGTTCTCGGGCACAATGGGTGTTGATTTCTTCGCACGGTTGATTACCCGGATATTCTGAGGTAGCTGCCGGTGTTTCGCAGACCTTGTATCTTCTTCCTTATCTTCTTGATTACTGTATTTGGTCTCAGACTATTATAGACCGTGTTTTCCAGACTTGTGAGGTATAGATGCCCATGTACTCTGTGACACCCCGATAGTTGGGAATTCTGCATTATGTTTTGGGTTTTCTATCTTGGTTATGATAACCTTTACTACTAAAACTGCTTTAAATTCATTCTTATTAAAAGTGTTAAAATTATTCGTGAGAAATTGGTTTGCCTAGTACCACATTAGGCGCCATCAGAGCCTAGAATTTTGGGTTGTGACAAGTTGGTATCAGAGCCTAGGTTACATAGGTCTCACGAGTAATTAGCAGGTTTAGTAAAATCTTGCGGATCGGTACGGAGATGTTTGTACTTATCTTCTAGAGGCTAGCGAACCCTTAGGAAAATTTCACTTTCTCTTATTCTGTCGTGCAAATTTGTTGATTCCGGAAACTAAATTTCTGTTATTCTATTCTCTCACAGGTAGAGAGAATACGTACTACTGGATCGGACGGTCAGCCACCAGTTAGGGGCGTGAGAGGCCTGGGTCATGGTAGAGGCTGGGGCCGAGGCCGAGGTCGAGGTGTCGCTCGTACAGTAGTTGGAGCAGCACCTGTAGCACCACCAATTGCTCCAACTCAGGAGAAGGTTCCAGATATAGTTGAGCCGGCGGGACCATCTCAGGCACCAGTTGTGCCTATTGTGATTCCACGCCTTCAAGAGGCTTTAGCATAGATATTGATTGTTTGCACTGGCCTTGCTCAGGTAGTTTTGGCTTAGGCCACACCTTCCACTTCTCAGGCCCGGGGAGGTACTCATACCCTTATTGCCCGTACTCCAGAGCAGGTAGTGCAGGGACTTCAGATATCGGGTCACTACCATCTCAGCCAGTTGCAGCTGCTCAGGCCCCGGTAGTCCCTGTTATGGATGATGATGAGCAAAGGACACTTGAGAGATTTGGGAGGCTTCTAACTCCATCATTTAGCAGTGTTGAGTCAGAAGATGCTCAAGGTTTTCTGGATAAGTGCTAGCGGATGCTTCAGACGACGGGTATTCTAGAGACCAGTGGGGTCTCGTTCACTACTTTTCAATTTTCTGGGGCTGCCTTTAGATGGTGGGAGGATTATGAGAGGCGCAGGCCGGTCGGTGCAGTACCACTTACATGGCAGGAGTTCTCTATTCTCTTTTTGGAGAAGTTCGTGCTGCAATCTCGTAACAGTTTGAGAAGCTTCGGCAGGATGGCATGTCTGTGACCCAGTACGAGATAAGGTTTTCTGAGTTGGATCGTCATGCAGTTTGGTTGGTTCCCACTTATAGGGAGAGGATTAGGAGGTTCATTGATGGACTCAAGTATCAGCTACAGTTGCTTATGAATAGGCAGAGGGTATCTGGTGCCACCTTTGATGAGATGGTTGACATTGCTCGACAGATAGAGGTGGTTCGTAGCCAAGAGCGTGGTGAGAGGGAGGCCAAGAGGCCTCAGATTTTGGGTAATTTTGGTGGGGTACCTTCTGGAAGGTAGTCCTACCACAGCAGGGGTCGTCCTTATAGGCCCGCTGAAATGACTCACCCAGCTCATCGTTGTGCATCAGCTAGCCACAGTTCTTACAGTGCTCACTCATGACAGTCTTCATTTAGAGCACTACCAACACAGAGTTCTCATCATGCCTCATCTGCTCAGGCTTCTACAGGTAATTCTTCAAATTATCAGGAGCAGCAGTTCCGTTAGAGGAGGGGTTGTTTCGAGTACGGAGAATTTGGTCATTTCAAGAGAGGTTGTCCTAGGCTGTTGAGTGGGGCTCCACAGTAGTGTTCTCGACCAACGGCGCCAGCACCAGCAGTTACACCACCCAGACAGCCATCTCGGAGTAGGGCTCAGTCAGTTATGTGTCGCCCAAGAGTGGGAGGCTGATCAGGTGGCGGTCAGGCCCAATTCTATGCTTTTCCTGCCAGGCCAGATGTCGTTGCTTCAGATGCAGTGATCACAAATATTGTCTCAATGTGCCATAGGGAAGCTTATATATTATTTGACCCTGGTTCTACTTATTCGTATGTATCATCGTACTTTACTCATTATCTAGAAATGCCCCGTGAGTCCTTAGTTTCACTTGTTCGTGTATCTACGCCGGTGGGCGATACTATTATTGTGGACCGTGTGTATCGGTCATGTGTGATAACTATTGGGGAATGGAGACTATAGTTGATTTCTTATTGCTTAGTATGGTTGATTTTGATGTAATCTTGGGTATGGATTGGTTGTCTCCATGTCATGCTATTCTGGACTGTCACGCAAAAACTGTGACGTTGGCGATGCCAGGTTTGCCAAAGGTCGAATGGAGAGGTTCTCCAGATTATGTTCCCATCAGGGTAATCTCTTATTTGAAGGCCCAACGTATGGTTGGGAAGGGGTGTTTGTCCTATTTGGAATTTGTGAGAGATGTTGATGCAGACACTCCTACTATTGATGTTGTACCGGTAGTGAAAGACTTTCCGGATGTATTTCCAGCAGACCTACCAGGTATGCCACACGACAGGGATATTGATTTAGGTATTGACTTGGTGCCGGGCACTCAGCCCATTTCTATTCCTCCATATCGTATGGCACCAGCTGAGTTGAAAGAATTAAAAGAGCAACTTCAGGAACTTTTTGATAAGGGGTTTATTAGGCCTAGTGTATTGCCTTGGGGTGCACCGGTCCTGTTTGTGAAAAAGAAAGATGGTACTATGCAGATGTGCATCGATTACAAGCAACTGAACAAAGTTACAATCAATAATAAGTATCTTTTGCCGCGTATTAATGATTTATTTGACCAGCTACATGGAGCGAAGGTATTCTCCAAAATTGATTTGAGATCCGGGTATCACCAGTTGAAAATTCGGGATTCAGATATTCTAAAGACGACATTTAGGACTCGTTATGGTCACTATGAATTTCTTGTGATGTCTTTTGGGCTGACCAACGCCCCAGCAACATTTATGCACTTGATAAATAGTGTATTCCAGCCATATCTTGATTCATTTGTCGTAGTATTTATTGAAGATATCATGGTGTACTCACGTAGTCAGGAGGAGCATGCATAACACTTGGGTATTGTATTACAGAGGCTGAGAGAGGAGAGGTTGTATGCCAAATTCTCTAAGTGTGAGTTCTGGCTTAGTTCGGTGGCATTCTTGGGACATATAGTGTCTAGTGAACGAATTAAGGTAGATCCGAAGAAGATAGAGGCAGTTCAGAGTTGGCCCAGGCCATCTTCAGCTACTGAGATTCGAAGTTTTCTCGGCTTGGCCGGTTATTATTGTCGCTTTGTGAAGGGTTTCTCATCTATTGCATCGCATATGACTAAATTGACCCAGAAAGGTGCTCCGTTCAAGTAGTCGAATGAATGTGAAGAGAGCTTTAGAAGCTCAAGATAGCTTTGACTACAGCCCCAATATTGGTGTTGCCTACAGGTTCAGGGTCTTATACTGTGTATTGTGATGCATCGCGTATTGGTCTCGGGGCAGTGCTGATGCAAGACGGTAGGGTGATTTCCTATGCGTCCAGACAATGAAAGGTACATGAGAAGAATTATCCAGTCCACGACCTTGAGTTAGCAGCTATTGTTCATGCCTTGAATATTTTGTGGCATTATTTGTACGGTGTCCATTGTGAGGTTTATACTGATCACCGAAGTCTACAACATCTGTTTAAATAGAAGGATCTTAATTTGCGGCAGCAGAGGTGGTTGGAGTTGCTTAAGGATTATGATATCACCATTTTCTATCATCCCGGAAAGGCCAATGTGGTGGTTGATGCCTTGAGTCGTAAGACGAAGAGTTTGGACAGCTTAGCATACTTACCGGTAGCAGAGAGGCCTTTAGCCTTAGATGTTCAGTCCTTGGCCAATTAGTTTGTTAGATTGGATATTTTCAAGCCAAGTCGAGTTTTGGCTGGTGTGGTTTCTCTGTCTTTTCTTTATGATCGTATCAGAGAACGTCAGTATGATGACCCCCATCTGCTTGTCCCTAAGGACACGGTTCAGCACGGTGATGCCAAGGAAGTCACTATTGGGGATGATGGTGTATTATGGATGCAGGGCAGGCTATATGTGCCTAATGTAGATGGTTTGCGTGAGTTGATTCTCTAGGAGGCTCACAGTTCGCGGTACTCCATTCATCCAGGTGACGCGAAGATGTAGCCAGATTTGAGGCAGCACTATTGGTGGAGGCGAATGAAGAAAGGTATAGTTGGGTTTGCTGCTCGGTGTTTAAATTGTCAACATGTGATGTACGGGCATCAGAGGCAGGGCGGATTGCTTCAGAGACTTGAAATTCCGAAGTGGAAGTGGGAGCGTATTACCATAGACTTCGTAGTTGGGATCCCACGGACTTTGAGGAAGTTTGATGTTGTTTGGGTGATTGTAGATCGGTTGACCAAGTCCGCACATTTTATTCCAGTTGGTACTGCTTATTCTTTGGAGCGGTTGGCTGAGATTTATATCCGCCAGATTGTTCTCCTACACGTTGTGCCAGTGTCTACTATTTTAGATCGGGGCACACAGTTTTGGAGAGCAGTGCAGCGAGAATTAGGTACACAGGTCCAGCTGAGTACAGTATTTCACGCTCGGATGGACCGACAATCCGAGCTCACTATTCAGATATTGGAGGATTTGCTAAGCGCTTGTGTCATTGATTTTGGGGGTTCTTGGGATCAATTTCTGCTGCTGGCAGAGTTTTCTTACAATAACAGTTACCAATCGAGCATTCAGATGGCTTCGTATAAGGCTTTATATGGGAAACGGAGCCTGGTGAGACTAGGCTATTGGGTACTAATTTGGTTCAGGATGCTTTGGAGAAGGTTTAATTTATTCAGGAGAGGCTTCGCAAGATGCAATCTAGACAGAAGAGTTATACCGATAGGAAGCTCCGTGATGTTGCTTACATGGTTGGGGAGAAGGTTCTACTCATGATTTCACTTGTGAAAGGTGTGTTGAGGTTCGGGAAGAAGGGTAAGTTGAGACCTCGGTATGTTGGGCCGTTTGAGGTGCTTAAGAAGATTGGAGAGGTGGCTTATGAACTTGCATTTTCGCCTAGTCTATCGAGTGTTCATCCAGTGTTTCATGTATCTATGCTCCGGAAGTATATCGGGGATCTGTCTCATGTTTTGGATTTCAGCACAGTGCAGTTGGATGGTAATTTGACTTATGATGTGGAGCCGGTGGCCATTTTAGACCGGTAGGTCCGAAAGTTGAGATCAAAGAACATAGCTTCAGTGAAAGTGCAGTGAAGAGGTCAGTCAGTTGGAGAAGCTTCTTGGGAGACTGAGTGGGAGATGCAGAGCAAATATCCACACCTATTTGAGACTCCAGGTATAATGCTAAACTCGTTCAGGGACGAACGTTTGTTTAAGAGGGGGAGAATGTAACGATCTGGCAGGTCGTTTTGAGTATTACAACCTCGTTCCCCCATTTTCCGCAGAAGAGACTCTAAGGTCACTATGACCGCAAAGCGGGACCGCAGATGCGGTTAGTTTCCAGCAGAAGCGAAACCCCTAGACAAATTACAAAATAGAGGGGTTCCGAAATTTTTGTCATTTGGGACATTTCAAGCACGATTTTGGGCGATTTGTCAGAGGGAATTCACGGGAAACTTGAGGTAAGTCACTTGTGATCATTGTTAGTCAATAATATTGTATTATCATTGAGTATTTCGACTGTATTACATGTTTTTGAGGTGAAATTAGAGGATTTGGGCCTAGAGATTTCAAAATAAGAATTTGAGATTTGAAGGTCGAGTTGAGGTCAGATTTTGGTAAATTTAGTATGGTTGGACTCGTGATTGAATGGGCATTCATATTTTGTAACTTTTGTCGGATTCTAAGATGTGGGCCCCACGGGCAATTTTTGAGTGCAATTTCGTATTTTGTTAGAAAGTTACTATTTTCATATGGAATTATTTCCTATAATTTGAATTGAATGAATAGAAGTAATTGTGACTAGATTCGAGGCATTCGGGGGCCGATTCACGAGGTAAAGGCATTGCAGAATAAAGAATTACATGTGTTGAGGTAAGTAACAGGTCTAAATTTGGGTCTGAGGGTATGAAACCCTGGATTATGTATTATGTGATCGGTTTTAAGGTGACACACATGCTAGGTGACGGACGTGTGTTCGTACACCATAGGAATTGTGACTTGGTCAAATTCCGTGGAACTGTGTCGTTAAATAATCTGTTGTTATCTGTACATTCTCTTTGTAGTAGAGCAATTGAACCACAAATCATGTTTAGATTATGTGTTGGAACTGTAGGGACCCACAGAGGTCGTGTACATGTTCAATTATCTGCTAAATTGTTGTTTTGCACTCAGTCACATTTTACTTGTTTATTTTATCTAAGTCTTTATTATTCATTATTGATGCATCATATCATTATTATTTGGGCTGATTTTTCATTATTATTGAGAGCCCGAGAGATTGTAGAGATTTATGACTGAGTGAGGCCGGGGGCCTGATTGTGAGATATTATACTATAGCACGTGAGTTGTCTGTGCAGATCCAGATATTATACTATAGCACGTGAGTTGTCTGTGCGGATCCAGATATTATACTATAGCACGTGAGTTGTTCGTACAGCACGTGAGTTGTCCGTGCGGATCCAGATATTATACTATAGCACATGAGTTGTCTGTGCGGATCCAGATATTGATACTATAGCACATGAGTCGTCCGTACGGATTATAGCGCTTGGGCTTAAGGAGCCCCTCCGGAATCTATACACACCCCTAGTGAGCGCAGGTACCTACTGAGTGCTAGTGCTGAGTGCTGAGCTAGTGGAAGGGCTGGGTGATTGTGGTCCTGAGAGGATGTATTTTATTTCATTATTGTTGCACTTCAGCTGTCATATATCACTATTTTGGAAATTTCTGAGAGATATTATCTTATGTTTCAGTTGAACTTGACATGAAATTACTGTTTTGGCGTTAAATGTTGAACTTGAAAGCATGCCTACCTTATTATGTTGGAAATTACTGTAATCGGACTCAGCTGTGAAGCTCGTCACTACTTTCAGTTCTTTAATTAGTATTATTACTTGCTGAGTTGGTTGTACTCATACTACACCCTATACTTCGTGTGCAGATCTAGGTGTTCTCGGGCACAGTGGGTGTTGATTTCTTTGCACAGTTGATTACCTGGAGATTTCGAGGTAGCTGCCGGTGTTTCGCAGACCTTGTCTCTCCTTCCTTATCTTCTTGATTACTGTATTTGGTTTCAGACTATTATAGACCGTGTTTTTCAGACTTGTGAGGTATAGATGCTCATGTACTCTGTGACACACCGATAATTGGGAATTCCGCATTATGTTTTGGGTTTTCTATCCCGGTTATGAGAACTTTTACTACTAAAATTTCTTTAAATTCATTCTTGTTAAAAGTGTTGGAAATATTCCGGAGAAATCGGCTTGCCTAGTACCACGTTAGGCGCCATCGCAATAGGTTAGGATTTTGGGTCGTGACAGATACAAGCGCCGAATTGATTGACTCAACTATATTTGACGTCATAGTCCATCCCCGGTTAACAGGTGCATACAACCTAGCTTACTTTTCATATCCAGCTAATTCCAAGTAATATTTCACCCGAATATCTACCTTATCCACCTTTTCCATTAGACTATCAAATTCACCCTGGGTGTATGCTTTTGCCATTGAAAAGTATACTCAACTTATCATGACGTTTTTTGAATTTCTTATATACGTTGTTTCATAGATGCCATATACAAGCAAAATGAGGTACATTAGGATACACTCTGGATACAGATTTGATGATGCTCTCATTCCTATCTGAAACAATGCATATGTTTTCTCGCTCACCATAAACTACCTTAAATTTCTCAAAGAACCACAACCAAGCATCATTATTCTCTTAATCAACTACAACATATGTTAGTGGCAATATATGTCTTGTAAATACAATATCATACAGATAAAAAATATCATTACAGTTGTATTAAAAAATCAAAATAACATTTTTTATGTTAATCTAACTTGTATGTATTTTTTTTAACTGACTAACCTGCACCATCCAATGTTCTAGCTGAGATGAATGTCCTTGTGTATGCTGATTTTAGGTGGCTGCCATCCACAACGACGATGGTGTAACGACCCAACTTGTCGTTTTGGGCATTTACGTTCATTTCTACTATTTGAAGTCTTGAATAGCTTCATATGATATATTATGACCAATGTGTATTATTAGATTTGGTTTTCAGGTGTTTCGGGATTTGTTCGGATGAATAAAATTCATGTTGGAAGCTTAAATAAAAAGGGTAGACCAGAGTATGACTTTTGTGCAAACGACTCCGGAATAGAGTTTTGATGATTCCAATAGCTCTGTATGGTAATTTTGGACTTAGGAGTGTGTCTGGATATTTATTTTGAAGTCCGTAGTAGAATTTGTCTTGAAATGGCGAAAGTAAGAAATTAATGGTTTGGAAGTTTGACTGGGAATTAAATTTATTGATATCGGGGTCGGAATCCGATTCGAAAAATTAGAACAACTCCATTATGTCCTTTATGACTCGTGTGCAAATTTGAAGTCATTCCGGGTTGATTTGACACATTTCGGTACAAGTTATAGCATTTGGTAATTTGGAAAATTTATAAGTTTGATTCGAGGTGCAATTTATAATTTTGACGTTGTTATATGTGATTTGAGGCATCGATTAGGTCTGTAATATTGTAACACCCCGTATATTTGGACTAGCTGTGTATATGTTAAATGGGTATTAATTTGATATTTTAGACATATGAAGTCCTAGCAGGATGAGTATGGGTGAAAATAGTTGTTTCGGAATCAAGATGGAGAGTGAGGTGCATAAGATTAGACAAAATCGACTAAGTTTACAAAAGGTCCGTCTTCCACCAGGATTTAGTGAAAATGTGTAAGGAATTTGGGAAACCTAAAAGATGAAAGTTGTAGCCCTTTGAAATATATTTTCAACGATATATCGTAGAGCCTGAACGGATCTCTGTGTAAATAGTTATGTGTGTTTTACAGAGTAGTGCGCAATATCCACGCCCAGGTGTGCGCCCGCGCACTTAACGTAGTGCTACTTCCATTTTGCGCGGTCAGGTGTGTGGTCAGGCCTTCAGGTGCATGGCGGTCATTTTAAAGCCCTACTTCGTCCTCCACACCCCCAAAACACAAAAAATTTCTCTAGAAAAGGGAGCTCGCAAGAACCTAACTCCTCAAAGGTCCCTCCACCATCCAAGGTAAGTTCTAATGGTTATTCTAAGTTAATTTCAATTCCCCAACACCTTATTAACATGGGTAAACATTCCAAATCGTTAATTATTCGATTGGGGCATCATTGTTGAGAGAACATACCTTAGAACTCAACTTCAAGATGATTGAACTTCAAAAACGATAATGTCTTCACCCTCTAATTGATTATACCATTGGATTAATGATTATAGACTCTATGTTCATGAGATATGAGTTGATGGGTTTGATAGAAAAGCATGAAAAATTATAGGTTTGGTTTGTTGATTGTTGATTATTGGTTAAGGGTGTTATTTATCTTTGGTGAAGAAGAATGATTTTGATTATAAAAAATTTAAGATTTTAGAATTTATCTAGGAGCAAGAGAATGGCTTGTTGGGTGTAGAAACACCATTAATAAGGGCTATGAAGCTTTGTGCCACCAAGTGTTTGATAAAATGCCTAAGTGACCAAAACATATTGTTGCTAATTTAGAATCCCTTTGACTTGTATTGATATAGATTAAAGTTGAAAGGGTTGGCGAATGTTGTATTAGGCTCAAGAGCAGGAAGTTAAGGTATGTGAGGCTAACTCTCTATGTTTGGGAATGTTAATGATTCTCCCTACACTATGCTTATTTTACCACATTACTAATTGCATCAGAAATATAGTTAAGCCTAGTTCCTTGAATAGTTGCAGAACTTCTATTCTCTAGATTTGTAACTCGTTCATGACTTTCATTCTGAACATTGTGAAATCAGTGCGTAATCAATATAGACTTGGGTTTGATGCACATGAGTCTCAGTCTAGATTACTCAGCATGTCATAAACAGTTGAAGTTTCAGTTTTCATAATCAGTTCATAAATACATATCTCAGTCTAGTTCTATTCAGCATTCGAGTATCATGTAACTCAATATGATTGCGTATTTCAGTATCATGTATTGCAGTATGATTCTCAGTTCCTGATTTTAAATCCCTGAATGTTGAACCCCTGTATTTGAACCTGAGGCCGCAGTTAATATTTTATGCATCTTTAGGCCTAAGACCACAGTTTATGCTTTATGCATCTTTGGGCCTGAGGCTACAGTTATGTATACGTATACTTGGGCCCGAGGCCGCAGTTTTTGCACATATATATTGGGCTTGAGGCCGCAGTTTATTTATTCAGATAAACTGGTGGTTCATCATTCAGAAGAAGGAGTATTCATATCCTTACTTCCTTTGTTAAGTTCAGTTATCAGATATCAGTTCAGTTATCAGTTACTAGATATCATTATCATTTTAGTTATCAGTTATTAGTTATCAGTTATCAGCTATCAGTTATCAGCTATCAGTTATCATATTAGTTTCAGTTTCAATAGTTATCATTTCAGTTATCAATTATCAACTCTCAGTCATCAGCTTAGTTTCAGTTTTAGTATTTATAATTCTTTCTTTCAGTTATTTTACATACCAGTGCAATTCAAATGTACTGACGTCCTTTTTTTCCCGGGGCCTGCATCTCACGATGTAGGTAATGATTTACAGGTTGATGATTCATAGCGCTAGGATTCTCGTACCAGTTATTTGGTGATCCCCAGTTCTTTCGGGGCATTATCATTGCCTTACAGTCTTCAGTATTTTCAGTCAGTCAGTGTTTTCAGTGCTTCATTAGAGGCTTCATAGACTAGAGTAACAGTTAGACAGAGTCACAAGCATTTAAGTTTAAGCAATATTGCTACATATATATTTCAGACTAGACATTCAGTATATCAGCATGTGTTAGTTTATCTTCCGCATTCAGTATGTTATGATATCACATATTGATTCAGCCAGCTAGTTGGTTCTCTCGATTACATATAGTTAGACACCGAGTGTCGTGTTACGTCCAGGCCCAGGTTCGGGGTGTGACAAAGCTTGGTATCAGAGCACTAGGTTCAAGAGTCCTAGGGAGTCTATGAAGTCATGTCCAGTGGAGTTTCCTTTATATGTGTGTGTCAGCCACTCATATAAACGGTTAACTACCAAGACATCCAGGATTGTCTTATTTCTTTTTACTCTAGATCGTGCCATGAAGCTTAGAGCAATAGGTAACCTTCTCTTCCTATCGAATTCCAGACATATCGAATACCCAAGCGACGGGCAAGAAAAATCCAAGGTTCTAGAGAGGATGATTTCCTATTGGGGTATAATTATGGAGTACAGGTTAGTAACAAATGAGACTTGAGAGGATGTTAGAAGTGGGATGCAATGGATAGTAGTACATATCAGAGCATAACCTTACTAGAAAGTACGAAAGAAGTTATTACGTTTTATGGTCATCATTCTACCTCAGTTACCAGTTATACAGTCTTTCAATTAGCAAGTTTCTGGTTATTCAGTATGCCATTTATCAATTATTCGGTTACCAGATCTCCAATTTTCAGTGTAACAAAATTCTGGTGACTGGTGAGTATACACTAATGCCTATGGGTGCTAAAAGAAAATGTAAGTAACGATGATTATAGAAAAATCTTCGCATATTTTAGGTCTGGATTAAGACCAAGACTCGCCGGATAGTGCAAGAAGTGATTTATCAGATGACGGTATACTTTAAAGGATAAGTTTGTGCATGGTAATGTATTCGTATGTGTTTTACCTCCCAGAACAACTTCACTTAATTCTTGAAAATAGAGCCACAAATTGGATGATGATAGTTCAGATGTCAGACCCTAACATTGGTCACTATAGTTTTGGACAGAAAAGAGCCTAAGGGCAAAATACTTAGCAGTCAGGAACGATTGTTATTATCAGAGTTGTATTTTTTGTACGACTCATGTATATGACTAAGAAGACATAATGTACGAAATGAGAACCAAGAGCAGCCGATATTAAATTTCAAGGAATGATTTTAAGTTATTTAGATTTATTCAAATCAAAACTAGAAAGTACTATGTTAGTGAATTTGTATAAGAAGTGGCTATTATTGTGAGATAAAAGATATGACAATTTTCCCTTCAAATGATGTGACTATATGTTTAGGCCGGAGGTTTATAGTCTGAAGTAATTTTGAAGTGCATAGAAAGTTTGGGGTTAGATATTCCAATTTCGTTTAAGATATATGAGAATTCCCTAAGTGTGATCCATGTACATAGTTTAGAAAAAAAAGGATAGTATGTGATCGTAGAATAGGATCAGATGGTAAGGAAAGTTAGGAATAACCTTATGATTCACTTTAGTTATTCAAAGTAGAAAAAGAAAATATGATGCTAGCATGTGGTTAGTAAAAGAATAGTAAGTAAGTTTTGAGTAGATACAGTGAATTAGTAATTTCAACAAAGCTAGTAGAGGTACAATTTGATTCACTTAGCCAGGTTAACTCTAATGAATGCATGACAGTTTGAAATACCGAACGTTTGTTAGAACTTTAAGAGTTTAAGTTAAACCCGAAGTACAGTGATAGTGGGAAAAAAATCAGCTAGGCAGTAAGAGAGCCAACTACAGAAGAATAGCCTTTAAGAATTACCGAAAAGGGATCTCCCCAAGATTGACAGTGTGAGCAGAGTTAAATCATTAATATTGTGTATGATAGTTGTGAATACATTAGCTTTCCATTTATGTAGGTAATATAGTTTTTCCTAGTAAGAAGGATTACTCAGAAGTAAGTCGGAAGGTGAGTCTTCATTGACGTAAAGTGCAAAGAATTACTTAAGATAAGAAAAGTTGTTCGGATCCCAACAAAAGAGAATGATCTGCAGGTACAAGATCTTAACCTTTGGTCTAAGGGGAAGATGTGAAAATCGTCAGTAAGTCCAGTTGGAGATTTGAAACCCGCATAGTTAGCATGGGATATATAAAAAAGAGAACTATAAAATCATGCCCAGTTATGTATCACGAGGGTAGTGCCATCGCATGAGACTCTAATCTTCGGAGTATAGACTTAGCTCACAACAATTCTATAAGTGTTTTCAGGAAGTATCTTAAAAAGATAATCAAATATGGGAAGTACAGCTCATGATTGAGGCAGACAATAGATATATAGTGAAAGAAGTTCACCGCTTAGCAAGTCTAAAAGTTTGACTTTTGGACTCCTAAGATGGTGGCGTTGTTCTTCAGAACAGGACTTGTTCCTCCTTAGTAGCCGAAGTGAAGGAGAAACGGTTTGATGACCCCTACTAGTTGCAGTAAAAAGAGGGATTCACAAGCATAAAATGATAGCTTTTGAATAAAGGGGAGATTATGGTACTTTGAGGTACCGAGATGGACTGTGTGTTCCAGATATAGGTAGACTTAGAAAGGAGGATCATATTAGAAGCCCATAATTCCAGGTATTCTACCCACCAAGGTCCCCCAAAGATGTAAAATGATCTCAAGGAGGTTTATTGGTGGACCAACATGAAAAAGAACATCACAGACTTTGTGGCCAAGTGTACGAATTATCAGCAAGTGAAAGTCGAGCAGCAGGAAGCCTAGTGTTCTACAACAGAATACACATACTCTTGAGGGGAGATTGTAAGTTTGGACTTTATAACAGTATTATCTCACTCATTTTAAAATCATGATCTTATTGGGTGATTGTAGATCGACTTACCAAGTTGGCTCACCTCTTGCCAATGAAGACTACAAATTTAGTAGAGGATTATTCCATGTTGTATATCCAAGAAATCGTCAGAGTGCATGGGACCCCGTTGTCCATCATTTTATATCATGGTGCTCAGTTTACAATGAACTTTTAGAAGTCCTTTCAGAAAGGATTATGCTCAGCGCATTATTCAGACACTTGAGGATATCCTTGATTTTAAAGGTAATTGGGATGATCACATATCTCTCATTGAGTTTTCCAAAAATAACACCTATCATTCTAGTATCAAGATGGCACCGTGCAAGACTCTGTATGGGCGAAGGTGTAGATCGCCAATTGGTTGGTTCAAAGTTGGTGAAGAGGAGTTGTTGGGACCAAATTTGGTCTATCGGACTATGGAGAAAGTTAAGTTGATTCAAGGGCATTTGAAGACGGCTCAAAGCCGCCAAAAGTCCTATTCGAACGTGCGGCATAGAGACCTACAGTTTCAAGTTGATGATTGGGTGCTTCTGAAAGTTTCGCCTATGAAAGGTGTTATGAGATTTAGAAAGAAGGGGAAGCTTAGTCCCTGCTATATTGGTCCATATAGAATCTTGCGAAGGATCGATCAATTAGCTTATGAGTTAGAGCTGCCACCAGAATTTGCGGTTATACAATCACTATTTCACGTAATATGCTATAGCATTCAAGTTTCTAGTACTTAGTTACTCATGTCAGTTTAGTACTCAGATACTCATGCCAATTCAATACTCAGATACTCATGTCAATACAATACTCAGCTACTCATGTTAGTCCAATACTTAGATATTCATGCCAACTTAGTACTCAGATTACTCAAATATTCGTGCCAGTTCAATATTCATATATCTATGTTAGTTTAGTATTCACGTATACATGGCAGACCAATATTCAGTCAATGCAGTAGTCATTCAGTTTAGTATCTAAATAGTTCAGTAGTCATGTATTCATTCATTTTAGTATGCAAGTATTAATAAAAGTTCATGTTTTCACCAGACCCGTTTAAGGTCCGGAGTTAGCAGAAGTTACAATCACGACAATCATTCCAGGATGAATGATCACAAGGGGGAGATAATGTAATACCCCGTACATTCGAACTAGGTGTGGATATGTTAAATGGGTATTATTTTGATATTTTAGACATATGAAGTCCTAGTGGGATGAGTATGGGTGAAAATAGTTGTTTCAGAATCAAGATGGAGAGTGAGGTGCATAAGATTCAACAAAATCGACTAAGTTTACAAAAGGTCCGTCTTCCAGTAGGATTTAGTGAAAATGTGTAAAGAATTTGGAAAACCTAAAAAGATAAAAGTTGTAGCCCTTTGAAATATATTTTCAACGATATATTGTAGAGCCTGAACGGACCTATGAGTAAAACGTTATGTGCATTTTACAGAGCAGTGTGCAATATGCACGCCTAGGTGCGCGCCCGGAGGGTAGGGGTGGGCATAATACCGACCGAACCGAAAAAACCGGTCGAACCGTGAATTTTGGTTTTTCGGTTTCGGTTTAATCGGTTATTCGGTCGGTGCACGATTTTTAAATTATTAAATTTCGATTTTTCAGTGCGGTTTACGGTTTTAGTGTTTCGGTTAAACCGAAAAGCCGAAATTTTGGGTATTAGTTGAGAAAAATACGTTTGAATATATGGGTTCTTTTGAGAGTCCAAAACTTATATTCCATCTTAAGGCTGAAGCCCAATAGTCCAATACCCATTTGAAGCCCACCCAATCTACTCAAATCTAATTACTTAAGACTTAGTCTTACTGATACATTCTCATTTTCCAAACCTAAATCAAAAATTAGATTTAGGGTTCCTCTGTGCGACTGCTACCTTCTTCCTCAGCTCGACTGTGACGCGTTCTTCCTCAGCTCATCGCTCATCCTTCTTCCTCAGATTATTGCGACTTCTTCTGAGTTTTGAGTTCCTTTTCTATGTTCCTCAGCTCATTCGATTTTGGTGAAAATTTCTTGTGTTGATTATTCCGCTAAGTGAAAGTCAACATGTAACTTTCTTCTATTGATCCCTTTCTATGCTACGTTATTTTGTTAAATAGGAACATGGACTTGACTTTCTGTAATTTTCTGCTAAGTTATTTTGATGTTTCATTGATCTCTGAGCAATTTTTGGTAGCTATTGTGTTCTGTTTGGACGTGAAATCCTGCTAGTGGATTAATTATTATATTGTTAATTGTTATGTTGTTCATATTGATACTAGAAACAGTAGTAGTGGGCTGCTCTAAAAGGAATTGAATCCAATAATTAACATAGAACTTTGTTCTAGAACAACTAGATTTGTATTTGTTTATTCCAAGATTCTCTAGATTAGAGTAGCTGAAAGAACTCAATTTACATTAATGCTTGATTTAGAACAAAGTTTCTTGTATTTTATGACCACTAGAAGTTTATGACCACCGGAAGTAAATCCAAGATATAAAAATCTTGAACCGTTAATAACCGAAAAAATAAACCGGAAATAACCGAACCGAACTTTGAAAAAACCGCACCGAACCATAAATACTTTGGTTTGATTTGGTTATTAATATTACAAAACCGAAAATCGATAAACCGAACTTTACTCTCATAATAACCGACCGAACCGATCGACGCACACCCCTACGGAGGGTCACGTGCGCGGCCGCGCACTTGAGGCAGTGCTACTGCCATTTTATGTGGTAAGGTGCGCGATCAGACCTTAAACTACACGGGGGACGCACATGGGGGTCATTTTAAAGCCCTACTTCGTCCCCCACACCCCCAAAATACAAAACCTTGCTCTAGAAAGGGGAGCTCTCAAGAACCTAACTCCTCAAAGGTCCCTCCACCATCCAAGGTAAGTTTTAATGGTTATTCTAAGTTAATTTCAATTCCCCAACACCTTATTAACATGGGTAAACACTTCAAATTATTAGTTATTCGATTGGGGCATCATTATTGAGAGAACAAAACCTAGAACTCGACTTCAAGATGATTGAACTTCAAAAAGGATAATGTCTTCACCCTCTATTTGATTATACCATTGGATTAATGATTATAGACTCTATGTTCATGAGATATGAGTTGATGGGTTTGATAGAAAGCATAAAAAATTATAGGTTTGGTTTGTTGATTGTTGATTATTGGTTAAGGGTGTTATTTATCTTCGGTGAAGAAGAATGATTTTGATTATAAGAAATTTAAGATTTTAGAATTTATCTAGGAGCAAGATAATGGCTTGTTGGGTGTAGAAACACCATTAATAAGGGCTATGAAGCTTTATGCCACCAAGTGTTTGATAAAATGCCTAAGTGACCAAAACATGACTATTGTTGCTTATTTGGAATCCCTTTGACTTGTATTGATATAGATTAAAGTTGAAAGGGTTGGCGAAAGTTGTATTAGGCTCAAGAGAAGGAAGTTAAGGTATGTGAGGCTAACTCTCTATGTTTGGGAATGTTAATGATTCTCCCTACACTATGCTTCTTTTACCACGTTACTAATTGCCTCAGAAATATAGTTAAGCCTAGTTCCTTGAATAGTTATAGAACTTCTATTCTCTAGCTTCGTAACTCGTTTATGACTTTCATTCTGAACGTTGTGAAATCAGTTCGTAATAAATATAGACTTGGGTTTGATGCCCATGAGTCTCAACCTAGATTACTCAACATGTCATAAACAGTTGAAATTTCAGTTTTCATAATCAGTTCATGAATACGTGTCTCAGTCTAATTCTATTCAGCATTCGAGTATCATGTAACTCAATATAATTTAGTATTTCAGTATCATGTATTGGTGTATGGTTCTCAGTTCCTGATTTTAAATCCCTGAATGTTGAACCCATGTATTTGGGCCTGAGGTCGCAGTTAATGCTTTATGCATCTTTGGGCCTGAGGCCGCAATTTATGCTTTATGCTTCTTTGGGCCTGAGGCTGCAGTTATGTATATGTATACTTGGGCCCGAGGTCGCAGTTTGTGCACATATATATATTGGGCCTGAGGCCGCAATTTATTTATTCAGATAAACAGGTGGTTCATCATTCAGAAGAAGGGGTATTCATATCCTTACTTCCTTTGTTAAGTTAAGTTATCAGTTATCTGTTCAGCTATTAGTTACTAGTTATCATTATCATTATCATTATCATTTTAGTTATCAGTTACTAGTTATCATTATCATTTCAGTTATCAGTTATTAGTTATCAGTTATCAGCTATCAGTTATCATTTTAGTTTCAGTTTCAATAGTTATCATTTTTGAGTTATCAATTATCAATTCTCCGTCATCAGCTTAGTTTCAGTTTTGGTATTTATAATTCTTTATTTCAGTTATTTTACATACCAGTGCAATTCAAATGTACTGACGTCCCTTTTTGCCCAGGGCCTGCATCTCACGATGCAGGTAATGATTTACAGGTTGACGATTCATAGCGCTAGGATTCTCGTACCAGTTATTTGGTGATCCCCAGTTCTTTCAGGGCATTATCATTACCTTATAATCTTTAGTATTTTCAGACAGTCAGTGTTATCAGTGCTTCATTAGAGGCTTCATAGACTAGAGTAACAGTTAGACAGAGTCACAGGCATTTAAGTTTAAACAGTGTTGCTATATATATGTTTTAGACTTATATTAGTGATTCCACATTTGCTTTATATCATTTATACTTTTCGTATATCAGCATGTGTTAGTTTATCTTCCGCATTCAGTATGTTATGATATTACATGTTGATTCAGCCAGCCAGTTGGTTCACTCGATCACATGTAGTCAGGCACCGAGTGTCGTGTTACATCCAGGCCCAGGTTCGGGGCGTGATAAATATGTTTTGAGACTTGTTGGTATGTTCATACGGGGTCCCAAGGGGCTCGGGTGAGCTTCAGGGTGGTTTTAGACCATTTCTAAGCCATTTCTAATTTTTGGTTTTTAGCTACATGAGTGTACATTGCGATAGCATGGATCTAGTCGAGATAGCGAAGAGGAAAATGGGGAAAATGGAGTTGTGCATCGCTATCACGGAAGCCTTCACGCGATCGCATAGAACAAAATCTCTGCTACACTGACCTGATTTAGGAAGCTTATGTCTCGCAATCTATAAGGAATTTGCAGATGATCCAAAGATGAAAGTTGTAGCCCTTGGTGTCGTGTTTTCAGAAAGTTAAACCAATTATAATTTGGAGTTTGGTAAAAAATGTTATGACCATCATACTAGAGACTATCCGCAAGAGTTGGACAAGGCTGTTGGAAATTGTTAATCGTGATCGCGGGGGAATGGCCGTGATCGCATAGAGTAAAAGTGAGCTGCAAAATTTTGTGCTTTGTAATCGCGAAGAAGTTTTCGCGATCGCAAAGAGTAAATGCCTGGATAGAAGTTATATTTCTAGGTTTCGGCTATTTTAACACATTTGAAGCTATGGAGCTCGGATTGAAGAGATATTTAGGCGATTTTCACCATATAGATTGGGGTAAGTGATTCTAACTCGGTTTTGGTTAAATTACATGAATCTATTATTGTTTTTATCATTAAATTAATGTTTTGGGATGAAAATGGTAAAAAATTTCATAGACTTTAATTGAGGATTTGAAGGTCGAGTTGTGGTCAAATTTGAGTAATTTTGGTATGGTTGGACTCGTGGTTGAATGGGGGTTCGAATTTTTATAATTTTTATCGGATTCCGAGATGTGGGCCCCATTGTTGACCTTTGGTTGACTTTTCGAGCGGAGTTGGAATTTTTTATAAAATTGTTAAATTGCAAGCATTAGTGTATATTTTGATTAATTTGCACGTTGTTTGACTAGTTCGAATCGTTTGGCTTGGAATTAAGGAGATAGGAAGGCGTTCGGAGGTTGATTCGCACAGAGTGGAATTTTTGGAGTATCGTTTAGCTTGCTCGGTATCGGATTCGACCTGTTCAAGGTAAGTAACATTTCTAAACTTGGAGCTGAGGGTATGAACCCTGAATATACGTGTTATGTGATTTGTTTGGAGATGACGCACATGCTAGGTGACGGGCGTGTGGGTGTGCACCGTGGAAATAATGACGTAATTGATTTCGTGGAATTTTGTAGTTAAATAATCTTGGCATTATCCATGCACTTTCATGTGTTAAAGAAATTGAGCTGAGAATCATGTTAAAAATCATGTTGGGGCTATATGCCGGTATTTTTGAGACCCGCATAGGTCGTATTGCTGTGGAATTATTTATTTAAATTATAATTTCATACTCAATCGTGTTCATCCAGTTGTAAGGATATTTATGGAATCAAGCTACACACCGCAGCAGGCCATATATATATATATATTATTATTATATGGATCGGGATGCACGTCGTAACAGGCCTTATAGGCTTTATTATTATATGGATCGGGGCTATACGCTGCAGCAGGCCTTATAAGCTTTATTATTATGGGATCGAGCTGCACGCCGCAGCAGGCCTAAATGACTTATTATTATAGCGCTTGGGCTGAAGGAGCTCCTCAGGAATCTGCACCCCCCACAATGAGCACAGATGATATTATATTTGGGATGGATATTTATGGGATCAAGTTATGCCCTGTAGCAGGCCATATATATATATATATATATATATATATATATATATATATATATATATATATATATATTATTTATGGATCGGGGTTACACGTCGCAGCAGGCCTAAATGACTTATTATTATAGCGCTTGGTCTGAAGGAGCTCCTCCGGAGTCTTCACCCCCCCACAGTGAGCGCAAATGATATTATATTGGGGATGGATTTCCCTAGGCATGAAGTTATCTTATTTATTTATATTTGGGATGGACTTCCCTGGGCATGGAGTTGCCTTATTTAATTATATTTTGGATGAATTTCCATGGGCTAGATTGGCCTTATACAGTACTGAGTGGCTGACTGTTAGTTGTATTTTATATTGAGGGGTGGATCTTCCCTGGGGTGGATCTGTCTCGTACAGTACTGAGTGATTGAGTACTCTGGGAGTGTGATTACATGGGTTCTACTGTGCTGCATTGCATTAGACATGCATACTTGATATGTAGGCATAAAAAAGTATTTTTCCTCATGCCATCTGATAATGAAATTTCTTATCTGTCGTTAAAGTTTTGAGAAAAATTACATATTTCAGACTTCCTCATATTTTCGGTGATTTTCGGCAAAAGATTTGAGTTTTACTGTTATACTTGAAAAGAAAATGTTTATTTTCCGAAATTGTATACGAGCTGAGCATTTTATCATTGAGTTATTACTTGTGTTGCTTTAAATTGTATTGTTATGAGATGTTATTCGCTATTGGTGTGGTCTCTAACCTTGGTACAAACTCATCACTACTTTCAACCTAAGGTTAGGTTTGTTACTTATTGAGTACATTAGGTCGGTTGTACTCATACTATACTTCTACTCCTTGCGTGTGGATTTCTGATGCCGATGTTATTGTGTACGACGGAAGATGGATCTGAAGATGTACCTGCGTTCTAGTCATTGCTGCCTCTTATTCATGGTAGCTTTAGAATTTTTAATCTGTCCATGTATATTCATGGCTGGGTGCCCGGAGCCAAATCAATACAGAAGTCAATATCTCTGTCGGGTGGCATCCCCGGCAAATCTGCAGGAGATACATCTGGAAATTCACAGACAACTGGAACTAAATCCATAGAAGGAACATCCGCACTAGAATCGAGAATATGAGACAAATAAGCTAGACAGTCCTTCTCGACCATACGTCGAGCCTTCACATAAGAGATAACCTTGTTGGTGGAATGTCCAAGAGCCCATTTCCACTCTATTCGAGGTAACCCCGCATGGCTAAGGTCACCGTTTTGGCGTGACAATCCAATATAGCATGATAAGGTGACAGCCAATCCATACCCTAGATGACATCAAAATCTACCATATCAAGTAGTAGAAGATCCACGCTAATCTCAAGACTCCTAATAGTAACCATACACGAATGATAGACATGATATACCACAATAGAATCTCACACTGGCGTGGACACACACATAGGAGCACTCAGAGAATCACGAGGCACAACCAGATATGACGCAAAATAGAAGGACACATAAAAATAAGTAGATCTTGCATCAAATAGGATTGAAGCATCTCTATGGAAAACTGGAACAATACATGTGATGACGACATCAGATGACTCGGCCTCAGGCCTAGCTGGAAAAGCATAAAATCGGGGTTGGGCCCCACCACTCTGAACCACGTCCCTGGGACTGCCTCTAACTGGCTGGCCTCCACCTCTAACGACCTGACCTCTACCTCTAGCTGTATGACCCATGGCCCTAGCTGGCTGGGCATGTGGCGAAACAACTAGTGCTGGAATCATAGCACGATAACCCTACTGCTGTGAGCTGCCAGATGCCCGAGGGCAAAATCTAGTAATGTGCTTCGGATCACTACAAGTATAACAGGACCTCGGCTACTGTGACTGCTGACCCTAGAACTAGCCATGTCAACCTGGATAACCACTCTGATGACTCTGGATCGGAGGTGCACTAATAGGAGCTGGTGGTGCACTGTAAGTTAGCTGGTCGAAATGAGACATATGAGGGTCGCGACCACCTGAAGCACTGTGGGATGCCTGGAGCACTGAATGAAAGGGCCTGGGAGGATGGCCTCTACCAAAATTACCCCTGCCTCTATACGAGGCACCACTGAACCCACCGAACTGATAAGGCCTCTTATCAGACCCCTGTCATCTCTCCTGTGTAAGAACCATCTCGATCCTCCTAGCAACATTAGCAGCCGGCTGTAAGGGAATCCCACTTCCGCTCTCCTTGGCCATCTGAAGCCTGATAGGTTGAGTGAGTCCATCAATAAACCTCCTCACACTCCCCTCCCCCCTTAGTAGGAAGTAAAAGGAGAGCATGACGGGCTAGATCCACAAAATGGGTCTCGTACTGAGTAACAGTCATACTGCTCTGCTGGAGACGCTCAAATTGCATACTGTAATCCTCTCTCAATGTGATAGGGAAGAACTTATCTAGAAATAGCCATGAGAACTGCTCCCAAGTCAATGCAGGCGACCTGGCTGGTCTGGTCAATATATAATCTCTCCACCACCTCTTGGCAGAACCCGTCATCTGAAATACAACAAAATTGACCGTATTGGTCTCAACTATACCCATGTTCCGCAACACCTCATGGTAGCGGTCAATATAATCCTGTGGGTCCTCAGAAGGTGTACCACTAAAGTGAACTGGAAATAGCTTAGTAAACTTGTCCAGCCTCAATAAAGCCTCAGAAGACATGGCGGGCCTATCACCAGCCTGTGCCGCAACAACTGGCTGAACTACCCCAACGGGCAGGGCTGCTGGAGCCTGATACTAGGGAGCCATCTGCTCCAGAGCGGGAGTAGTGGGAGTTTGTGCTCCTTCCCCGGCCCATAAGACGGCTGGTGCTACTGGAAATGTACCATTCCGGGCCATACCCTCCATTAGGGTCACCAAACAGACTAGAGCGCCCTGAAGCACTGGAGTAGCTATGAATCCTCCCAGAACCTGAACTTGTCCAACAAGTAAAATTTGAACGGGAACCTCCTCCTAAAGATCCACCTGAGGCTCCACTACTGGTGGTGCTGCTTGAGATCTAGCTTGAGCTCGGCCTCTGGCCCTCGCCTTGGCCTCGGCCTCTACCCCTAGTCATAGTTGCCACCGGGGGCTCTGGTCCCTGTCCGTCGGTAGATGTATTACATGTTCTCGCCATCTGCGAGAGAATAAGAATAGAATGGTTCAATCATCGATGATAGAATAAAATCGCATGATAGAAAAGGAAAGAAGTGATATTGTTCCTAAACTTTATAGCTTCTGGAAGATAAGTACAGACGTCTCCGTATAGATCCTTCAGACTCTACTAAGCTTGCTTGTGATTTGTGAGACCTAAATA
The DNA here is from genome assembly GCF_000715075.1 of Nicotiana tabacum. Taxonomy (NCBI): domain Eukaryota; kingdom Viridiplantae; phylum Streptophyta; class Magnoliopsida; order Solanales; family Solanaceae; genus Nicotiana; species Nicotiana tabacum. Next base: position 16,691,337 of record NC_134098.1, read on the forward strand.
ACCTAATTCTCTGATACCAACTTGTCACGACCCAAATTCCCACCTTCAGGACCGTGATGGCGCCTAACATTTCACTTTCTAGGTAAGCCAACGTTGAAATAGTCTTAACCATTTTTAAACCAATCAAATTAAACGGAAGTCAATTACTGAAATAAAGTGCGGAAGACCATAACAACTGAATCATCCAAATACATCCATGAATCTGGTGTCACAAGAGCACGAGCTGCTAGAATAATACAAATAAAGGCCTGAATAAAATTCAAGTTGTTTGAAAGATAATTCACAGCTAAGATAAGATAAAAGGGGGCTTTAGAACTGCGGACGTTGTGCAGTTATACCTCAAGTCTCCTCTGGGTAGCCGAATCCGAGCAAGTCTATGGTATTCCACTGGGACCAACTCTAAAATCTGCAAAAGAAGTGCAGAGTGTAGTATGAGTACAATCGACTCCATGTACTCCGTAAGCGTCGACTCTAACCTCGACGAAGTAGTGACGAGGCTATGACAAGACACGTACTTAAACAGCATGTACAAGCATATATAAATATGAAGCAACAATAACACAATAATTAACAATTTATAAATTTGGGAGGGAACATGCGAAGGGGAATGATATAGAAATTTCAGTTGGAGAAGTGTCACATAGCAGCCAATTAATTCATCAACAATAAAATAAGCAACTGATAATATGAAAATGGAACGGCACCATCCTTCGTGCTTTTACTCTCATTCCTCCCATGAATTTATAAATAAATAATAAGATTGGCACGACATCACCCTTCGTGCTTTAACTCTCTTCTGGCACGACATCACCCTTCGTACTTTTACACTCTTTCTCACCATGACAGGGATAATATGAATGGCACGTCATCACCCTTCATGCTTTTACACTCTTCTACAATATTCAACAATAATTAAATCAATAATAAATTCATGAATAATGATCACATAATCAATAACAAACTTAAGCAGGAATATCTTAATTAAATAGGCAATTATTCAAAATGAACAAATTCCTCCAGCATGCTTTGACTCAACCACAACACATAAGTACCCGTCAACCTCACGTATACGTTGTACCCGCACATTAAATTAATTAGCAAATAGACAAACAAGTCCTACTCCCTCAAGTCAAGGTTAACCATGACACTTACCTCGCTTTGCAACCAACTCAAAATTCCAATAAACCTTTGCCTCGTGAATTGTTGTCTGAATGCCTCAAATCTAGTCACAAACAATTTAATATACTCAAAATTATAGAAACTAATTCTATATGAAAATACTAAATTTTCCAATCAAAATCTGAAATTCAATTCAAAAATTGACAGCGGGGCCCATGTCTATGAATCTGGAAAAACGTTACAAATTATGAACGCCCATTCAACCACGAGTCCAACCATAGAAATTTTATCAAATTCCGACATCAACTCGACCTTCAAATCCCCAAATCTTATTTTCAAATCTCTAGGCCCAAATCCTCAAATTTTACCTCAAAAACACGTAATCTAGTCGGAATAATCAATGATAATTCAATATTATTGACTAACAATGATCACAAGTGACCTACCTCAAGTTTTTCCGTGAATTCTTGCTCAAAAGTCGCCCCAACCCATACTTGAAATGTTCAAAAATGAGAAAAATCTCGGAACCACTCTGTTTTGTAATATGTCCAGTGCTTTCGCACTTGCGAACACTTAACCGCATTTGCGGTTCCGCTTTTTCGGAAATTGTGGTTGCTTCTGCGGCCTGGCTCGCTTCTGCGACGAGGCTGCACCTTCCCCTTTTCCGCTTCTGCGATGCGTGTGCCGCTTCTGCGAGGCATCGTCTGCTTCTGTAGACCTCACGCTTCTGTGATGCAAGGCTCGCTTCTACGAGCTCGCACCTGTGAGCTAAATTTCGCAGGTGCGATTGCACCAGAAGGCCAAAATTTCCAGCAGCTGTTTAAGTTCAAATTTCGATCTGTTATCCATCCGAAACTCACCCGAGGCCCCAGGACCTCAACCAAATACACCAACAAGTCCTAAAACATCATATGAACTTAGTTGAAACCTCAAATCACATAAAATAACGCTAAAATCACAAATTATACCCCAATTCAAGCTTAAGGAACTTAAGAATTTACAACTTCTACATTCGATGCCAAAACCTATCAAATCAAGTTCGATTGACCTCAAATTTTGCACACAAGTCATATATGACATAACAGACCTATTCAAATTTCTAGAATCGAATTCCGACCCCGATATCAAAAAGTTGAATCCGCGGTCAATCTTTGGAAATCTTTAGCCTTTAAGTTTCCAGTTTTCGTTAAATGGCGATAATTCAAGCTAGGGCCTCCGAATTCGATTTCGGGCATACGCCCAAGTCAAAATACCGATCCCGGTCTGTTTCCTTAAAACGTTGACCGAAGTCAACTCAAAAGAGTTTTGAAGCTCCATTTTACATTTTAATCAATTTTTTCACATAAAAACTTTCCGAAAAAATTTATGGATTGCGCCCGCAAGTCGAAGAATGCTGAAAGGTGCTATTTGAGGTCTTAGAACACATAAGTAAATATTAAATTTAAAAATGACATATTGGGTCATCACACTGATTCGGCTAAGTGTCTTCTAACCACAGACACATAACAATTTCATTTTCAACAAAGTTTTGAAAGAAACATACAATGAAATACAATGTATGTTACATGAATACACCATAAAAAAATGTTGAATACATTTGTATACAACAATGTATTATAAACACAATAATATAAATAGTTCACGAACCTATAACTGTTTCAGCACATTCAATTAAAAACACTGATACTATTCATATTATGTTATATTATGAATACAACATAATATATGTTGTATAATAATATGATGCCATGAATACACCATAAAACTATTACGAATACATATACATACAGTTGAATACAACATATTGGTGAAGAGGTTGTAAGTAATAACACTCAAACCTGATAGCATTTGACCTATCAACACGGAATTAAAACCTTTCAGCAATTGCATATTGCTCCATCACCGCCTTCAATGTGGCCTTATCCTTTAATACTTGTCCAGCCATCACCTCTTTTTGTTTAGAAATAATCAAATCTCTTTCCGGTTCGAAAACCTCAATTGGTTCACCTGAGTTTAAAGACATAAGTGCAAGTGTATCAAATGTATCAAATTTATTCACCCCATCGGTTGTGTCAAGTTGCATTAGGTCTCTTTGAAATAAACTTCCTCCATCTACAATTTCTTGATCCAATGTAGTTATACACAATTGATACATCCCTAATTCTTTGTTCTCCTTTTTTAACTCTACATACACCTTGTAACCCATGTCGTTGTGTATTTCCATAGGAGTGCAATTTCCTTCCACTTTGTATTCAATTTTAATTGACTTGGAGCTCAAATCTATGCCAAGTTGCTTCGAAATTGAAGCAACCAAATCATTGTACGACGCATACTCCATTATCAATATCCCATCAATCGAATAATCGACATAACAATTTTCAATGTTCCACTTTCCAGAATGACGAATTAGCACTGTTAAACTTGCCATCTAGAAATTCGAACTTCAAAATATTTTTGTAGATACTTGTATCAATTCCGAGCAGAACCTTGAACAATATCAGGAACAAAAACCTCGAACTGTGTTAGAAAAAAAAGAGGGACTGAAATTGTAAGGCCCCATAAATTTTACCTAAAAACTCGGGACTTCGTGGTGTCGGGGTAGACTTACGTGTTCATGATTGTAAATATCTCGCTGCGGTATGGACTTTTTGGATTGCACGGTGTGCTGAGGAGTAAAGGAAATATTATTCACGCTGGGTAGACACTACCGCGCCGCCCCATGCGGCGCGCTTGTGGCGATTTCCAGAACACTTCGAAAAAACATTTTTGGGCACATTTTTCACTGTCGCATCACGCCCTGCGGCGCGTCTGTGCTAATTTTGGGTTTTTATAACCTCGACCCCCATTTCATTTATCTAGACTAAGGGTTCATTTTGGGGGGATTTTCTGGTATTTTAGAGAGAGGGGAGAGCGACTCTAGAGAGAGGAAAGGGAGGACTAAGGTTTTCACTACTCTGCCTTGAATCAAACCTTGAAATTTTATCAAAGAGTTACTAGGGCTTCAAAGAGGTAAGAATTTCTTTCCCCAATTCTTCAATTTCGAAATTTAACTAGAAATGGGTAATTAGTAAGATAATATTTGGGCATGGGAGTTGTCCATCTTGCATGCATGTGCTTTCAAAGGGGTGTAAGGAGATTGTTGAGCTAAAAATGGTAGATAATGGGTTTGGGATGATGGAATCCTCCATAAAAGGTCCTAGGAACCTTAATGCACACCTAGTGTTTGATAAAATGCTCAACTGAGCTAGAACCATGAGCATCTTCCTAATTTTGGTTCAATTTATTATATTTCTAAAATAGATTGAAGTTGCTAAGATTTCTGGAATATTTTAGAGTGTAAGGAATCTCAAGTGAAGTATGTTGGCTAAACCCTTCTTTAAGAATTGAACCCCATATTACCCTTGTAAGTTCCAAGATGTTTATTATAAATCGAGTATTCCGAATAAGTTTTGTGACAAAGATATATGTCAATTCGTGTTTCAAATGCTCTTATCATGTTGTATTATAAATTGAGGATGTGTTCCAAACTATGGATTGCGTATCTACATGTTATAATTCCAAGTCGTGATTTATGTGAAAGTTATTATGCCAAATTGTGTAGAGATTGTGATTAAGATTACACCTCCACCCGCATACATTGGGGTGAGGCGGCATGACTGCTTTGTGTAGGTATTGGTATCGTTGATGGATTTCCACCCGCATATATTAGGGTGAGGCGGCATGGCCGCTTTGTGTAGGTTTTTGGTAGTGTGGTTATACCTCCACCCACATACACTGGGGTGAGGCGGCAGGGCCGCTTGAGTAGAGTTGTGGTATTGTGCTTACACCTCCACCTCCATACACTGGGGTGAGGAGTCGGGGCCGCTTTGTGTAAAGATCGTTATAGAGGATCTCATCTTAAATTCTATAAATGTTATTGACAGTTCTTGATAAGCTTGCTTTGGCTTAAACGGCTAACTATGCTATTTCTATTGTCGACCCGATTTATCATATTCATATTGTACTTCCGAGTTCTTAAATTGGTGTTTGGTTTTCATACTAATACTATTAGACATGTACTAACGTCCCTTTTGCCGGAGGCGCTGCATCTTTAATGGATGCAGGTGGTTCCACATAGGAGGATATTGACCAGTGATAGTGGTGCTCATTCTTCCCAACTGACTTGGTGAGCCCCATCTCATTCCGGGGTTGTGCATCTTTTGTTTCGTATGTGTTATCGTATTTTTAGGTATAGCCGGAGCCTTGTTGTTGGCACTATCATTGTACTCTTTGGTATCTTTAAAGGCTCTGTAGACTTGGTGTGGGTTGTATATAGGTGTTGAAAATGTTAAACAAGTTGTGTTGTGATTGAATCACTTGCTCCACTTCTGAACCATGAAGGTGTGTGTGTGTGTTTTGAGACTTATTAAATGAAGTAATTAATCGTAATGAATTTAGTATTGTCAACATGATCTCCTTATTGGTTAATTAACAAAGTTATGTATACTCTTAAAATCATAGGTGAGTTGGGTAGAAAGTATTCAATAGGCTTGCTTGACGGGTTCACTCGGTTGAGCGCCGGTCGCGCTCCCCGAGTTTGGGGCATGATAGAAACTCTGAAGAATGCTATATTTTTTGGTGTTTAGCGTCTGATAAATCTTCTCATTAATTGGATTGATAATGCTGCGCGTTATAATTGATTTAGTTGAGTTATATTAAGAGTGTATCACGTTAAATTAGCAGCTTTCCATTATTAAACAACTGGATATACCTATTATTACGTTGATTATCGTCATTGTATTCATGAATACATGTGAATACAACGGCTAACAACTCGGCTGCCCTGTTTTTTAGCCGATTTTTGCTACCGTATTCATGAAAGTAGCGCGAATAAATTGAATACATTACCATAACAACTGAAAGATAACTATAAAAGTAATTATGTATATGATAACTATAGAAAATTAATAACCACTAAACAATAGTGGTTTTACAAAATTTATCATTAAAAAAATCTGAGGTGAGACAAAGGGAATGAAGCCAAAGGAGCTGATAAGGAGCCGAATCAGCTGAAAATGGTCTGGCCCACAATAGTGTAGGATAAGTCAACCAACCTTTTCATGAACACGTTGTTCAGTTGCTAAGGGAAAAAATTCATTTATTAAGTAAAGAGTGAAGAAAGAGAGAGAAGCTCTTTTCTTTGTTGATATGGCAGAAGTAGGAGGTGCACAAGTGAAATCAATATTCATATACCCAGTGAAATCATGCCGTGGTATTTCAGTTTCTGAAGCTACCCTTTCTTCTACTGGTATGAAATTACTTCAAATTTCTTTTAGGATTCTCCAATTATCCTTTACAGTTTTTATGTGGGTTTCATCAAGAAAGAAAAAAAGGACCCCATTTGAATTTTGAACTTAATTCCTTTCAAATCACAACATAACCATTTCTTGTTATTTTGCATCCTTATAGTTGTACAGTTACATGTTTTAGTAACTTTTTTTTTTGCAAGTTGGAATTCTTAGATCATTGGGGATATGAAGTTGGTAAGAGTGATTAGTCAACTGAAATTGAGAACTAATTCCTAACGGATGTGCAGTAAATGACTGCTTTCTGTTACAATAAGCCCTGTGATTTCACCATTTTACAATTACAACACTAAATTTGCTGATATGGAGCATAAACACTCATCCAACTCGAACCCTCGATCGAGAAAAGACGATGACTTGGTAAACTTTAAATATCTTGGGTTATGTCAATATTAGCCCAAATTAGTATAACCCTTCCAATCAAAGTTTGATAAGTGAGGTGATTGATATAACGGAGTAACTGGGCTAAAGGAGTGTAACTCGACAAGTTAATTGCCAACGGAAGTGGCAGATTCCTTTAGAATAGCTGATGTTGTGATACAGTTAAATCAGGTTAGACAACAGTACCAAGTTGCAACGGACTTTCAAGTCGCAACAGTAAGGATTGACAATAGCAAATGATTTACTTCCTAGAGTTGCATGTTTAGTGCGGATTGTGGTACATGAAGCCTGCCTTACACTCAGAGGCGGATGAAGGATTTCTACTACATGGGTGCACTATTAAAAAAAGGAGAAAAAAAATGTATCTAGTGGGAATTGATCCCTATACATCTTGGTAAATAACTCAACCTTCAACCAAGTGCACCATTCAACCTTCTTGAAGTATGGGTGCCAAGAGTTAATATTAAACCAATTTTAGAAAATATATAGATAAAATATTTAATTTTACAGAGAGACTATGGATTCACGTGCCCCATAATTAAACCTATAAATCCGCCCCTGCTTACACTAGATAATTTGATGAGAATGGGGTTCACATCTGTAGCGGATGCTTTATGTATGAAAGAAGTTGGAAAATGTAGACCATTTCTTTTTTCATTGCCCTTCAGCAATAGAATTGTGGAGTATATTTTTGAACGTCTGTGAAGTCAAATCAGTGATGCCTAAGACCATAGAGCAATCTTTTTGCAATTGGTAGAGAAGGAGAATCTAGAGAGAGGGATCAATCTATGTTTTAAAGGGTGTAGGAGATCAGGGATCAATCTATGTTTTGAAGGGTGTAGGAGATCAGGGATCAATCTATGTTTTGAAGGGTGTAGGAGATCTTTATAAATGATTTGGACATTTTGCTATATTTGTTAGTTCCCTACATACACAGCTAATAGGGAAATACTTTTGTACTTTCTTTATATTTAACCGGCACTTTCTTGATGCTAAATATGAAGAAGAGGAACCTTACTTTAATAAAGATAAAAAATGTTAAATGAGGCATTTCTCTCTCTCTTGGCTTTTTTTCTTTTTTTGGCTGCAAAACAGCCGTTTTGCTCTTTGGAGATTCAGTTTGCAGAAGCTTCTATGTTTGGCTGTTGTCAGTAGAACTAATGCACTAAGCCTTTGCAGCATGCTGAAAATAGCATATTTTGTATGCATTTCGGCCTTTTCTGATTCCATGTGAAATTGCTGATATTTTAGCTGTCCTACTGTTGCTTGATACTCAGGATATCGATCCCTGCCCGGGTTAATTTGAAGCCCATCAGGAACTGCGCTTTACAACCTAATAGAATGAATAATATACCTGGCTCCATAGCAGATCTTCTCGTTTTAAAGTTCAGTTGTCACCAACCAGATATGGGGTATGTAAATTGTTGAGGAGAAAGCCATACTATGATACCTTCTGTCATTTACTAATGTTAAAATGTTCAAAAGAAATTGAAAAAAAAAAGAAACAAAGTTATTTAAGAAGTCAAACCCATCGACAAATATTTTGATAATTAACGAGCAACTCTAAACTTTGGACAACAAGGAGCGACTCTGAACTACTTGGGAGTTCTTTAACTGAGGCTTCCTCTATTTTCTATAAATTGTTCATTTCCACTTAAGTTCGTATCAAGGTTTTAATTCTCAATTCGCCTAAACTGTCTCGGTTTTTGGTGTGCATCACCAATGCCTAATAATCTTTGAATTGGTTGGCTATTTAGTTAACCTATTGTCTCAACCTGTAGTTACCAATAGAAGAAAAATAAAAAGATATTATCATGTAGTAACTGCATTGTTCTGTATTTTTTTTTTTTTTTGAGAAGGTAACATATTTATATAGAAGATAAAGTAACCCTTTTCACAAAGATTGTGCTAAGAGAGTACAAAAAGTTTCAAGATCCCCCAAAAGAGCAAAAACATAGTCTTGTGGTAGTTGTTGTGCATTATAACATTTACCATTGTTATGGAGGCATATGGTGCAAGATCATAGACTCTGTACGCTGGTATGTAATGAGTTGCGCATATGTTTGGTAGCATGTCTTTATAACAGTCATTTAGCACATTTTTGCAGAAATTGAATTTTAGAAGAAAATGTTAGTGAGATATTGTAACCCAAAGCTTCAAATATATAGTACACAAATAATTCTTATTAATTTCTTAGTTAGTTTTCACTTTCAAAGTCAATGACGCGTGAACTCAACAATCACTTCTTGTGCTTTGTTGTACTCAGGATTTCGATGGGATCGGCAGTGGATAGTTGTAAACTCCAAAGGCAGAGCGTGTACTCAAAGAGTAGAGCCATCCCTTGCTCTAGTTGAGGTTGAACTTCCAAAGGAGGCATTATTAGAGGGTTGGGAACCCAATCCAAGCTCATATTTAGGTTAGCGAGAGAACTAATTTTATGATCCTTGTTTCCTCTTGCCTATGCTCCATTATCTCTGTGAGTGATTATGAGGAAATTTACTGGTAAATTGGAAGAATTATCAGTTCATGATAATAGAAAAAATCATTTCTTCCTTTCAAATCTCAATACCGTTAAAAGGAGCAAGCCAAAATGTTGTGAATATGGAGAGCAGCAAAAAAGTATGAAAGAAGAATGCAGAAAACGCTTTAGTAAAAGCAGAAGCAGAGGTGCTCCTGAATTTGTTGTGTTTACCCATTTATATAGTACCATTTTTGGTCTGGTTGTTGAACAGGGAAGAATGTTAGTTGAGTATGAGATACGTCACATTGTCAACTCTATCACAGTTAGTTCATACTTTCTTCTTCTTTCTCTAGTATTGATGAAATCAGTTCTAATTGATAATTCTCTTGTTTCCTTTTGAATTTGGAAAAATCCTTCTATTGTTCAGCCATGAAAGACCACTTCTTACTCGGTCTTTCTTGAGTCCAAAAGTTATTTTTTTGTACTAGAAGTTGCGGACGCAGGCAGCGGAAAGTTATCATGTTATATCCCCTCTACTGAAAATAATAAATTCTGAATACAGAACTGAAAAGACAAGTGAAGTTTCTTATTTTGTTTGCATCTTTTGCATTGTGCCTTTAACTGGTTATTTCAATCGCTTTGCATTTCTTGATACAACAACTACGACGCCTCAATCCCAAGTTGCTTTGCTTTTCGTGAAACTTAATTAAAAATAATAATAATAAAAAGAAGCTTTGCATTTCTTAATCTTCATCATTTCTTTTGAGGCATTGTCCAAACTCCAAAAGTAAAGCAATTTTACCTGCAAAAAATGTGAAACTTCACTAGTATCAGTAGTTCACCTTTTTCTGACAGTGATAAAGGCCCCTGGTATGGATGTGCTTAAAGTCCCACTGGTTGAGCCATCTGAAGTAGCAAATGGTGTCTCAGTGTGGGAATGGTCTGGCTCTGCTTTGGATGAAGGAGATGAAGCATCGAGGTGGTTCTCCAAATATCTAGGGAAACCTAGTCGCCTCGTTCGTTTCAATGAAGGTATACTTATGTGTCTGGCTATACTGATGGTTTTGTTACTTCTGCTTATAAATTTCCCTTTGTAATCCACCAAAATTATCGTGTAGTTTGTAACTTCATGGTATTACGTTTACCCTTGAACTGCTTTTGAACATTTAACATTAGAAGCTTCAACCCAGACAGATAAAGATCAATGTAATGTTATCAACACTGTCTGTTTTTTTAAACACTGATCGGCAGTATTTGCTTTCTATATTGTATCTTTTATATTTCTCATCAAATGCTTGTATTCGATGCGGCTTCAACTACCTCTAATTCCTTCCTCCCGGGTATAGAGGGGGAAGGGGGGTTTAACAGAAGGAATCCAAAAAAAGAGAATCATATGGTCTAGAGATTGATGTCTTGAGAAGCCTGTATGTAATCTAGAATATAACAATCTCGGAAATACCAATGGTCTCTGAAACTACTTTATTGTCACTGACTCCATAGTCTAATCATATCTTTTTTAAAGCTTGTTCTTGAACAATCAGTTATATACTCTATTTCTTCCATCTTATTTGACACTATTTCTTTATTAGTCCGTTCCGAAAAGAATGAGATTTTTCTATATTTAGAAATAATTTAACTTTAAACTTCCTATTTTACCCTTAGTGACATGCTTTTATGGCCATAGAAATCGCATGGCATGTTTAAGATCACAAATTCCGAAAGTCTTTTTTTCTTTCTTAAACCCCATATCCACTCAAACTACGCCACATTTATTTTTGAAACGGAGGATGTATATTTAAAGATGTGTGCATCTGAAAGCATGCTCAACCATAGTCATTTCACTCATTTCTTTTTGCTCATGCAGTATCAGAGTCTAGACCTACCGACCCTAATTATGCCCCTGGGTACAAAATTAAATTTAATGATGTGTATCCCTTCCTCCTTATCTCCCAGGTTAGACAAGTTATCATTAACTTATTATTTCTTTCTAAAGATGAAATCTTATCTCTCAATTTGTTTTTATTTTCTAATCCTGTTTCCTTTATCTTTGGCAGAAATCACTGGATACATTAAATGAACAACTCAAGGAGCCTGTGTCAATTAACCGCTTTAGACCAAAGTATCTTCTTGCTCTTATTCAACCTTTTAATGGAAGTAATTAAATTTTTTCTTCCAATACAGTGATTTTATATCGAAGGAGCTTCTGTTTGGAAGTACTAAAGAGGTCAATCCAGTAGCTTAATTCTTTCATCTTTATTTATGACATTGAAGCCCTGAAATATGAGCCTATTTCCTTAGAGTAAGAACTTAATTGTTGCCTCAACATGACTCCTCTACATGGTCTACTCGTTAAGCTAATGATACTGGCTTCTTTGGAATAAACGCTCTGTAAATGAATCTTAACGAAAATCCCCTAAACCATCATTCATTTCTTTTGTTGTCAACATAAATGGTATTCTGTTTTCGCATCAATTTGTAACATCTAACTGTTGGATGCATGCATACAGCATCCTCGTTGATGGATCTGAGCCATTTTGTGAAGATTTATGGAAGGATATCAAGATAGGCGAAAATACATTCCATAGCACGGAGTTATGTTATCGCTGCAAGGTAAATGGTATCCTTTCTCTAAGTCTTGATAATTGCCATTACCAGTGGCGGATCTAGGACTTTTAAATCATCGGTGCTCGGCTATTTTTAATCTGGAAATTGGTACTGAGGCTGGTGCTCAGTTAATATATTTGTATGAATTGCTAGTTTTTCTATATAAGTAATGATGTTTGGATCCAAAAGTAATGGGTTCTTGAACACCCATACCTCATTGGCGTTACTTTGGGGGGATTTTCAATTGTAAAAGATTGAAGGAATGTCATCTAGCATGTTTGTGTCTGAGTGTTTGCATACTCACACACACAGACACACACTTAACATATGCCTGCGAATAAGCAAAAACATGCTGAACATTTTTCGGATCATATTCCATTTACAATAAAGTAACATAATGGAGGAAAAAGGGGTTGCAAACTTATATCAAAAGTAATGCTTTGTCGTCTCAAACTTCTTGAGGTTGAAATTCTCAGTGATGAACTCTAGGCTCTGTGTCAGAAGCATGAAATTCCACTTTGTTTGCCCCTACTGTAATTTTTTGTTTATGAAACTCTTGGTTCTTATGAAGCTCCAATGATAATAAACTTGCCTTTGGAAAAAATATCCTAAATCACGTACATCAACGCTCATCTTCTTCGTTAACTTTTCACATATCGCCTTCAGGTTCCCACAATCAATCAAGAAACTGCAGAAGCAGGTTCCGAGCCAAGTGAAACACTCATGAAGTTTCGTTCAGATAAGATCTTAAAAACAAATAAGAAACCGCAAGGACGAGTAAGCAAATTAAATAAGTTCTTGTGTTCATCATTCACTTGACGACAATTAAATTGCTAAAATTTCATTGAATGCAGATTTACTTTGGTCAGAATTTAGTGTGCGTAGATTCCCTTGCTCAAGAGAAGAGAAAGACCATCAAAGTGGGAGATCCCGTTTATGTCATCAAGATGGTCTCGTCCTATATTGATGTATCTGTTTGAGACTACTATATGCAGTCATTGGCTTTGAGGAGACTTTGAGAATAGACAAAGCATGATATAATAACAAGCACTTGACAAGAGACTAAAAGAGGAGTTGGAAACTATATAAGAGCAAGATTTGTGAATTCTTTATATTGATGATTGTTACAAATATGAGATAAAGAAATGTATGTGAATGTTATAACTACAACAAATAATTGTGTGCTTGCATTTATTGTGATAGATCTTTCCTTTACTTCTATGTCGTGCACTTTTTGAGTGAGTTGTGGACTCTTGGTCTTCTTGTTCATGGTGCAATGTATTGGGGTGAACTTGACTCCTCAACTTCTTCATATCATTATTTTCCCGACTTCCAACATAATTTTCTTATCTTCCAACTCTCCCTCTCAAGTTGGTGCATATAAATCATATGTACCAAACTTGTCACAAATGCATGGACTATGAGGTCCTCTAAGAGCTTGGTAAAGATGTTTGTTAGTTTACGTGAATTATGTTATAATTTCGTTGAAAGAGCTTTTTTCCCGACAATGTGGCAGTTTATTTCTATGTGCTTAGTGATTTCATGAAAGATTGTATTTGAAGTAAGGCGGGCAAGTGAGCTGGTCCAGGACCGGCCCAGGACCATGGCCCATGTGGGTAGTGGACCTAAACGGGTTGAACCGTTTAAGACCGGGACCGGGGGAGGTGGGCCGGTCCTTATCTTGAGGCCCGCGAGACCGGACCATTTGAGACCGGGACCGGACCGGTCCTAGCGGGCCTAAACGATCCCAACGGCCATAATTTTAAGAAAAACAATCTGCCCGTCTGGGCATTTAAATTCCTCTGCCAAAATAGCCGTTGGTTATTTACAAAAGTCATTTAACCCCCCAACTTTGTTTTAACCTCAAACTTTTTATAATTACACTTTTTCCCTATTTTTAACTATATATACCCCATCATTCTTTCATTTTTCTCACAAAATCATCAATCTCTCTCTAATTTTCTTCTATAGAAAAATTGTGAAGTTGGTGAATTGAAGTCTTCAAGTATTCAACGATAATTAATTTTCAACAAGTTGTTCGTCAATTCGGTAAACTCGTTCCAACTCTTAAGTTTTAATATTATAGTTTTGTTTGTTTTATTTATTTTAGATTGCTTGATTAATTAAGATGGCTTATTCCTTAAAAAAATATTTAGTAAAAATAAGGGAAAATCCAAGAGTGGTGAATCTAGTGGCCAATCTGTTCCTCCTCCACTTCCCCCGGCTCCCTGACACAAACCTGTTACCCGTCCTACACCTGCTATTCTTGATAGCGATAATAGTTTATTCCAATTTACCGAGAGTCAATTTTGCCATAATATTGCACCCGGTGAACAATTAAACCATGAATATATGAATGCTCTTTATGGTAATCCAACTATTGATGAAAATGATGATGAAGAAATAGATTTTGATGAAACGCAACTGGATGACGATACACACACTAGTCCTGCTCCTGAAGTTAACCCAACTAATAATAATCCAAATGATGCCTCGTCTGACCCTCCTATTACTGCTCCTACTTTTCTAGACAACCTTTTAAACGGACAGAAATATCTGTTGTTTGGCTATTTTTTACTCAACTAAGAGAAAAATATAGGGCTAAGTGTAAAACTTGTGGCAAAGAGTTAGCTTTAAAATATGTTGGAGGTCGGGGGAAGGGGAGGGAGGGACGGGAAGTTTGACTAGACACATATTGCTACACCCTCAAGATAAAGTTAGATATTTTCGTATGAAAGCTTTGGCCGAGGGGACAAATGTACCTAGTCAGGCTGACCTTAGTACCGGGTCAAATCAATTTCAACCGGGAATTAACACTGTTACCGGTGGTATTTTATATTATGATCCAAAAAAAGATCGGGAAGAATTGGCAAAAATGGTTACTGTTATGTGCTTACCCTATAGTTTTCCTTCTAACCCTCACTTTGTGCATTATATTAGAAAAGTTTTTAATCCTACTTATAAAGGTTTTTTCTAGCACAACCGTAAAGAGCGATATTTATAAATATTATGGCTGGCATGTGGGCCGAGCCCGGGCCTAATTGGGCTTCGTGGGCCAGTCCTAAGTGGGCCCGGTCCCAACTTTAACTCAGTGATTATAGAGCGTCTATGAGGGAGCGCTTGAAAAAATCAGTACTTTTCAGAGATTGGATCCGTTCGGAAAGAAGAAATTTTGGACTTGCTGAATCGCAACCAGAGGTAGACGAAGCTTACGAAGAAATGCTAGCTGAACTTGCGGAGGATGCTGCTTCGCCCGGAAGCGGTAATGACCAAGCTTCTTTTCCTCCACCACCAACGGAAATTCCTCCGGACCTTGAAGGATTTATGAAATTTTTAAGAGATACCATGTAACTTGTATGAACAAAAATTAGTATGTATTATGTACTGTATTTTAGCACATCTTGATTAGTTTCTTTTTCTTCTCAATGGTGGTATTAGCACCTTGTTGTGCTCATTCCATAGGGGGGAGGAAGACTAAGAAAGATATTGCCATATTTTTTTAATGCTATAATAAAATTATAACGCATTGCTTTGAATATCTCTTTACAATATTTTTGTCTTTAAATTTGAATTAAAAAATTTAGGTTACAATTATATAATATAATTACAAGGAATTGCATTAGATATTTTTATTACCATTTTTTTCCTCTAACTTCTATAAAAAAAAATTAAAAAATAGAAAGTATCTGTTGGACCCACTTAGGCCCACTTGGGTACACTTAAGCCCGGGACCGGCTCACTTAGACCGGGACCATTAGTTCGTGGGGCCGGTCCCGGGCCGGTTCCTACAAAAAGCCCGTGAAGCCCGTTTAAGTTGGGCCCGTGCCCACTTAGGACCCATCCACTAGGCCCGGCCCACATGCCAGCCATAATTTGAAGCTATGTGCACTGTTCCTTAGTTGTCACAATATTACTTCATTTCTTTAATGTCTGTAAACTTGAATTATCATAGTAATTAATTTGTTTTACATGTGTGAGCTCAGAAGCAAATATTTCCCTTACTCTATGTTCGACTTTTGCACTAGACTGAACAGCAATGTTTTGCTTCTTATTTTTGGATAATATTAGATTATGACCAGCAAAGATGCAATTCCCAGATTTAGATCGTTGATCAATTGGAGAACTAGCTCAATTTGCATCAGAGTATTCTATAATTTGGGTGTTCCTTTGTTTTCATCCAACAATATCTAATCTGGTTCTTTCTTTGTGTATTATAGGGCTCGTATTGATTTCTGGTTTCACTCTGGCTCTATGATATTCTTCTCAGGTAAATATCCCCTCTTATTGGCCAGATAAACTTCACACGAAAAGCTTTTCAAAGCTCTTAAAAATGTCTTATAGTAGGAGGACCTAAGGCTCCTTCCTGAACATATAGACACATAATATCAAAAAATATTCATACTTGCCAAGGTATGTATCGCTCGGACGAGTAGTAGCCTGTTTGGCCAAGTTTTTTGGGGGGCAAACGTGCTTTTTTTTGGTCAAAAGTGCTTTTGGCCAAAAATTGAGGTGTTTGGTCAAGCTTTTAGAAGAAAAAAAAGTGCTTTTTGAGGAGAAGCAGAAACAGATTTTGAGAAACAGAAAAATGTAGCTTCTCTCCAAAAACACTTTTCTGAAAAGCACTTTTTAGAAAAATACACTTAGAAGTAGTTTTCAAAAGCTTGGCCAAACACTAATTAATGCTCAAAAGTACTTTTCAAATTAATTAGATAAACACAAACCGATTCTCACCAAAAGTACTTTTTTGAAAAATAATTCTCAAAATAAGCAAATTTTAGAAGTTTGGCCAAACAAGCTATAAGTTTCATTGAACTTGCTGCTTGCCCAGTATATCAGCCCCTGTATGGTTTTTATTTTATTCTTTTTTCAAAGAAAGGAAAAAAAACTTCCAAATGGAAATTATTCATTCTCACATGATTGATCTCTTCACATGGCCAGCAGGAAACCAGCTCCAAAAGAACTCTTTAGTCTCATTAAGTACCTAAGATAAATTGCCATGGATAGAAGGAAAGAACGGGGTAATTATAACTGAGGCACAAGGCTTAAATTAGCAAAAGACAAGTAACTGAACTCCTAATGATTTACACCGTCACCCAATTAGTTAGTCTCAAACAAATATAAATTAGCAGTAGATGCCATTACATTGTCTGAGTTTCCTTTGATTACAGCAACTTCCTAGGCTAGTTTTTGACCTATACATTTCACTATTTTCCGGTGAAGTTGAGTTTCCAGTCAGGTGTGCTACAATCCAATGGACTCCTCTGCATCACGGACTGCTTCCAGAAACACCCACATGATCTGCAGAATTAAAAGAAAATAATGCGCATAGAGGTCACTCGACCAGAAGTTCTGTAGGGAAAGAGGAAATAAGAATTTCATTTGTTAAGTAGGCGAGGAAAGAGTATTTACCATAGCACCAGGAGCATTACGAACAGACTGCTTTCCGAGACGTGAGTAGAAATTAGAGCCTCCACCTGGCTTAAGAACTTTTAAGGCATAGAATAAAAAACTATGTGGGGATTTAACTCTTTTGGATCGTATAAAGCCAATAATTTCAGCTGCATAACGAATTGATATAGCGCAGGCTCCAGAACACATCCCTGAGAATATTCCTGCACCTGAAGCACAACAGAAGATAAACTTAAGCTTTTTTCACTTAAAAAAAGATCAAAGAAAAACATTAGTAAGCACATTTTTGCTGAGACAAATAATATGTAACCACTAACCACATAAGCGTCGGATCAATAATAAGAATGGACAATAATAACAGAAACCAGACGGATACTAAGAAAGTGAAAGGGAGCCTTGGCGCAACTGGTAAAGTTGATGCCATGTGACCAGGAGGTCACGGGTTCGACCATGGAAACAACCTCTTGCAGAAATGCAGGGTAAAACTGCGTACAATTGACCCTTATGGTCCAGCTCTTCCCCGGACCCTGCACATAGCGGGAGACCGGGCTGCCCTTTTTTAGACGGATACTAAAAAGTAATTACCTAAACGTGCAGCATTTTCCCTTAGACCATATCTTTCTTTCAAATAAATCCGAGTCCGATCATATGATACTAGCATTCCTGTGCATGATGCCATTGATGCCGGATTAACACGCGGGGCTCCTTTCCATAATGCTAAAACCCCTTCATTTCTTACCACCTGTGTGATTGTACTGAAAATATGTCCAAAGCGATTACATTTAAGGTTTACTGCTTGAGCAATGCCAGCAGCAACATGTCCTTCTATCAGAGGATAACAAATATAAGCACGAAATGTTCCAGAGATAAGCCCACAACCAGCCTCCTGATAGATGGTCAAAGGGCTCCCTTTATTCAAGACTTTCACTTTTCTTGTCAAGATCCTAGAAGGGGCAAAATCATTCATCTAAATACTTTCTAATCATCATCAAATTAGCTTGTCAACAAAAAAAAAATTATATTATGCAAATGAATTTATAAGCTCAACACCTCAACCAGGTTAAATATCAAAAGTATGTCGTCTCACCCTCCTCCTGGTATGACCAAAATGATAATGAAACAACTTACCTTTCAGGCGATGAGTCAAAAAGTGTGATCTCTGTAAGTTGATCAAAACTGAGTAAATGGCAATTCTGACGGCCTGAGTAAAGATGCTATGTCTTTCACAAACACAAGTATGAATCCTTAAAAGTAAACTCCATATAAACATCTGTAAAAAAAAAAAAAAATCTTCCTGATTTGGTAACCTCCCCCCCAAGAATCTCCTCCTCTGTGATCAGTGGTGTATTTTTCCCACATTTCTCCTCAGTAACTCGAAGTTCTAACCTGTTAGCTGGACATAGAGTACTCTACGACTTGGAAGAGTTTTCTTGCACAAATTAAGTATAAGATCTCAGAACCTAACAAGGGTTGCAGAGCAGAATTTTATGATGTTAGAACAGGTTTTACTTCATACTACTGTGTCTATGGTGATCAATAGGTGACCTGAGACTCACTTCTTCTACTTTTGATTTGACTTCAGTATTAAAGAAAAAAAGAAGAAGAAATATACCAATATAACTTCCCGGGATTGAAGGTTCTGAAAGCATAGGGCAGCCCATAGAACTATGAATTCTCGGCTAACTAGATGCAGTTTCACTTTCTTCTCCTTATATTCAATCATCCACCATTAGTGAGAAAGAAATGCTGGTGGTTATTGAACTTTTTCGAGAAACTTTAAGGTGGATGTTGAATTGCCTGTGGGTATTTTCGGTTGCAAATATCAGGAATTTTACCTATTTTTTAATATCAAAAGTTTCCTTGTTCAGTTACCCCATATTATTACCATTTTATCTCAGAGTTGCTTGTGTCAAGAGATTCAATACGTGCCACATCGTTTCACAGTTAATCAAATAGCTCTAAATTGTGGAGAGAAGCATCGTTAATCAATTCAACCATCTGATGATCTTAAGTTACTAACAGAAAATTGGCTCACATCTCGACCAGTTTTAGAAACTAATTGCTTGAATTGACATGTTCACACTGACTTGACTGGTGGAAAATAAACGGAGAAAGGATAATCTTGAATTTTTATCCCATTAAACCAGTTGCAGTTTGAATTCTTGCATATGGGAAGATTTTCGAAAAGTTGCAAGAAATGTCTGCTACTTCTGTTAGAAAAAGAGATGAATACTTGTAGGAAATTCAAGGCGAGTTAATGTATTCCTCGAGGCAAAATTTGCTCCTGAAGAGAGTCAGCGAATCTGTCTTGAGCATATAATAAAACCAAAAAAGCCTGATTCTGTTATGCATAAACAGAGTCACATTCCTGTGCATTCACTTAGAGGACAAAGTTTCTAACTTGCTAAATATATATGTATACTGTTTGATCGAGTTCACTAAATTAAAAAGAATGTTGATTACTAAGTAGTTTAAATATAAAAAATATGGAACACTTGTTCTGAAAACTACAATGTATAGAACACTATATAAAAGTATTAATTGGGGATCGAAGATTGGCCAAACTGTTGCATTTAGCCTATTAAGACAAGTTCTCTATTCTTCCACAAGTAAATTTTTTAAAATCTTCAACAACTTTTTGCTGGATTTTCTTATAAGGACAAACCGTATGCGCCAGTTTTCGTTTTTTCTATTTCAAGTAAATAAGTATACTTACTCATAGGATCCAAGTAGCGCAGCCATGTTTATCCCTCCTCGAGACAACACGAATGGCATTCTCTGTAAGATGAACAAGCCAATCACATCGCCATAATATTCCATTACAGAAAGAAAGCTTTGTGAAATTAATCGAAATTAATATTATTAAAATCAGAAAAAATATGAATGAAATGACTTGTAAACTTGAATAATACCAATTCTCCAGTAAAAAAGATACAACACAGAAACAAAGGTAGAAGTATGGTCTTTTAAAATCCAATATGTGCTAGCACTAAAGCAAGACCATAACCAACAAAGAAGATGCTGTTTCCTAAGCCTTTAGGTGCTATTTTCAAGTCTCACATGCAAACTACATACACAATAAACTAATTGAAGTAAGCATCACATAAGCGGTTTTAATATTTGTCCAAAATTGCAACCAAGGGTGTGGCCTAGCTGTCAAAGTAGGTGAGAATCATGTGAAATCAGGGTTCAAATTTCAGGAGAGGCAAAAATCTCTAATAATTAGGTAGCTCTAACCTATACAAGGGGGTCGTTAGACAGCCGCTAAGCTCCGATCCTATCTCGGCAAAGCAACCAAACCCGGGTAAACACATTATGTGACTTTTTTCTATGTTATCCAGTATTTATGCTGGTGGGTTTATGCTTGTGGGAAGTAGTAGGTAGAAATGGAATAATCGAGGTAGACACAAACTGGTTGGCGACTTTTTTCTATATGGTTGGCAGAGTTATCAAAATACCACATCTGTAAAAATAAACCTCTCTAAAAAATTGACTTCATAATATAGAAAAAGTAAAACAAAAACAAGCAGCACATAGTAAAATTAAATAAAACATAGAACAATGCGAATTCAGCCCAAAAGAGTAATAACCAAAACAGAACTAAGAAAACCTGAGACACATTAAAATACGTTTGATGGAGCCATTTAGGGTTGATTAATTCTTGACCCGACGACTTGACCATGGCGTTTAAGCTGTGGTAAATGCATGATTGCAAAAAATACACACTACTCAAAGGAAGCACCGCAGCAAGCCCTCCATTGACAAATGGCTTCAGTGATGGCCACACACTGTTTCTGAAACTACTCTCAGAAACTTTCACCATTTGCTTTTCTTTTTCGTACATCATATTCAACTCCGAATCTTCCATTTTCTTGAATCCACAAAATATAGGAAGAAAAGGGGTTTTCAGTTTTGTGGCCTGCTAGAGTTTTCTTGAATTTCTCATTTCAATAAGTTTGGGGTACTGTTGCAGTGTGCACTGCCACTTTCTTTCCTTTGGCTTGAAAGTCACCTTTAGGGTGCGAGAAAAGCAGAAACAGAAGTAT
Organism: Nicotiana tabacum; assembly: GCF_000715075.1. NCBI lineage: Eukaryota > Viridiplantae > Streptophyta > Magnoliopsida > Solanales > Solanaceae > Nicotiana > Nicotiana tabacum. Next base: position 16,712,702 of record NC_134098.1, read on the forward strand.
ATGTTTTGGGAAGTTTGTCATTATTCCGCTGACCAAAAGGAAGCAGCTTCTTACTCGCAGGGCAATTGCATGATGTAGCGGGTTAAATGGCGTTAGGTAGGTGGTGAAAGAAGTCAAGAACCATGATATATGGGTGTTTTCCATACTTCTATAAAATAATGAGAATAAGATGCTATGACCAAAATATTCATTTTTGAAATATGACACAATATATCCCTTTTTGTTATAAAATAAAAACTGTAAAGTAAAGATAAGTATAGAGAGAAACTGATATATTATTCAAACTTCAAACTTATGTACATAATGAATTGCAGACTCCTCTATTTATAAAAGAAAGGAAGAAGCTGCGAGGCTTTTCAGGAAGCAGCTGCAAGGCTTTTCTTTAGCTGCTTGTAAGCTGTCTGCATGAGCTGCTTGCAACCTACCTGTTTAATAAGAAGCTGCTGCAAATCATTTCATTGAGCTGCTTGCAACCTGCTTGCATCAGCTGCTTGTAGATAAACTTCAATAGAGTACTAAATGGATAATCTTCTTCAGGAAGATTATCTATAGCGGAGTAATAAATGGACATCCACAATATAATTATTTTCATAATACTCCCCATTGGATGTTCATTAAAAAGGTATTGTGCCTCGTTAAAACCTTACTAGGAAAAAACCCTGTGGAAAAAAATCCTAGTGAAGGAAAAAGAGTACACATATTTAGTAATACGCATTGCTAGCTGCCTCATTAAATTATAAGGAAAACCCTGTGGGAAAAAACCTTAGTAAGGAAAAAAGAGTACATCGCGTATTTCACTCCCCCTTATGAAAACCGTGTTTCAAATATTTGAGTCTCCGCATTCCAATCTTGTATACCATCTTCTCAAAAGTTGAAGTTGGTAAAGATTTAGTGAATAAATCTGCCGGATTGTCACTTGAACGGATTTGTTGCACATCAATGTCACCATTTTTCTGAAGATCGTGTGTGTAGAATAATTTTGGTGAAATGTGCTTCGTTCTATCTCCTTTTATAAATCCTCCCTTCAATTGGGCTATGCATGCAGCATTGTCTTCGTATAAAATTGTGGGTCTTTTCTCACATTTCAAACCACATTTTTCTCGAATAAAATGAATTATTGACCTCAACCATACGCATTCCCTACTTGCTTCATGAATAGCTATTATTTCAGCATGATTTGAAGAAGTAGCAACAATAGATTGTTTTGTGGAGCGCCATGATATACTAGTACCTCCACATGTAAATACGTACCCGGTTTGAGATCTAGCTTTATGGGGATCAGATAAATAACCTGCATCTGCATAACCAACAAGATCTGCACTATCTTTGTTAGCATAAAACAAACCCATATCAAGAGTTCCCTTTAAATATCGCAATATATGCTTAATCCCGTTCCAATATCTCAGTGTAGGAGAAGAACTATATCTTGCTAGTAAATTAACAGAAAATGCTATGTCAGGCCTTGTAGCATTAGCAAGATACATTAGTGCACCAATTGCACTGAGATAGGGTACTTCGGGACCAAGGAGTTCCTCATCCTCTTCTGGAGGTCGGAACAAATCTTTATTCACTTCAAGTGATCTAACAACCATTGGTGTACTCAATGGGTGCGCTTTGTCCATGTAAAAGCGTTTTAGGACCCTTTCTGTATAGGCAGATTGATAGATAAAGATCCCGTCTGCTAAATGTTCAATTTGCAGACCAAGACAAAGTTTTATCTTTCCAAGATCTTTCATCACAAATTCTTTCTTAAGATATTCAATTGCCTTTTGGAGCTCTTCTAGAGTTCCAACAAGATTTATGTCATCAACATAAACAGCAAGTATAACAAATTCTGAAGCCATTTTCTTTATAAAAATACATGGACAAATAACATCATTTATGTAACCCTCTTTCAGCAAATATTCACTGAGGCGATTATACCACATGCGCCCAGATTGCTTTAAACCGTACAAAGATCTTTGTAATCTGATTGAGTACATTTCCCGAGATTTTGAATATGCTTCAGGCATTTTAAATCCTTCAGGGATTTTCATGTAAATTTCATTATCAAGTGACCCGTACAGATAAGCTGTAACCACATCCATTAGATGTATTTCAAGCCTTTCACGTAAGGCTAAACTGATGAGATATCAAAATGTTATGGCATCCATAACGGGTGAATATGTTTCTTCATAATCGACTCCAGGTCGTTGTGAGAATCCTTGTGCAACAAGGCGGGCCTTGTATCTTTCAACTTCATTTTTATCATTCCTTTTTCGCACAAAAACCCATTTATGACCAACTGGCTTTATACCAGCAGGTGTTTGGACTACTGGTCCAAAGACCTCTCTTTTAGCAAGTGACTTCAATTCCGATTGAATTGACTCTTGCCACTTTGGCCAATCAGATCTTTGTCGACATTCTTCGACAGATCGAGGTTCAAGATTCTCATTATCTTGCATAATGTTAAGTGCAACATTATATGCAAAAATATTATCCACCGCTATTTCAGATCGATTTAAATTAATCTCATCACCAGTAGAACTTATTAAAAGTTCCTCACTCACTTGAGTCTCGGGTTCATTGATTTCTTCAGGAATCTCAGAACTAATCAGATCTTGGGTCTCTTCAGGAGATCCCTTCATAATATCATTTTGATCATTTGTAGATTTTCTTTTTCTAGGATTTTGATCCTTAGAACCCAAAGGTCTACCACGCTTCAGGCGTGCTTTAGGTTCACTAGCTCTCATGCTAGTAGATGGTCCTGTTTGGACATCAATTCGGATAGGCACATTCTCTGCAGGGATATGCGACTTAGTTATCCTTTTCAAATCAGTGAATGCGTCTGGCATTTGATTTGCTATATTATGTAAATAGATGATCTTCTGGACCTCCTGATTACATATAGGGGTACGTGGATCAAAGTGAGATAATGATGAAACTTTCCACACAATTTCTCTTTTAATTTCCTTTTTCTCTCCCCCTAATTGTGGGAAATTTGTTTCATCAAATCGACAATCTGCAAATCGAGCAGTAAATAAATCTCCTGTCACTGGTTCAAGATAGCGAATAATAGAGGGTGATTCAAACCCAATATATATTCCTAAACTTCTTTGGGGGCCCATCTTACTGCGCTGTGGTGGTGCTACTGGCACATATACAGCACATCCAAAAATTCGTAGATGGGCAATATTTGGTTTATGATCAAAAACCAATTGTGACGGAGAATATTTATTATAATGTGTCGGTCTGAGACAGATAAGTGATGCTGCATGCAAGATAGCATGGCCCCAAATAGTAGTGGGCAATTTTGTTTTCATAAGTAGTGGTCTTGCTATCAATTGCAGCCGTTTAATAAATGACTCTGCAAGGCCATTTTGAGTATGAACATAAGCTACAGGATGTTCAACTTTTATTCCAACTGATAGACAGTAATTATCAAAAGCTTGAGATGAGAATTCTCCAGCATTATCAAGGCTAATAGCCTTTATAGGATAATCTGGGAATTGTGCCCTTAATCGAATTATTTGGGCTAATAACTTTGCAAATGCCAGGTTGCGAGATGATAGTAGGAAAACATGAGACCATCTTAAAGATGCATCTATTAGAATCATAAAATATCTAAACAACCCACTTGGTGGGTGAATAGGTCCACATATATCCCCATGTATACGTTCTAAAAAGGTAGGGGACTCAATGCCAACATTCATTGGTGATGGTCTAGTGATCATTTTGCCTTGATAACAAGCATCACAAGAAAATTCATCATTTGTAAGAATCTTCAGGTTCTTTAATGGATGCCCACTCGAATTTTCAGTAATTCGTCTCATCATTATTGATCCAGGATGGCCCAAACGGCCATGCCAAAGCACAAAAGTATTTGAATCAGTAAACTTCTGGTTTACGATAGAGTGTGCTTCAACTTTTCTAATCTTTGAATAGTATAAGCCAGAAGATAAAGTTGGTAACTTTTCTACAATGCATTTCTGGCTAGAAATATTCTTTGTAATACAAAGATATTCCACGTTCATTTCATCTATTGTCTCAACATGATACCCATTTCGGCGGATATCTATAAAACTCAACAAGTTTCTTCGGGACTTGGAGGAGAATAATGCATTGTCTATAATAAGTTTTGTTCCCTTAGACAGAAATACAATAGCTCTTCCGGAGCCTTCAATCAAACTTATATTACCAGAAATTGTAGAAACATTTACTTTTTCCTTATGCAAATAAGAAAAGTATTTCTGATCTTTGAATATGGCATGAGTTGTTCCACTATCAATTACACAAATATCTTCATGATTGGTCTTTGATCCAAACATAATTTGAGGATTATCCATATTCTTCAAAATGACATAAACAAATTAAATATGATAGTAAACATTATTATCAAAGCATAACTTTTATTTATATACAACAATTAAATAACCATACTATCTACTACAAACAACAAAAATTAAAATATTTACATTTCTACATATTCACTACCGATCACATGACTTGTTTCTCCTTCTGGGAGTGCAAAATAATCAGCTACATCCAAATGCATGAAGTCTAAATTATCTTCAGAAATAAAATTTGCTTCAGCATTTTTCTCTGTCTTCTTCAGGGAGGCTTGATACAGCTCAACCAGGTGCTTTGGCGTACGACATGTACGTGACCAGTGCCCTTTTCCTCCACATCTATAGCATGCATTTTCTGGCTTTACTTCTTGCACCGCTCCATGCTTTTGTTCCTTCCTTTTCCACTGCTGGTGGTGGGGAGGGTTCTTTGGTGCATTGTTATTACCACGATTAGAGTTTCCTCCCCGACCACGGCCATGACTACGACTGGGGCCACATCCTCTTCCACGTTTAGCTTGGTGGAAGTTCGTCTCATTCACTTCAGGGAATGGACAAGAACCAGTAGGTCGGCTTTCATGGTTTTTCATTAATAGCCCATTATGTTGCTCGGCTACAAGAAGATGTGAGATAAGTTCAGAATACTTTTTGAATCCCATCTCTCGATATTGCTGCTGCAGGAGCATATTCGAGGCATGAAAAGTGGTGAAAGTTTTCTCCAACATATCATGATCAGTAATATTATCACCACATAGTTTCAATTGGGAAATAATTCTGAACATAGCAGAATTATACTCACTGATAGATTTAAAATCTTGTAGCCTTAGATGAGTCCAATCATAACGTGCCTGTGGAAGAACGACCATCTTCAGGTGGTCATACCTATCTTTCAAATTATTCCACAGTATGACTGGATCTTTAACAGTAAGATATTCTATTTTCAGGCCCTCATCAAGGTGATGACGTAGGAATATCATTGCTTTGGCACGGGCTTGGTTTGATGCCTGATTTTTATCTTTGATGGTGTCTGCCAGACCCATCGCATCAAGATGAATTTCGGCATCAAACACCCAAGACATGTAGCTTTTGCCCGATATATCCAGGGCTACAAACTCAAGTTTAGAAAGATTTGACATTATTTAGAAAAAGGAAATCCGTACCTCTGATACTTTCAAAGTATTTTCTCGAGATGGCAGAGTCTCGTGCTGATAACGTGTTATAAAATAAAAACTGTAAAGTAAAGACAAGTATAGAGAGAAACTGATATATTATTCAAACTTCAAACTTATGTACATAATGAATTGCAGACTCCTCTATTTATAAAAGAAAGGAAGAAGCTGCGAGGCTTTTCAGGAAGCAGCTGCAAGGCTTTTCTTTAGCTGCTTGTAAGCTGTCTGCATGAGCTGCTTGCAACCTGCCTGTTTAATAAGAAGCTGCTACAAATCATTTCATTGTGCTGCTTGCAACCTGCCTGCATCAGCTGCTTGTAGATAAACTTCAACAGAGTACTAAATGGATAATCTTCTTCAGGAAGAGCGGAGTAATAAATGGACATCCACAATATAATTATTTTCATAACACTTTTGAAAATTTTATTAACTAGCTATCTCCTGCCTTGTTATGCATATATTCCACCTAGGGCCCTCCTCTTTTTTCTTTTTCTTTTTTCTTTTTATTTTTTCACTTATGCTATTTTTTATTTTTATTTTTTCCCATCACATTATTATTTTTTTACTTTATTTTTCTTTTTCTAATAAAATTCTGTACTCTTTTTTAGCTTTTCTAAATTCTTTTGTAGTTATTTTGTCTTTTATTTCTTTTTTTTTTTTGCTTTCTAGTAATAACCCCTTAGACTCGATCTCTCTTCGTCAGCTTTCATGATTCAGATCTGTTGGACCCCAAACTTCACTTCCCCATTAACACAGCCGTCCAGCACCACCGCCGGTGACCCTGGTAAGGTACTAACCCTTCTTCTCTTCGCCCTCTCTTGCTTTCTCTGCCCATCCTCATTTCTTTCTCTTTCTCTCTCCATTTCCCCCTCATTCCTCTCTTTTCTTTCTCCACTATGACTGGCTGGAATCCGGCACCGGAACTCCGTGTATCTTGGCGCTTCTCTCTCTCTATTTCTCTCCCCTTCGCCGCTTGCGTGTGTGGGGATTTATCGGTCGATTCCGCCTAGACCAATCAATTTTCTGGCGTAGATCTCATCACGTGCCGACGCGTGAGCTCCTGTCCATGTGGTTTTTCGGCACGTGAGTCTCCTCCCAGTGATTGAGGCTCAAGAACGACCCGCCCAGGTTTCTCGGATTGTCCCTTCCAGCTAGCTCGTCGCGATCCATCACCACCTGCCAGATTTTCATTAACTTCAAGGGTTGCAATTCAGGTTCTATTATTCCTCTCTTGTCTTGATATCTTGATAGTTTGATATTTTAGCTTAACTGTATCTCCTTGCCTGCCTATTTTTGTTCTTGAATCTTTAGTTGTTGTTTGCCCTAGCATTGTAAAAATAGTTGCTTTAGTGATAGCTTTGCCTACCTGTTTACATCTTTATTTTGAATCTTTATTTAGTATATCCCCTAGTAGTTCTGCTCTAGTTTTGCTCATTTTCTTTTTGACCTTTAGTTGTAGATTATAGTTCCTTTTAGCTCTTTTATTTTATTTCTTCACCTGTTTTTCTGACCTTTAGTTGTAGATTATAGTTCCCTTTAGTTTCTTTATTTTATTTCTTCACATGTTTTGCGACCTTTAGTGGTAGATTATATTTCGGTTATTCATTTTATTTTTGTCGCTTGTATTCGAGTTAGTGCTTGCATAGTAACTCCTAGATTATAGTGGCTTTGGTGAACGATGGTAGGGTAAGGTCTTTTCCTCGGGGGTGTCATCGCGGGGGAGGGGGTAAAGGGGTAAGAGGGCTAAGTGAGATACTAGGCTAAGAGTGGGATCTTGGAACATAGGAACTTTGACTGAAAAATCAGTAGAGTTAGCGAAGATTCTCGAGAAAATAAAGATTAATATAGCTTCTATACAGGAGACTAGATGGGTAGGAGATAAGGCACGGGATGTGGACGGGTTCAAACTATGGTATTTTGGGAGGGTGGGGGGCAGGAACGAGGTAGGTATCTTGGTTGATAAGGACCTCCGTGAACTAATGGTGGAGGTTAGGAGGGTGAATGATAGGCTAATGACTATTAAGTTAGTTGTTGGAGGTTTTACTTTGAACATAATCAGTGTGTACGCAACCAAAGCAGGCTTGGATGAGGAAGTCAAGAGGTATTTCCGGGAGGATTTGGATGAGATGGTGCATGGTATTTCACATACCGAGAAGCTTTTCATAGGAGGAGATTTCAACAGCCACATTGGAGCGACGTCTAGGGGATATGATGATGTGCATGGTGGCTTTGGTTTTGGAGATAGAAACAGATGAGGAACGTCTCTGCTAAACTTTGCTAGAGCATTTGATTTAGTGATAGCAAACTCGAGTTTCCAGAAAAAGATGGAGCACTTGGTCACCTTCCGGAGTTCGGTGGCCGAGACTCAGATTGATTACCTACTTTGCAGGAAGTTCGATAGAGGTCTTTGCACGGATCACAAGGTCATCCCGAGTGAGAACCTCTCGACCCTTCATAGGCTTCTGGTCATGGACCTTGAGATTAGGAGGAAGAGGGAGGTGTATAGCCAACATAGGATCAAGTGGGGAGCCTTGATGGAAGCTAAAGCACAGGAGTTGGGGGTCAAGCTGCTGGCTATGGGGGCTTGAAAGAGTAGTGGAGATGCAAGCGCTATGTGGACCACGACTACACAGTGCATTAGGGAAGCAGTGAGAGAGGTATTAGGGGTCTCAAAGGGTTACTCTGGTAGTCACAAGGGAGAGTGGTGGTGGAATGGAGAGGTGCAAGGAAAAGTGGAAACCAAGAAAGCGGCGTATCTAAAGCTAGTGTAAAGTGTAGATGAAGAGGAGAAGAGGACGAGTAGGGAGAAGTATAAGTTGGCTAAGAAGGAGGCAAAGTTAGCAGTTACAGCGGCCAAGACTGCAACTTTTGGTCATTTGTATGAGGAATTCCAAGGTCGAGGTAGGGATAAGAGGTTGTTAAGGTTAGCCAAGGTGCGAGAAAGGAAGGCTCGTGATTTGGACCAAGTGAAGTGCATCAAGGACGAACAAGGTAGAGTTTTGTTGGATGAGGGGCTTATCCGTCGAAGATGGCATACCTACTTCCATAGTCTCTTGAATGAGTAGGGGGACAGGAGCATTGTACTGAGTGATTTGGAACTCTCCGTAAGTCGTTGTGACTTTGGGTATTGTAGGCGGATTAGAGTTGATGAGGTTAAGGGGGCTATGTGTAAGATGAGCAGGGGCAAAGCGACTGGGCCGGATGAAATCCCGGTGGAGTTTTGGAAGAGTGCAGGCAAGGCGGGCTTGTAGTGACTCACTAGGTTATTTAATGTCATTTTTAGAATGAAGAAGATGCCCGAAGAGTGGAGGTGGAGCACGATGATTCCTTTATACAAGAACAAGGGTGATATCCAAAATTGCAATAACTATAGGGTATGAAGCTACATAGCCATACTATGAAAGTCTGGGAGATGGTGGTAGAGTTAAGGGTGAGGAGGAGTGTGTCTATTTTCGAGAATCAGTTCGGGTTTAATGTTGGGGCTTTCGACTAAAGAAGTCATCTACCTTGTTAGGAGATAGATGGAGCAGTATAGGGAGAGGAAGAAGAACTTACATATAGTGTTCATCGACTTAGAAAAGGCATACGATAAAGTCCTGAGAGAGGTTTTGTGGAGATGTTTGGAGGCTAGAGGTATACATATTGCCTACGTTAAGGTGATTAAGGATATGTATGATGGAGCAAATAACCGAGTAAGGACGGTGGGAAGGGACTCAGACCATTTTTCGGTCATGATAGGGTTGCATCAGGGGTCGGCGCTCAGCCCTTTTTTGTTTGCCTTGGCGATAGATATACTGACATGCCATATCCAAGGGGAGGTGCCGTAGTGTATGCTATTTGCATATGATATTGTATTGATTGAAGAGATGTGAGGCGGTGTGAACGTGAAGTTAGAGGTATGGAGGCAGATCCTGGAGTTTAAAAGTTTCAAGTTGAGCAGGACCAAGACAGAATACTTGGAGTGTAAGTTCAGTGGTGAGACTCGGGAAGGGGAAGGGGAGGTGAGGCTGGACTCATAGGTCATCCTTAGGAAAGGAAGTTTTAAGTACCTTGGGTATATTATTCAGGGGAATGGGGAGATTGATGAAGATGTCACACATTGTATTGGGGCGGGATAGATGAAATAGAGACTCGCTTCCGGTATTCTGTGTGACAAAAAGGTGCCACTAAAACTTAAAGGTAAGTTCTACAGAGTGGTGGTCAGACCGACTATGTTGTATGGGGCTGAGTGTTAGCCTGTTAAGATCGCTCATGTCCAGAAGATGAAGATAGTAGAGATGAGGATGCTGAGATGGATGTGCGAGCACACCAGGTTAGATAGGATTAGGAATGAGGTTATTCGTGACAAGGTGGGTGTGGCCCCTATTGAGGACAAGATGCAAAAAGCGCGGTTTAGGTGGTTTGGTCATGTGAGGAAGAGGAGCACAGATGCCTCGGTGAGGAGGTGTGAGAGATTGTCATTGGAGAGCCTATGGACATGTAGAGGTAGGCCGAAGAAGAAGTAGGGAGAGGTGATTATGCAAGACATGGCGCAGCTTCAGCTGACCGAGGACATGACCCTTGATAGGAAGGTGTGGAAGTCGAGGATTAGGATAGTAGGGTAGATAGTCTAGAGTGTTCATACCAGTAGTATTGGTACGCAGTCTCGTATTCTGTTGGTAGTAGGTTTTTATGACTAACCGTGTAATAAAATTATGCGTTGACTTTAGGTCTTCCTCCATATCGGATAAATTTATTGTAAGCTCACTAGGTAAAATACTAGTAATTGATATCGTGTACTTACTCTCCATCTGAGTATACATGATGGATCAATGAAACTAGAGCTATTAATTATGATGTTCACTTGACTTAAATTAACAGTATACTCTCCATCTGAGTTGGGCCTGTTTTAATCATTTGAGTGAATAATCTAGCATTACATATGTATGTTGCATAAGTAGTTCTTTTCCCATCGAAATTTGCTATTCAAGATGCACGAATACATATATGTGTAGTGTGTTTAAAATTTTCATATTAAATGGTTATATACAATTGACTGAAAATAATAGTATACTCTCCATCTGAGTTAGTTCTATTTATTTTTGGATTGTATAATTCTTGCATTATATAATATGCTTTGCATGAATGGTTCTTTTCCCATCGAAATTTATTATTCGAGATGCATGTATGTATATAAATATTGAATGCAGTCTGAATTTTATTATTCAGTGTTTTGACTTATTATGATCTATTTAATGTTTTTATCTCAACTCCTCAATGACTTTATGCAATTTGTCGTATTACTTGTTAAAATTATCTTTTGATAGTGATAAGACATTAATTTAAAGGATGCAATAAATGTACCTTTTGTTAGAAGGAATTTAATTTTGATTTTTGGGCAAAATAAGAGATGGATATTTGTTTTATTTTTCGAATAACTCTTAAGTTATTGAGCTTGATAAACATTTTATCTCTTGTGGCACATGAATGCATGACCTCGTTATTGTATATTAATGTCTCTCCTGAACAGAACAATATTAGTCTACCTCATAAGAGAATATGTTCTTCAAAATTGAGTAAAACTTATCTGTGCACTTTTGTCCAAGTCATATTTATCGGATAGGATTTCAAGTTGGTCAAGGATGGATCTTAAGGTTCATTGAAAGTAAAGGCACTACCAACTTGTGGATCCTGTCTAGAAGAAAATTGACTAAAAGATATTTCCCTTCAAAAGGAAATAAAATTGGTGATAAGTTAAAAAGAATCCATTCTGATTTGTATGGTTTAATGAACATACTGGTAAGAGATTGTTTTGAGTATTTTTGTGACGTTCATAAATGTTACTCAAAAATTTAATATATTTATTTGATGCACCGTAATTCTGAATGATTTGAGTAACTCAAGGGTTTTAAGTGTCACGACCCGAAATTTTCCACCGACGAGACCGTGATGGCGCCTAACATTTCACTTGCTAGGCAAGCCAACGTTAGAAAATCGTTAAACCAATTCCTCATTTCCATTCAGTAAATAATAATAACTAACTAAGATGAAGTGCGAAATATCGTAAAACTGTATTAATTACTACCACCCGGATCTGGAGTCACAATTCACGAGCATTCTAGAATTTACTACAAGTAATAGTATGAAGAAATACAATTGTCTGAATGAAAGAAAATAGTAGGACATAAAAGATAGACGGGGACTTCAAGGTCTGTGAACGCCGACAGATCTACGTTGAGTCTCCGGAGAGCGGACCAGTAGCAAATCTCGATCAACCTGCACCGGTATCCAAATTTGCACAGAAAGTGCAGAGTGCAACATCAGTACAACCGACCCCATGTACTGGTAAGTGTCGATCCTAACCTCGACGAAGTAGTGATGAGGCTAAGGCAAGGCACCTACAAATCAACCTGTACAATTTAACAGTGTATACGCAAATAACAGGAATGAAGAACTAAACAGGAAAAGTCGGGAGGGGAAACATACTGAGGGGAATACAAGATAAAGAACTACAAAAGAACGATCACCGGAGCAGTCAATATACCATGAATCAACAGGAATAGTGAATACAATAAGGAAAAATGCACGGCATCACCCTTCGTGCTTTTACTCTCAATCTCACCATAAAACCAATAGAAACGACACGGCATCACCCTTTGTGCATTAACTCTCATATCATGGCACGACATCACCCTTCGTGCTTTAACACTCGGCACGACATCACCCTTCGTGCTTTTACACTCACAATATGGCATGGCATGACCCTTCGTGCTTTAACACTCTTCCTTACCATAATGCAATGCATAAATAACAACATGGAGATAGAATAACAAGTATAAACCTTACTTCAACATTTGGTTCCACAATATAAATCTCAACTTTTAAATAAATACTCGATTACCAACAGAAAATCTGTAAATATGATAATGACGATCAATTAAACAACACTAATATAAAGATGTAGCAATTAGTCATAAGAAGAGACAATATAAGAAAACGGAAGAAACATGAAAAAATAGGTAAATTGGCGGCGCATAAGTACTCGTCACCTCACATATACGCCGCTCACATAAATTTCACTTAGAAAATAATCTAAGGTTCCTAATTCGCTCAAGTCAGGGTTAGACACAACACTTACCTCGCTCCGAAGGCAACTTAATTCTCAATCACAGTTTTTCCTTTGGAATTCACCTCCAAACCACTCGTATCTATTCAAAAATGACTCAATGATATCAAATATTGCTAAAGGAATCAATTACATTGCATACATTTAAATTTCCTAAATTTTCCTCCAAAAATTCAAAAATCGACCCCGGGCCCGCTTGGTCAAAGCCCGAGGTTCGGACCAAAATTCTTTTACCCATTCATCCCCGAGCCCGAATATATAATTAGTTTTGGAATCCGATCTCAAATTGAGGTCTAAATCCCCAAATTTCCGAAATCCCTAGTTTCTACCCTAACCCCTAATTCTACCATGAAACTCTAGATTTTTAGGTTGAATTCTAGTAAAATGAAGTAAACGATTGAAAGAAACGAGTTAAGGAACACTTACCTATGATTTGGGGAAGAAAATGTCTTTGAAAAATCGCCCTAGGCCTCATATCCTTTTGAAAACGAGAAAAACAATGGCTGGAGTCCGAATTAAATGCTCACTGCCCAGCGACTTTCGCACCTGCGTTGCTTTGGTAGCACTTGCGCATCCGCATGTACGGACGGGATGTGTGCTTCTACGAAAAGGGACTAGACCAACTGGGGCTGCACCTGCGGACAGGGTTCCACTTTTGCTGTCCCGCTTCTGCGGAGAAAAGTCCGCATCTGCAGAAAAATGAAGTCCAGGCCTGGTTCGCATCTGCGGGGCTTTTGCTCGCACCTGCAACCAAAGGCTCGCAGGTGCGGGCACACCAGATTTGGTTGGCCAAGGACTGAACATACAATGCAAGCAGTCTCTCACCAACTGGAATATATGCAAGGCTACCCATACTGACTAACTTTCTACTCAAAGCATCGGCCACCACATTGGCCTTCCTGGGATGATACAATATGGTGATATCATAGTCTTTCAATAGCTCCAGCCACCTCCTCTGCCTCAAATTGAGTTCTTTCTGCTTGAACAAATACTGCAAGCTCTGATGATCAGTGAATACCTCACATGGTACGCCGTAAAGATAGTGCCTCCAAATCTTTAGCGCGTGAACAATGGCTGCCAGCTCTAGATCATGAACAGGGTAATTCTTCTCGTGAACCTTCAGCTGCCGTGAAACATATGCAATAACCTTGCCACCCTGCATCAATACCGCACCTAGACCAATACGAGATGCGTCACAATATATTGTATAAGATGCTGAACATGTGGGTAACACCAATACCGGTGCCATAGTCTAAGCTGTCTTGAGCTTCTGAAATCTCGCTTCACACTCGTCTGACCACCTGAACGGGGCACCCTTCTGGGACAATATGGTCAACGGGGCTGCTATGGAGAAAAACCCTCCACAAATCGACGGTAATAGCCCGCCAAACCCAGGAAACTACGGATCTCTGTAGCTGATGTGGGTCTAGGCCAATTCTGGACTGCCTCAATCTTCTTAGGATCCACCTGAATACCCTCTGCTGATACAACATGACCCAAGAAAGCAACTGAACTCAATCAAAACTCGCATTTCAAGAACTTAGCATATAACTGGATATCTTTCAGAGTCTGAAGAATGATCTGAAGGTGCTGCTCATGCTCCCCTCGACCGTGGGAGTAGATCAAGATATCATCAATAAACACAACTATAAAGAAATCCAAGTTGGGTTTGAACACCCGGTTCATCAAATCCATGAATGCTGCTGGGGCATTTGTAAGCCCAAATGACATCACTAGAAACTCATAATGCCCATACCGAGTCCGAAAAGCTGTCTTAGGAACATCGGATGCCCTAATCCTCAACTAATGGTAGCCAGATCTCAAATCAATATTTGAAAACACCTTGGCACCCTGAAGCTGATCAAATAAATCATCAATCCTCGGCAATGGATATTTGTTCTTGATGGTGACTCTGTTCAACTGCCGATAATCTAAACACATCCTCATCGATCCATCTTTCTTCTTCACAAACAACACAGGTGCACCCCAGGGCGAAAAACTAGGTCTAATGAAGCCCTTATCAAGCAAATCTTGCAACTTTTCCTTTAATTCTTTCAACTCTGGCGGGGCCATGCGATATGGCAGAATGGAAATTGGCTGAAAGCCCGGAGCTAAATCAATGCAGAAATCAATATCCCTATCGGGTGGCACTCCCGACAGGTCTGCAGGAAACACCTCTGGAAACTCACGAACAACTGGCACTGAATCTATGGAAGGAACCTCCGAACTAGAATCGCGGACATATAATAATCTAGACACCCCTTCTCGACCATATGCCGAGCCTTCACAGAAGAGATAACCCTACTGGCAGAATGGCCAAGATTTCCTCTCCATTCTAATCTAGGCAACCCCTGCAAGGCTAAGGTCACTGTCTTGGCGTGACAATCTAATATAACATGATAAGGTGACAGCCAATCCATACCCAGTATGACATAAAAATCAACCATGTAAAGAAGTAGAAGATCTACACGAGTCTCAAGACTCCCAATGGTGACCACACACGAACAATAAACATGATATACAATAATAGCATCTCCCACTGGTGTGGACACATACATAGGAGCACTCAAAGAATAACGGGGCATAACCAAATAAGAAGCAAAAATAGGATGACACATAGGAGTAAGTAGATCCCGGATCAAATAGAACTGAAGCATCTCTACTGCAAACTGAAACAGTACCTGTGACAACAGCGTCAGATGACTCAGCCTCAGGCCTGGCTGGGAAAGCATAACACTGGTGTAAGGCCCCGGAAAAATTTTCTAACGATTTAATATTTTAAAGTACGCCAACAGTATTTGGGAATAACGTGTTAGAGTATTAAAGGAGACCCATGGGATAGAACCACATTGTTTCGAAATGAAAAGTATATGTTTATGGTTTGTTGAAACATACTAAGGAGTTTGTAAATGGAAAGAATTTGTGTGGAACAAGTAGGATACATTAAGTGGAAAGGATGTCCCAATTTGCACAAGATCCTACTTCAAATGTATGCTTCTACCAAAATATAACGACTTATGAGGTGATATACCTATAAAATTAAATCCCTTTGAGTGTAGTTTCTAAAGCTTCAAACCGTTCGTCATTCGGATATTCCTACAAGAAGTTATGATCAAACACCCAAAGGCTATCCTGTAGCTCGCTACAGAGCTCGTGAGGCCAGGTGTAATACCAGGCTTTAGCCTGGGGAGGCCAGGCCTGTCGTGCGCTAAGACTAGGCTTTGGCCTGGCGAGGCCAAGTCTGTAGCCTGGAATGGAATATTTGGAGTATCCATTCTTCTATTGTTATAACCCGACCCAACTTCGATAAATAGGCCTTGAAGCTCATTTTGGAGCAAAAATCTAATATATTTAGAGAGAAGTGAGAGGGTTCTAGAGAGAGGAAGAAGCTCAAGTGCTTTGTTCATCAAGATCTTGTCCAAGCCTTGAAATCCAATAAGAAATCCCTCAAGTTCTTCATCTAAGAGGTAAGGTTCCATACCCTAGTTTTCAATTTCGAATTTGGGTAAAAGATGGTTGATTTGGAGTATGATTCTTGGGTGTGAGAGTATTATTTATACATTCATGTACCAATAAGTTTTATGGGTAGATTGTTGAGCTCAAATGGGTAAAGATTGGGTTGTGAAGTGAAAGAAACCTTGTGGAAGAATCTTGTAACTAATTTGCACATAATTGTTAGATAAAATGCTCAAATGAGCTGTGACCATGAGTATCTTCCTAATAATGGTTCAATTTTGTTATGTCTCAAAATCGATTGGGATTGCTAGAATTTCCAGAACGTTGTAGTGATTTAAGGAAAACTCAAAGCAAGGTATGTTGACTAAACTCTTCTCTTAGAATTGAATCCCATGATATTTATGTAAATTATGTAAGTCCCGAGTGATTCATTATGAAACTAGCTATTCCAAGTAAGATTGGGTTGAAAGATATATGTTCAACAAGCATCCCAAATGCTTTATTCATGTTATGTTACCAATTGAGGATGTGTTAAAATATGGGTTGTGCATTAATAATGCTTCGACTTTAAGTCAAGTTCACATGAAGGCTAATATGCCAAATGTTGTGAAATATCTCTATGTGCCTGACTTTAAATTGCTCATATGTGTATCTAAAGTCTGGATTGGAAATGTATTATTCTTGATAGCCTATAAAGGTGGTTGGAAATAAAATAAGTGAATTGGGATATAAAGTGTGGCCAATGTGGAGTGAAAGTTATACTTGTGGCCAATGGTGCCAATGAAATGAAATGATGTGAGAAAGGTTACGAAATGAGTCTCGACTCAAATGTTTTAAAATGACTTCTAAAATAGAATTGCCTAAAAGCTTTCGTACTCAAGTCATGCCATAAGTGGATGTTTTAACAAATACTATGCTTTGTGAGTATTTTCAACGTGTTTTGCATTCTTACATATTCGTGAGTGAAAATTGTGTATTGCCCTTTGTGGGGGAAAATATGTCAAGAATAAATGGTGTGTTATTTGCTGATGATTTAAACTTGCGCATTAATTGCCAATCATTTTACTCCCCTTCTCGAAAAGAAATCTATGGTACTTAAATTGGTCATTTTAAATGAACTTAAAGTTGTGATTTCCGGAATATTATATGTATGTTGATATTTATAATGATGATACATGAAAGGAAAGAAATAAAAGTGTGGAATAACAACTATGGCCACCGTGCCTTGAATAAAGAATCTTGTGAATGGCCAAAAGAGCCAAGGAAATATTGTTGTTATTATTGGTTGAAAATACTAGTGGAGATTTATACGATGTGGAAGATGATGAGGTAAATACATTTGTACCTATGTTATTTTTGTGAATTATTTCCCTTATTTGGGATGCGATTGATGTGATAAAATTATTCCTCTTAATTGGGATAAGATTGATTGATATAAAAGGGTTGATGTCTCGAATAAGACAGCCTAGCCGATCGGGTCGTGATCGGACACTATGTCGCACACATGGTGGTGATTGTGCTGGAAATTATAATTGAAATTGAGATTTTGGTTGATGTCTTCCAATAAGACAACTATCATATTGCATCATAAATTGAGGATGTGTTCCAAACTATGGATTGTGTATCCATATGTTATAATTTCAAGTCGTGATTTATGTGAAAGTTATTATGCCAAGTTGTGTAGAGATTGTGATTGTGATACACCTCCACCCGCATATATTGGGGTGAGGCGGCATGACCGCTTTGTGTGGGGATTATGGTATAGAGATGGTGATTGTAATACACCTCCACCCGCATATATTGGGGTGAGGCGGCATGACCGCTTTGTGTAGGGATTATGATATTGTGGGACTGCACCTCCACCCGCATACATTGGGTGAGGCGGTACAACCGCTTTGTGTATGATTTTGGTATTGTTGTGGCACCACCACCCGCATACATTGGGGTGAGGCGGTATGACTGCTTTGTGTATGGTTTTGGTATTATTGTGGCACCACCACCCGCATACATTGGGATGAGGCGGTACGACCGCTTTGTGTAGGTTCTTGGTACTGTGGTTATACATCCACCCGCATACATTGGGGTGAGGTGGTACTACCGCTTTGTGTAGGTTCTTGGTATTGTGGTTATACATCCACCCGCATACATTGAGGTGAGGCGGCAGGGCCGCTTGATTAGAGTTGTGGTATTGTACGTACACCTCCACCTGCATACATCGGGTGAGGCGGCGGGGCCGCTTTGTGTGAAGATGGTTATATAGGATCTCATCTTAAATCCTATAAATGTTGTTGATAGTTTTTAATAAGCTTGCTATAGTTGAAGCAGTTATCTATATTATTCTATTGTCGCACTGGTTCATCATAATTATCTTGTATTTCTAAATTCTTAAATTGGTGTTTAGTTTTCATACTAGTACTATTCGACGGTACTAACATCCCTTTTTTCGGGGGCGCTGCATCTTTCAATGGATGCAGGTGGTTCCACAGCAGGAGACATTGATCAGTGATAGCAGTGCACCTTTTTCCCAACTGACTTGGTGAGCCCCACTTCATCCTGGGGTCATGTATCTTTTGTACCTTGTGTATTCCGTTTGAGGTATAGCCGGGGCCTTATTGCCGGCATTATCATTGTACTCTTCTTTATCCATAGAGGCTCCGTAGACATAGTGTGGGTTGTGTATTGGTGTTGGGAAAGAAGAAAATATGTTATGTAGTGGTTGTATTACTTGTCCATTTGAGACATTAAAAATGATGAAGCTATTGGAAATGAATTGGTATTGTAGACGTGAACACCATTTTGTCTAATTAATGAAAATATGTATTATCTCCATTCGTGGATGAGTTTGGGTAGAATGAAATCTAACAGGCTTGCTCGGTCGGGTTCACTCGGTTGAGCGCCGGTCATGCTCCTCGGTTTTGGGGCGTGACAACCGGGGCTGGGCCTCACCACCCTAAACTACGTCCCTGGGACGAGCTCTAACTGGCTGGTCTCCACCTCTAACAGTCTGGCCTCTACCTCTGGCTGGCTGAGCAGGTGGTGCAGCAACTGGTGCCGGAACCATGGCACGAGAACTCTGATGTTGTGAGCTGCCCGTTGCTCAATGGCAAAATCTAGCAATATGCCTCGGATCACCACAAGTATAACATAACCTCGGCTGATGTGACTGCTGACCCTGTCGACCTGAATAACCACCCTGATAACTCTGGAGTGAAGGTGCACTAATAGGAGCTGGTGGTGCACTGTAGGCTAGTTGGTCGGAATAATGCATCTGAGGGTCACGACCACCTGAGGCACCGTGGGATGCCTGGAGCGCTGAATGAAATGGCCTGGGAGGATGGCCTCTACCAAAAATACTCCTGCCTCTAGATGAGGCACCGCTGAACTCACCGGAATGATGAAGCCTCTTGTCAGACCCCTGACCTCCCTGAGTAAGAACCATCTCGACTCGTCTGGCGACATTGGCAGCCGCCTAAAAAGAAATCTCACTCCCAGTCTCCTTAACCATCTGCAATCTGATAGGCTGAGCAAGTCCATCAATAAACCTCCTCACCCTCTCTCTCTCTCTCTCTCTCTCTCTCTCTCTCGGTGGGAAGCAGAAGAATAGCATGACGGGCTAAATCCACAAAACGGGTCTCATACTGAGTAACAGTCATACTGCCCTGCTGGAGATGCTCAAACTGACGGCGACACTCTTCTCTCAATATGATAGGCAGAAACTTCTCTATGAAGAGCTGAGAGAACTGATCCCAAGTAAGAGCAGGCGACCCAGCTGGTCTGGTCAACAAATAATCTCTCCACCATTTTTTGGCGGAACCAGTCATCTGAAATGTAGCAAAATCGACCCCCATTGGTCTCCACTATACCCATGTTCCATAAAACCTCGTGACAGCTGTCAAGATACTCCTGGGGATCCTCTGAAGGAGCACAACTGACAATGGACAGGAAAGAGCTTGGTAAACCTATCCAAACTCCACAAAGCCTCAAAAGACATAGCTGGCTCATCTCCGATCTGTGCCGTAATAACCGGCTGAACTAATCCAACAGGCTGAGCTACTAGAGCCTGATACTGGGGAGCTACCTGCTCTGGAGCGGGAGTGGTAGGAGTCTGGGCTCCTCCTCTAGCCTGAGAGACTACTGGTGCCATGGGAAATGCACCAGTCTGGGCCACACTCTCCATAAGGCCCACCAAACGGACCAAAGTGTCCTGAAGTACTGGGGTAGCAATGAACCCCTCTAGAACTTGAGCTGTTCTGACAGGAACAGTCTGGGCTGGAACCTCCTCGTCAATCTCTATCTGAGGCTCCACTGCTGGGGCTACTGTTCGGGCCCTAGCCTGAGCCTTGCCCCTACCTCGGCCTCTAGCACAGCCCCGACCTCGACCTCTGCCCCGCATAGGAGCTGTCACTGGAGGCTCTGGCTGCTGCTCAGTTGAGGAAGCGGTACGTGTTCTCGCCATCTGCGAGAGAATAAGAGTAGAAGAGTTCAATCAGTATTGAGAAAGCAAAATCGCACGACAAAGAAGAATAGAAGTGAAACTTGTTCCTAAACTTCATAGCCTCTGGAAGATAATCACAAACGTCTCCGTGCCGAACCTCCAGACTCTACTAAGCTTGCCCGTGAATCGTGAGACCTAGGTAACCTAGTGCTCTGATACCAACTCTCACGACCCAAAATTTCCCACCGACAGGACCGTGATGGCGCCTAACATTTCGTAGGACAATAATAACTAACTAAGATGAAATATAATAAGTGCAGAATATCGTAAAACTGTATTATTTACTACCACCCGGATCTGGAGTCACAATTCATGAGCATTCTAGAATTCAGTACAAGTAATAGTCTGAAGAAATACAACTGTCTAAATGAAAGAAAACAGTAGGACATAAAAGATAGATGGGGACTTCAAGGTCTGTGAACGCCGACAGATCTACCTTGAGTCTCCGGACAGCGGACCAGTAGCAAATCTCGATCAACCTGAGCCGGTATCAAAATTTGCACAGAAAGTGCAGAGTGCAGCATCAGTACAACCGACCCCATATACTGGTAAGTGTCAAGCCTAACCTCGATGAAGTAGTGACGAGGCTAAGGCAAGGCACCTACAAATCAACCTGTACAATTTAACAGTGTATACACAAATAACAGGAATGAAGAACTAAACAGGAAACGTCGGGAGGGGAAACATACTGAGGGGAATACAAGATAAAGAACTACAATAGAATGATCACCGGGGCAGTCAATATACCATGAATCAACAGGAATAGTGAATACAGTAAGGAAAAATGCACGACATCACCCTTCGTGCTTTTACTCTCAATCTCACCATAAAACCAAAAGAAATGGCACGGCATCACCCTTCGTGCATTAACTCTCATATCATGGCACGACATCACCCTTCGTGCTTTTACACTCACAATATATCACGGCATCACCCTTCGTGCTTTAACATTCAGCACGACATCACCCTTCGTGCTTTTACACTCACAATATGGCACGGCATCACCCTTCGTGCTTTAACACTCTCCCTTACCATAATGCAATGCATAAATAACAACAGGAAGATAGAATAACAAGTACAAACCTTACTTCAATATTTGGTTCCACAATATAAATCTCAACTTTTAAATAAATACTCGATTACCAACAGAAAAAATCCGTAAACATGATAATGACGATGAATTTAACAACACTAATATAAACATGTAGCAATTAGGCATAGGAAGAGAAAATATAAGAAAACGGAAGAAACATGGAAAACATGTAAATTGGCGGCGCATAAGTACTCGTCACCTCACATGTACACCGCTCACATGAATTTCACTTAGAAAATAATCTAAGGTTCCTAATTCCCTCAAGTCAGGGTTAGACACAACACTTATCTCGCTCCGAAGGCCACTTAATTCTCAATCATAGCTTTTACTTTGAAATTCACCTCCAAACCACTCGTATCTATTCAAAAATGACTCAATGATATCAAATATTGTTAAAGGAATCAATTACATTGCATACATTTAAATTTCCTAAATTTTCCTCCAAAAAGTCAAAATTCGACCCCGGACCCATTTGGTCAAAGCCCGAGGTTCGGACCAAAATCCTTTTACCCATTCATCCCCGAGCCCGAATATATAATTGGTTTTGGAATTCGACCTCAAATTGAGGTCTAAATCCCTAAATTTCCGAAATCCCTAGTTACTACCCTAACCCCTAATTCTACCATGAAACTCTAGATTTTTAGGTTGGATTCTAGTAAAATGAAGTAAAAGATTGAAAGAAACGAGTTAAGGAACACTTACCTATAATTTAGGGAAGAAAATGTCTTTGAAAAATCGCCCTAGGCCTCATATCCTTTTGAAAACGAGAAAAAAAATGGCTGGAGTCCGAATTAAATACTCACTGCCTAGCGACCTTTGTACCTGCGGTGCTTTGGTCACACCTGCGCATCCTCATGTGTGGACGGGATGTGCGCTTCTACGAAAAGGGACTGGGCCAACTGGGGCCGTACCTGCGGATAGGGTTCCACTTCTGCGGTTGCGCTCCTGCGGAGAAAAGTCTGCATATGCGCAAAAACGAAGTCCAGGCCTCAGTCACATCTGCGGGGCTTTCGCTTGCACCTGCGACCAAAGGCTCGCAGGTGCGGGCACACCAGATTTGGTGCACCAGCAGCCTTGTTGAGGTTTGAACTCAACTCGCGCATCGCCCAAATGGAGCCCGAGCCTTCGGGGCTCCAAACCAAACATGCACGCAAGTCTAAAAATATCATACAGACCTGCTCGCAAAATCAGATATCCAAAATAACACCTAGAACTCTAAATTTAGCACCAAATCAAATGAAATTCTAAAGAACACTTTAAAATTTCTCTCTTCTCAACTGGACGTCCGAATCACGTCAAATCAACTCCGTTTCTCACCAAATTTCACAGACATGTCTTAAATATCATAATGAACCTGTACCGGGCTCCGGAACCAAAATACGAACCCGATACTAACAATGCCAAACATCAATCAATTCTTAAAACAAATAATTTCCAAACTTTTAATTTTCATCAAAAATTCATAACTCAAGCTAGGGACTTCCAAATTTTATTCCGGGTATACGCTCAGGTCCCATAATTCGATACGGACCTACCGGGACGGTAAAAGCATGGATACGAGCCCGTTTACCAAAAATGTTGACCGAAATCAACTAAAATCAACTTTTAAGGAAACGGTTTTTATTTTTATTAGTTTTCAACATAAAAGCTTTCCGGAAACCTGCCCAGACTGCGCACACAAATCGAGGAGGGTAAAAATGAGATTTTAAGGCTTAAGAACGTAGATTCGAGTTCTAAAATGTAAGATGACCTTTTGGGTCATCACATTAAGACTTGAAACGGAGAAGCACCAAGGAAATATTTTAAGTTACTGTAATTTGATTGTAGTGGAAAGCACCCCTCTAAAGGATTCTTTTGTTGCTTATCAGAATAAGGGATCACATCTCAATTGTCTACACCGTAAACTCCATAATAAAGTGGTGTGGTAGAAAGAAGAAATAAGTCTCTTTTGGAAATGGATAGATTAATGAAGTGTTATTCAGATTTGCCTTATTCGTTTTTGGAATATTTCCTAGAAACTACAAATTACATTCTGAATTTAGTTCCTTCTAAGTTAGTACCCTTGACATCTATAGAACTGTGGACTGAATGTAAGTTCAGTCTGCGGCATATTCATATATAGGATTGTCCAGCATATGTGCTGAGAGGGAAAGCCGATATGTAAGTTGGAATTAAGAATTGATAGCTACATGTTTATTGAATATTCAAGAAAATGAATGGAGGTTTATTTTATTGTCCTGAAGAAAATAAGGAAATTGTTAAAACAAATGCATTTTTCTAGATAAGGACTGTTCAATAAACCATGTTCCTAGAAATAAACTATTTTTACAGGAACTAGGCAAAGAAATAACTAGATATTCAAGAACATCAAAACCCACACGTCGGAATTAGGCAAGAACTAGGCAAAGAAATAACTAGATATTCAAGAATTAGGCAAAGAAATAACTAAGTAGTGGGAGAACGTTAATAGACAGAATATGCCTTTATCGAGTGGGAGTGATGTTTGAACACTTAACACTTGTTTACCCTTACAATTGGATAACAATAAAACTTATAATATGGTTCTAAGAACACGTGATTTCACTTAATATCAATTGATAAATATGAAGATTAATAACAGAAATGAACTAGAAATTAAAGCAAACCAGTGTTGAAACGGAATTCAACCCTCGAGCTAGGGTGCCCTCGAACTGATTAATACCAAAACAGTTAAAAATAAAGCAAGCTGATGAACAAGAAAGTATAAGCTAAAGAGAGAGCGTTATATTGGCCTTTTTATGCGAGAACAATGTGTCTTATAAATGATTAATACTCCCCTTTATGTAGTAGAGGAATTATACTTATGGTATAACTCTAATTACAGAAGGAAATCCCATGATTAGCTAATTAACCATTCCTGATTTGATCTATTTCGAGATTTCAGCCATGATCTTCGACCAGTCACAGATATTTCGCCTTTCCGTTATTATGTTATCTTCGATCTCGCTCGATGTCTGTCTCATTCAGTCTCGATCGCTGCTGGCCTCGATCTCGAGAGGTACCTCGAATTCTGAACTTGGTACCTTATCCTCGTACCTTGGTCAAATCCACTACGGGGCCTTCGATGCAGCTCCCTGGTCCCGATCAGATAGAAAAATTAGGTGGGCTCGATTTTAACCGTATACAGATAGTCCCCTCATTTTTTAAAGTGTAATGACAAGAAACGAATTGAGCCTTTGATTTTTGCCTCGTCCTGCCATGATGTCACCGTCGTGACGTAAGTGACGGATGTGACCGAAACGTCCCGTCAGTACAGTTTCCCAAGTTATTAATGTGTATCAGTTGGTGGTCGGCCACTAGTTCCCTTGAACCATCACTGTGAATTCCATAAATAGGCCTCTTTTTACACTCTTTCAACCTTTTCTAATCTCCAATGTCTTTTACATCTTCTAAGTTCTTCATTTGCAAATCTACGATTTTCACTACTAACCTCTTCTTACAACACCAAATCTTATTATCTCCATCTATTTTTAACTTCAAATCCAAATGGTGAAAACGTCAAAAATGGTTCCTCAAAAGGAAAGCGCCTCTTCATCACGGCTGACCGGCGACAAAACACCGATGGAGCCGCGCCCTGAGAAGTGTGTTCCTGGGGGGTGCATTCTCACTTCATACTTCAAGATCTATAAAGCCTCGTTGAATCCTGGTCGATGCGAGCCAATGTCGAGATACATATGCTAGATAACTGAGGGATACCTTAAGCAGGTAAAGAAAGACTACAGCTGGGAGGGCAAAGAGATGGTGGTCCCGACCCCCGAAGAAGACATCACCACTTATGTGGAAGGGTTTCTAAGTGTCTACACTTACCCTTTCACGTTGGGCCCCCTCGACCCCTTCATCGTTGATTTTTGCCGTCAATATCAAATAACCCCAGGCCAAATCCATCCTTCCTTTTGGCAAAATGTCATTCTGCTCCGATTCTTGGTGAGCAAAGTCGAGGGGCTTCCTTTCACCCTCGATCACCTTATCAGACTATATAGCCCCCGCCTCTATCGAGGCAGGTTAATAAAACTCCAACGTCGGGCTACCAAAGTGTTGTTCTTGAGCATAGACGAGGACAAGGATCGAGGTCGTATGGGCTGGTTTGTTCGAGTGAGGACTTCCGACCAAATCCCGGCCGAGAAGATGACATTTCCTGAGATATGGAATATGAATCGTAAGTACAATCCCACTGTTATCTCCTATTTATTGCTTTGCTCCTTTGCTTCTTCTCATCGATATCCTTTTTCGTGATGTAGAGGCCTCTTGGATACCCGGTGTAATTTCTAACCTCGAGAGATGGGTTCGGGACCTGGCCTCGACCTCTACGTATGGCGAGCACTCCTGGCGCGATTTATCAAAGGGCCGATGGGAGGCCAAAAATCATGGTAAGCCCCTTTTCCACGTCTATGATGATTTTGTTAAAGCATTTCATACTTAATTTTCTTTCATGTAGGCCTTGGCAAAGATGCTGTCATGAGGCCCCTATCTGGTGAGGAGGAGACTTCGATCCCGGCACCGAAACCGGTGAAGGACAAAAAGAGAAAAGACCTCAACCTCCGAGGATCTAGAACCTAAGAAGAATGCGGGTTGTAAGCAGAAGAAGAACATCATCCTTCTGACCGAAGACTCTATTCGGCGTTTAATTGAGAAAGACGAAGAAGAGGAAGAAGATGAATCCGGATTGGTGGCTCGAGTGGGAATGAGTACCGAGGCCCCAAAGGCCACTGAATCGGTGAAGGCTGCAGAGACTCCATCTCGATATGAGGGGGTCTCGGGAAGAGACTTGGGAGAATTCCCCGAGTCATCGAGGATTGAAGATGCCTCCCACCATAATGAGCCAATGGTGGGTACGGCTGTAAGGGTTGGTCTCGAGGCCCATCGAGATAGAGAGAACGCCCCAGGTGATACAATTGGGGCAATAGAAATTGGAGGTTCCTCACTGCTCCCCTCGTTTTATGAGGAGATGATGCAAGAGGCTCGTGCCTTGAAGACCCCCTCCATCGAAGGAGCCCATGAAAGGGAGGACCGCTTCCGTGATTACTTTACTGGGGTCGAAGATGCTATCGGTCTGAGCGACTTGGAGGTCTCGAGGAAGGACTCGGGCGAGGCATCGAGCCTTTTCAACTAAGCGCAACAAGCTTTGAATCGAGTAAGCCTTAACTCCCCTTGTTGGTATTACCCTTATGTTCATTTTTCTCTTCCTGTCTAACTTTTTTTCTTCTTTCTGCGTAGGCATTAGCGCTTCATCGGGAAGCATTTTCTCGATCTCTAGCTGAGTTGTGTCGGTACGAGGCCGACATTCAAAGGCTTACCGAGGAGAGGAATTCCCTCAACCTTCTCGGTGGGCAAAAAGAGGAAAATTTCAAGGACCTCCGAGCCGAGTTGGCCACGGCTCACAAAGATCAGACCGACCTGATCGAGAATGTAATGAAAATCTTAAAAGCTCATGGGCTCAATTCGGGAACGGTGGCTAACATTTCAATCTCACAGCTGCAACAGAAGGTCGAGAGGATCAAGCAGTTCCGCGAGGAGGTCAACATGATGAAGGCAGAGGCCTTGGGGTGGAAAGAAGGTATGGACCGCTTTGCTGCAGAAAATGAGACTGCTCGAGCCCGATTGTCATCGGTCAAAAGTCAACTTCGAGGCATGAAGGAGAAGAGCTCGGCTCAAGCAAAGAAAATAGAGGAGCTTGAGGCTCGGTTGGCTTCCAAACTTGCAAAGGCCAAATCTGAAGCCGAAAAGGCAAAGGCCAAGGCAGATGCGATCGTGGCCGTCTACCAGGGCGATGCTGAAAATGCTCAAGTCCAAGCGAGAGAGGTAGTCGAGATTGCTCAAACTCAAGCACATTGGATTGCTGAGCTAGCCAAATGCCAATCTCGGAGGGAGACCCTCGAGGAGA
The DNA here is from genome assembly GCF_000715075.1 of Nicotiana tabacum. Classification (NCBI taxonomy): domain Eukaryota; kingdom Viridiplantae; phylum Streptophyta; class Magnoliopsida; order Solanales; family Solanaceae; genus Nicotiana; species Nicotiana tabacum. The sequence continues at coordinate 16,740,265 of NC_134098.1, forward strand.
TCCACGCTCGAGGTTTTGATCTTACCGACGAGATAATAAAGGCTAAAGAGCTTGAAGCTAATGCTGGAGCGCTGGCCTCTTCCGATGATGATGATGATGATGGCAGTAAGAGTGGGTCCGAGAATGGGGAGGACCTCGATGGAGAAGAATTTACCCCTGAGGAAAATTAGGAATCTTAAGCTTTTTCTTTTTTGATATTTTTTGTGCGGGACCCTGATCGGTCCTTGTAAATATCTTCGTAAATATAAAAAATCCTTTCTTTCTTTGACTTGTCTTTATTCTATTTTTTGCCTCGTGAAAATCCCGTTTCATTCATACTTTATGAAAATTTTGCTCATAAAGTCGAGGCTTAGGCAACTTCATCGAAGCCGGACTAGTGTAGTCTTAATCGAGTGAGTACTTACTTGAACTCGGAATAGGGTGACCCTTAGGTTTTTATTGAGTGAGAATGATTTCTCGAACTCAAAAATAAAATGGTCATTTAGGCTCTTGAATTAGGCTGATACGGCCATAGTAAAAAGAATGGCTTTCTCCCCCTTCTCCCCCTTTTTGGCTTGAAAAGTTTATTGTTTAATCATATAAAATATGTTGTACCTTAGCATGAAATAAGGGATTTGCTCGAGAGTTTGAATGATTCCCTACCCATTAGGGTTTTCAAGGGTCGATATTATCGAGACCCTTTATTTCGTAATGCCTTAGCATAAAATAGAGAATTTATTTGAGAGTTCGAACGACTTTCTACCCATTAGGGTTTTCGAGGGTCAATATTATCGAGACCCTTAGTAACTCAGTCGAGGGTAGTCTTTTTGACCGGTTTATGAAAGCATTCGAAGGCCTGTTTTTTAACGAAAATCGGACATCTCTGAACCGTTTTAATTTGGCCGTAGCCTTTAGCTTTGGATTCGCCTTTTGGTCTTGTTCCCCTATTATACTTCGAACTTGTTCGAAGTATCAGTCCCCGAGTGGGGTCCTATAAAATCAAGGGTTGCCCTTTTAAGGTCTTACGATCTCGAGGTTTTAGTAATTCGATCATATCGATTTTTCGGATGGCGGTCCCCGAGTGCGGGGTCAATTGTTCGAACTTTAGTTGTGACCGGCCCTTAAGCTAGTTTCCACAATAGATCACAATCACGGCATTGTAAAGTAAAATTTCTCTAAGGAAAGGGAAAATACTTTTTTCAATAGATTAACATGCGTACATGTTTGCCATTAGGGCTCGAGTAATCTACATGGGCATGGTTCGTTCGACTGTTTGACCCTTACAAAATTTACCTATCGAGACCCTGTCGGCACGAAGTATTTTTCTTGTAACTATCCGAGGGTGATGCTCCCCAGTATTCGAGGTTGATTGTAAAGGAGCCTCGGATACTGTTGAATTGCTCTAAGTTAGCACGAACAATGGTTGCCTCGCTGAAAACCTCACCGGAAAAAACCCATTTGAGACAAAAATAGGTCTAAGGGAAAAAGAGTGCAACACGTACTTTCAGACCTAAGGACTTTGTGTTTGAAGAATCCTTTGATGTCTTCGATTGAACACCTGCAAATCATTAGTATAAAATCTAAATGAAATTATAGAAGGTCGTACCTTAGCAGTAATATCGTTTGAGGAGTGATATGTTCCAATTATTTGGTAATTGATCATCGTTCATCATGCCAAGTTTGTAGGATCCCTTTCCGATGATATCGAGGACCTGATACGGTACCTCCTAGTTTGGGCCAAGTTATCCTTCATTTGGGTCTCGAGTATTGAAGGTGACCTTCCTAATAACCAAGTCCCCGATTTTAAAGTGTCGAAGATTGGCTCTTTGATTGTAGTACCTTTTGATCCGTTGTTTTTGTGCGGACAATCGAACGAGGGTGGCTTCCCGTTTTTCATCTAGTAATTCGAGGCTTGTATTCATAGCCTCGTGATTTGACTCTTCCGTTGCATATCGAAACCTGAAGCTGGGTTCGCCGACTTCAACCAGGATTAGAGCTTCAGCGCCATATACTAAAGAGAACGGTGTTGCCCCCGTACTGGATTTTAGCGTTGTTCGATACGGCCAAAGGACTTCGGGCAATATCTCTCTCTATTTTCCCTTAGCGTCGTTCAATTTTTTCTTTAGATTTTGAATAATGGTCTTGTTTGTCAATTCGACCTGTCCGTTCCCACTAGGATGATATGGCATTGACAGGATCCTTTTTATTTTGTGATCTTCGAGAAACTTTCTCATTTTGCTGCCTATGAATTGCTTTCCATTGTCGCATACGATCTTGGCAAGCATCCCGAATCGGCATATAATGTGGTCCCAGATGAAGTTTATGACTTCTTTCTCTCTAATTTTCTCAAAAGCCTGTGCTTCAACTCACTTAGAGAAATAGTCAGTCATAAACAAAATAAATTTAGCTTTACCTGGGTCCGATGGTAGAGGGCCGACGATATCCATTACCCATTTCATGAATGGCCATGGGGATAAGACTGAGTGGAGTTGCTATCCGGGTTGGTGAATCATCGGCGCATACCTTTGATATTTGTCGTACTTTCGAACAAACGCTTTTGTATCCTTTTCCATATCGGCCCAATAGTATCCTGCTCTGATGACTTTGTGAACCAATGATTCGACACCGGAATGATTTCTACAGGTGCCCTCGTGGATTTCTCGTAGGACGTAATCGGTATCTCCTGGTCCCAAACATATTATCAATGGTCCATCGAACATCCTTCTATATAGTATTCCATCTTCAGCCAATGTGAATCATGCAACCTTCGTACGTAGAGTCCTCGATTCTTTAGGATCCGATGGAAGCTTCCCATTCTTTAGGTACTTGATATATTTGTTCCTCTAATCCCAGGTTAGACTTGCGGAGTTTATTTCGGTGTGGCCTTCTTCGCTTACTGACCTTGAAAGTTGTACGACAGTCCCTGAGCTAATCTCGTCGTCTTCGACTGATGACCCCAAATTTGCAAGTGCATCGTCCTCGTTGTTTTGTTCTCGAGGCACATGTTGTAGGGTCCATTCTTTAAACCGATGTAGAGTCACCTATTGTTTGTCCAAATACCTCTGCATTTGATCTTCTCGAACCTCGAAGGTTCTGTTGACTTGGTTTACCACAAGCAGGGAGTCACATTTGGCCTCACTGACCTCTGCTCCCAAACCTTTAGCTAGCTCTAGACCTGCAATCATGGCCTCATACTCGGCCTCATTGTTAGTTAACTTGGAAGTTTTGATAGCTTGTCTAATTATATTACCCGCGAGTGGCTTCAAAATGATTCCTAGTCCGGACCACGTCACGTTCGAAGCGCCGTCTATGAAGAGGGTCCACACCCCCGATGATGTACCCGACTTTAATAATAGTTCCTTTTTGACCTCGAGTACGAGGGATGGCGTTAAGTCGGCCACGAAGTCCGTTAAGATTTGAGACTTGGTGGCCGTTCTGGGTCGATACTCGATATGGTACCCACTGATCTCGACGGCCCATTTGGCCAATTGGCCCAAAAGTTCGGGCTTATATAAAATATTGCGAAGGGGATAAGTAGTCACCACAAAAATCGGGTGACACTGAAAATATGGTTTTAATTTCCTAGAGGCGCTTATTAGGGCAAGCGCAAATTTTTCTAAGTGTGGGTACTGAGTCTCGGCCTCACCTAAAGTTCGACTAACATAGTAAACAGAAAATTGCGTACCTTGCTCTTTTCGAACTAGGACCCCACTTACCGCGATTTTCGAGACTGTTAAGTACAAGTAAAGTTGCTCGTCCGCTTTTGGAGTATGAAGCAGTGGCGGGCTCAAGAGGTACCGCTTTAATTATTCCAATGCTTGTTGGCATTCCGCGGTCCATGCAAAATTGTTCTTCTTTTTGAGCAGCGAGAAGAACCTATGACTTTTATCTGAAGACCTCGAGATGAATCGGCCTATGGAGGCTATGCGCCTTGTTAATCTTTGTACGGCCTTAACATTGTCCACGACTGTGATGTCTTCGATTGCCTTGATCTTATCGAGGTTGATTTTGATCCCCCGATTTGATACCATAAAGCCGATGAACTTGCCCGAGCCGACCCCGAATGCACATTTCTCCGGGTTGAGTTTCATGTTGTATTTCCTTAGTATATCGAAGGTCTCCTGCAAATGTGTCAAATGGTCCTCAGCTCGCAGGGACTTAACTAGCATATCATCAATATAAACCTCCATTTATTTACCTATTTGTTCTTCGAACATTCGATTTACTAAACGTTGATAAGTGGCACCAGCATTGTTTAGTCCAAACGACATTACATTATAACAATAGGTGCCGTACTTAGTGATGAATGAAGTCTTTTCCTGATCCTCCGGGTTCATTTGTATTTGATTGTACCCGGAGTAGGCATCGAGAAAACTAAGGATCTCGTGGCCGGCCGTGGCATCGATCATGCGATCGATATTCGGCAGAGGAAAAGAGTCTTTAGGACATGCTTTGTTTAAATCTTTATAGTCTACGTACATTCTAAGTTTATTTCCCTTTTTAGGGACTACGACTACGTTTACTAACCATTCGGAATATTTTACTTCCTGAATGGATCCTATTTTGAGAAGTTTGGATACCTCGTCCTTGATGAATGCATGTTTTACCTCGGACTGGGGCCTCCTCTTTTGTTTTACCGGGCGGAACTTCGGGTCCAAGCTCAGTCAATATGTAGCTATTTATGGCGGGATTCCTGTCATATCTAGGTGGGACCAAGCAAAACAATCCATATTATTGATAAGAAATTTAATGAGTCTTCCCCTGAGCTCGGGGGTTAACCCCGTACCCAAGTATACCTTTCGATCGAGTAGATGCTCGATCAGTATGACATGCTCCAGCTCTTCGACTATCGATTTGGTGGCGTCTGAATCCTCGAGGATTATTAAGGATCGAAGGATCCAGTGTCCTCGTCCGTTACCTGCTTCTCCGACTGAGTCGAGGCTGGTGGTTGTGGTTGCTATTTAGCTTCCTGTTTCCCTTTGGACTCCGATCCCTTTGTTGATGAAAGCGCCGATACCGGTATTACTTCGTCGACCGCGAACATCGCTTTGGCAGCATGATGTTCCCCATACATCATTTTTACTCCATACGGTGTTGGGAACTTCAGTATTTGGTGAAGGGTCGATGAGACTGCCCTCATGTTGTGAATCCAGGGTCTTCCGAGTAGTGCGTCGTATCTCATATCGCCCTCGATCACATGGAACTTTTTTTCTTAAATAGTTCTGGCTACATTTACTGGTAGGATGATTTCACTTTTAGTTGTTTCACTCGCCATGTTGAAGCCATTGGGAATCCGAGCTGCGGGTACGATCTGATCTTGTAGTCCGAACTGCTCCACGACCCTCGATCGAATAATATTGGCCGAGCTTCCTAGATCAATTAAAAAATATTTAACCTGAATTCTATTTATAAGGATAGAGATTACCAAAGCATCATTGTGGGGTTGTGAGATCCTTTCTATTTCCTCGTCATCGAATGATAAAGTGCCTTCTGGCACAGTCTCGAGTTCGTTTTTCCCTGGTGATTGATACTTTAGTGCGTTTGAACACGAGCCCTTGTGGAATATCGACCCCACCAATGATCATGTGAATCACGTGCTATGGCTCTTCCTGCTTTTTTTTCCTGTTTACATCCCTGTCTCTGAAATGGTTTTTAGCTCGGTCGCTCAAAAATTCTCGAAGGTGACCCTCGTTGAATAGATGGGCCACCTCCTCCCTTAGTTGTCTGTATTCTTTGGTTCTATGACCATGTGTAGCATGTTATTTGCATATTTGATTGGGGTTTCTTTGGGATGGATCAGTTTGTAGGGGTCTAGGCCATGTAGTATATTTGATTCTCCCAATGGCTGACACAACACCTGATGCGTCGATGCTGAAGTTGTATTCTGATAATCATGGTAATTCTGTGGGATCAACATGTTTATCGAAGCCACTTTTGCTCATGAGCCCTCGAGAGCTCTGTCCTCGATCGTTCCTTCGATCATTTCGGATGGAATTGCATCCCGGGCCGTTGTTTCTACGATCTGCATTGTATGGTTGATACCGATCTCTGTTCGACCGGGTTCTCTGTGTCAATATCCCTTTGAGTTCTGCCGACGGGCTTGTTTCGATAAACGGAACCGGAAGGGGTCCCCAATTGATCATCCTCGACCCTGATCTTTGACTGGTACCGATTATGTACATCAGCTCAGGTTACCGCTGGATATTCAATTAAATTCTGCTTTAGCTGTCGTGATGCCACCGAACTTTGTTCGTTCAAATCTTGAGTAAAGGCTTGAACAACCCAATCGTCTGTGACCGGAGGTAGTTCCATGCGTTCTATCTGGAACCGAGATACGAATTCCCTCAACATTTCATTGTCTTTTTGTTTTACCTTGAAGAGGTCCGACTTCCTAGTTTGAACCTTTATTACTCCGGCATGTGTCTTTACGAAGGAGTCTGCGAGCATGGCGAAGGAATCGATGGAATTAGGCGGCAAATTGTGGTACCATATCATTGCTTCTTTCGACAAGGTTTCTCCATATTTCTTCAGTAAAACAGATTCAATCTCATCGTCTTCCAAGTCATTCCCTTTTATTGCGCATGTATAAGAAGTGACATGCTCATTAGGGTCAGTAGTCCCATTGTACTTAGGAATTTTTGGCATTCAGAATTTCTTCAGAATGGGTTTCAGTGCCGCACTTGGAGGGAAAGGCTTCTGTACGAATTTCTTTGAATCTATACCCTTTAGAATCGGCGGTGCCCCCAGTATTTGGTCAACCCGGGAGTTGTATGTCTCTACTTTCTTGTCATTTTCCTCGATTTTCTTTTCTCTCGATTCAATCCGTTTAGTGAGATCCTCGAGCATTTTCATAATGGCGGGGTCAGTCCCCGATTCGTTGGCGTTCGACCTTTCCGGCACAGGCTCGGTCCTTTGGACGACTTCTGGTTCGATCCTACTCGGTGTTCGGTGTTGATTTTGTAGTTGTGCTATAGAGGCTTGTTGAGCCTGTAACATTTCGAATATCAATTGGAGGCTAAATTCACCATCTTCTCCGCCCTGCGTACCTCGACCACCTGATCGAACTTCCCTTAGTACGCTACCTTCGGGATCAATGCCCAAATTTGTATTTAGGGCGACATGTGAACTAACATCGACGAGATTTGCAATTGGTGCTTCCTCGAGGTCAGCCTGAGGCACCTCGATTCCTGGGGCGGCTATATTATCATTTTCCCCGTGAAATTCGAGGCTGTTGTCACCATGTGTAGGTGTTGTTTGTGAGTTTGACATGTTTATCCCGAAAATAAAAATTCTTACGAGAACAAGTGTAAAGCAGTGTGTGTTACCGGAATCAGTATTAAGAAATCACTATTATCCTTAGCCCCATGGAGGGCGCCAAACTGTTTACCCTTAAAATTAGATAACAATTAAACTTATAATATGGTTCTAAGAATATGCGATTTCACTTAATATCAATTGATAAATATGAAGATTAATAATAGAGATGAACTAGAAAGTAAAGCGAACCAGTGTTGAAACAGAATTTAACCCTCAAGCTAGGGTGCCCTCGAACTGATTGATACCAAAATAGTTAAAAATAAAGCAAGCTGCTGAACAAGAAAGTATAAGCTAAAGAGAGAGCGTTATATTGGCTTTTTTATGCGAGAACAATGTGTCTTATAAATGGTTAATACTCCCCTTTATATAGTAGAGGAATTCTACTTATGGTATAACTCTAATTACAGAAGAAAACCCCATAATTAGCTAATTAACCGTTCCTGATTTGATCTATTCTGAGATTTCTGCCACGATCTTCGGCCAGTCACGGATATTTCTTCTTTCAGTTATTATGTTATCTTCGATCTCGCTCGATTATTGTCTTATTCGGTCTCGATCGCTGCTGGCCTCGATCTCGACAGGTAGCTCGAATCTCGAACTTGGTACCTTGTCCTCGTACCTTGATCTGATCCACTACGAGGCCGACCTTCAATGCAGTTCAGTGGTCCCGGTCAGATAGAAAAATTGGGTGGGCTCGGTTTTAACCGTATACAACACTATAGTAAGAAGTTGCTAATATTTCAATACCGTAAGGTAATGGATTTAATATTAGTAGTACTTCGTCGTAGTGGGAGAATACTAAGGAAATCATAGTTCGATGTACACTCTTGGGATAGTTTTGGTAACAGGATCCCTAAAGAGTTTAATACCAAACTAGATAATGACAGCAAAGAACTACTGGACAAATATTGCATCAGAATATAACTTGGCAAGATTCTTTAACAAAACTTTATTTGGTGAAGACTTTTAATAGTCATGTAAAAAGAATACCTAAGAAAGTTGTAGATGCATGGTTATGAGTCTAAGTGGGAGATTGTTGGGGCATATACTATTAACCATGCATTTGGATATAGTATATTCTAACAATTGTCATGGTTAAAAGTCTAAGTGGGAGATTGTTGGGATATATACTATTTACCATGAGCTTGGTTTAGATATAGTATTTATTATGAAATAATTATTTATTCTATTTTAATAAAGTTTTAAATAGATCATATATTAGTCTGTGTCCTTTGGTTATATAGTAGATGATTTAGTGTATAGAGTTTAGCTTATACATGAAAGATTAAATTATCGGTTCTTATACGTATAAAGTTTGAGTTCACAATTTAATGATGGAATTGGACAAACCATCATGGATGATTGTAGCACAAGATTAAATATAATTTATCTTGATTATGAGAATAGTTTAATTCCAAATTCTTGTGCTGTATGTATTGAATGGACCAAGTAGAGATAAGTATTTTATACTGACTTAATAAAATAAACTCTCTAGCCATTAAATGTACTTATACTCTTAATCTTGATATAATTATTATTAGTTATGTATATTATTATTGTTTTGATTTATTAAAAGGCAAGATCCTTTCGTGGGTCAATATGCATGGTAAATTGGATAATAATAATATACATTGGCGAAGTAATAGTTAATTGATGGAATCCATGTCTCGATTTAAAGATTGATGATACACCTTTATGAAAGCTTATAAGTTTTCATGTGTAAACCCAGCCGGTGGATTTTGTATCCAACACATGAAATAAGTTAAGCGAAAGTCTAAAGGACATAATTAATAAATTGTCAGTAATTTAACTTAATTGATTAGTATATGAATCTTAACATGGGGAGTTAAATAAGATTTAATGGATAAATTTCAAAATTAAATAAGAAGTACAATTACGAAATTTTAGTGTAATAATTCGTAATTAATTATGGTAGATATTAATTTCAAAAATTAGAAATTAATTCCACAATTAGAAGCCTTGTTAATTAAATTTGGTAGTCCCTGCTGTGCCTAAATAATAGTAGAAAATAAAGGAATCCTTTTTCTGGTGGAAAAGAAAACCTAACAGGTTTTGAAAAAGGGTTTTAACCCTTAAAACTTGTGCTATAAATACATAAGGGTTTTCACCTAGAGGGGTAGAACAAGGTGGCCGAATTTCAGCCTCTTTTTCCTAGAAATTTCGCCGACACGAAATTGCTATTTTTCAGATATTATTTGGGTAACACAATAAAAGACCGTGGAACATTCGGAGATCATGATCGTGCATGTGATTGAGATTTCATTGAGTTGCTGTGGAATTGGAGGCTCACGTGATAGAGGAGCTTTGTTCACGCTTCAAGAGGTAACCCGTGAAATCTCCGTATGTTCTAATTGTTTAATTTACACGTGAATATGATACGAAATTACTTCCACCGCGATATATAATCCAACATCTAGAACATCTCAAATATAGGACATCTCAAAGTAAATAAATAAAATTGATAAAGACGTAGCACTTTCAAAACTTGATTTTAAAAAAGACAAATCAGAAGAGAATAGTGATGATTGTAATACATGCTCAACCTATATGTCAAAAACATCTCTCTTACTCTTAGGTGTACGTTTGACTAGATAAAAATTTTAAGAACAAGGAAATCATTTAGAATTTGTGGGTTTAAGCTGTCATGATATTTCTGTGGCTGTAATTATGAAATTAAGGATAAAATTAAATGAATATTTTAAAGTTGAATTATTTGTGAATACAAACAAGTATTATCCTTCTTTGAAATATACTAACAATAAAATAGTTTCACATAAAATATGAAACAGAACGACTAATTGCAAGTTCATTATAGAGGTCTCTTAGGATCTTTCATGATCTAATAAGTTCTACATTTTAAGGGAAGAGCTTATTACATGTAAGCTTCATCTACACACTGTGAATTATAGCAGTAGTGAATGAGCTTTTTCATTTCAAACTTTTCAATGCTGTGCAAACTGATTTATCCTTCTTATGACAATAAAGTGATTCGCTGCTTGTTCAGTGTATCTAGAAGTATTGAGTAACTAGTGAACTAAGCGCGGTTGTTAAAGAACATTAGTGAATTTATAAAATAATTATTTTTAAATTAAAATTAAATATAATGTGAGAAGTTAAGCAGATTCTTTTAGAACTATATTTTTTGAAGTATTCCTTAAAAAGTACTAATAAGTTGTTAACAATGTAATTTATTTTGTTTTCATGCATTTTCTAAATATTAGTGGTTATTAGAGGTAAAAATTGCGTGGGGCACCCTATTTGGTCGCCCCCATTTAACCTATACCCATATTTTTAAAATTATTTAACCTATACCCTAATTTTGACAACTTCAGATCCTGCGACCTATGCGCTCCTTTCTTCCTCCTCTTCTTTTCCTCTTCTTCTTCTTTTCTCTCTCAAACATGTTATCATGTAAGCTACACATGTTATCGTTTCTGGAAATTGGACAAAGCGACAAATCAAGAAGAAAGAAAGACTCGCCACTGCCTCTCAAACATTAATACATCCCAACACAAAGTACGTAAATAATAAAACAAGAGTTTATTGTCAAAACTCGAAGAAGCATCAAATGAAATTTGGGACTGCAGGGACAAACTTCAGACATTACCAAGTTAAATTTTATCTGAAGTTTGCAACTATCATGCCAGGAAAAATTATCTTAAGTTCAAATATAACAAACTGATTTTGTCTGAAGTTTGCACTACAAATTGAATAACTTTAGACTAATTTGTCTGAAGTTTGCACCCTAACACAAAGTACGTAAATAACAAAACAAGATTTTTTTGTCAAAACTCGAAGAAGCATCAACTGAAGTTTGGGATTGCAGGGCCAAACTTTAGACATTACCAAGTTAAATTTTGTCTGAAGTTTGCAACTATCATGTCAGGAAAAATTATCTGAAGTTCAAATATAACAAGCTGAATTTGTCTGAAGTTTGCACTACAAACTGAAGAACTTAAGACTAATTTGTCTGAAATTTGCACCCCAACACAAAGTACATAAATAATAAAACAAGAATTTATTGTCTAAACTCGAAGAAGCATCAACTGAAATTTGGGATTGCAGGGACAAACTTCAGACATTACCAGGTTAAATTTTGTTTGAAGTTTGCAACTATCATATCAGAAAAAATTATCTGAAGTTCAAATATAACAAGCTGATTTTGTCTGAAGTTTGCACTACAAACTGAAGAACTTCAGACTAATTTGTCTGAAGTTTGCACTACAAAATGAAGAATTTCAGACTAATTTATCTGAAATTTGCACTACAAAATGAAGAACTTCAGACTAATTTGTCTGAAGTTTGCACTACGAACTGAAATTGTTTTGATTGATTTTGCAAGTCAGGCCAAACTTCAGACGAAAATATCTGAAGTTTTACTTTGATAAGATCACATTTCAGGCAAACAATTCTGAAGTTCAAACTTCAGACATAAATTCTTGCTACTTCAGGCCCGTATGTCTGAAGTTACCCGAAAAGTGGGTACGCTTGCAATTATTTTTGCATAGTGAGTATAAGTTAAATTGTGACCCAAAAACTGGATATAGATGCAAATTCCCCAGAGTGCTAAATACGGGCCCATCCCAAAAACTAAAATAGAGAAATGAGGTTTACGACATGTCCATTAGATAAAAGTTAAATCTATATTACTTAAATGCAAAATTTTAGATCTATATTACTTAATGCAAAATTAGAAGTTTGGCACACTGCATTGTACCTATTCTAATAGTTTTATGATAAACATGTATACTCCTTTGTCAAGGACCTCTACCATAACACTCTTTAGACAAATCCTAGATAACTCAATAGCTTAAAATGTCCCACAAAAGTGTTAAGAGTATAAAGGTTAGTTAAGGTGGTTATCAAGAAAGGAAAGTTATTTGCACAGTTAACTTGCCGAAACAGATTGCCTGATATTGCACAAAGTACATCGGTTATTCTAGGATTGAAATAATTTTGCAGATCCGTGTTTTAAAAGGCTTTTTTGGAACTCGCCCCGAAGCGGGGCACTATCAAAATGCCTTGAGACTCATGTATGGTTCTTAGTTCTGTGAGACTTACGCTCCCAAGTGCCCGACTTACGTCCTAAACACGCCTAACGCTCAACGCTTGGGACTTGCCCCAAAGTTCATATGCAAATCATGTGTTGAATTCATTAATTAGCACTGTTAACCCTCAAAATTCTTCAATAAATGAATGATTAAAGTTCTTTATGTATAGGAATATGAAAAATGTGAATAACTCAAATAACAAACCATAGTATTGCATATTTACTAATTGAGAACATCGTGAGGGTGAATATCATTTGAATATTTCTTCTGAAAATAGAGAACCAAAATATAGATCTTTACTTGATAGAGTTCTATGTCTCACTAAATCATCATATATTTATTATTTTATTCTTTAAAAATAATTTTATATTTATTATGAATGAGTAATATTTTAAATTACAGTATTGATAAAATTTATTGAGTATTTACTTTTAAAGAGGTAAAATATGGTTTGATAATATCTTTTAAGAAATTATGATTTTTAATCGTTTGAAAGTTAAAACATTATAGTAAATTTATATTTTATAGTAACTTTAAAGCACTATATTATTTATACTTATAAAACATGCTAGATGTTTTATTTTATATGAGTTTCTTTAATTCTTTTTAGTATTCACGAACTTTTAATGTATCTTTTATATTTATGTTTGTTATAATGCTATATTATTCATTCATAAATTTTAAAAATTAAAGATTCATGGGCTTACGCCCCACGTCAACATGGAAAACATGGAAAAGGACATTTACCCATGCAAATAACATTTGAGAATGATCAAGAGAAAAGCATTATATGACCACTGAAATGAGATGTAAAAGATCACTTGAGAGTTCAGACCCCGCTCCAGCCCTTGTTCATTTGTTTTCTTCAATTGTGTGTTCAGCAGTCAATCAATTCATTTCCACCTAAAACTAAGACAAAAATAATTAGACTTAACAGATGGCTAACATTTATCTAACAATATGGCTGATGAAAGCTATAAAAAAAGTTCGTAAATGAAAGCAATAATGGATATATGTACTCAAGCAATATATAAATATCGCCCCCACTCTACTTACTTTATTGCCATTTCAATGCTTTGAATCTTAGTTGACTGAATTAAACTTTTAAATCTTTTCCTCTTTAAATACGATTGAAGCATTACGGAATTTTGGCATCTCGTAGTTCTCTTTCCAGTGAATAGGCAAAAATAAATCTCTCTAACAGTTGAAAGGCTTCACCAACAGTAATAAATCCATTTCGCTAAAAGCTTCATAAATAAACTAAAACAAAAGGTTGTAGACAAAGAGTATGTCAAGTGTAAATGAACCAATACAAGTTTCAAGAGCGACTACTGTTGCAGGCCCTTGATCTGGCCTCGACCACATCTCTACTACAAAGGTATAAATAACCAAATAGGGAATTAACCAACACGATAAAAAGAGAATAAGTAAAGTGTTTCACTAAAAATAGTTAAACATATTCAAGAAGCAGTTAAAATTAGAAGGCATAAATGGGTAGATTAGCTTTGTTCAGAATGTTGAGGGAGAGAACCGAGTCTTGACGTAGAGAGAGATTTCTGAAACTTGGAAAGAGAAAATAAGTGATTTGATTAGGCAAACCAATTAGACAAATTTGAACAGTAAAGTTGCAATTAGAAAGCAAAAATATTCATAATACAGTTACTCACTCACCAAAAACACCTACCCCGGAGAACAATGAACTGCAAAATAAAGAAAGCGCCAAAAGCAAAACTTTACATAGCAAGGCACGTAAGACCCAAAAAAATAATGAACCAAATTTGCAAACATAATCAGAACAATAGGGACATTAAAAGACAAATAAATGGAACTCTCTAATGAAGAAGGGGAAAGGAAAAAGGAAAAAAGAGGAGAAGAAGATGCAGTAACAGAGAGAGAAGGGACTACCGGTTGAAATTCAGAACTCTCACTCTGTTGTAGATTCAACGCACACAATTTATATTGCTGTAACGATCCGGTCGGTCGTTTTGAGTCTAACGCGTCGTTCGGCGGTTTGAGGCCTTGAGTAGCTTCACTTCTTGTATTATAACTAGTACGTGTGGTCAGAATTGAATTCCGGAAAGTTCGGAGTTGATTCGGATGGAAAATTCTCAATTCGTAAGTTTTAAGTTGAAAGAGTTGACCTAAGTTTAACTTTTGAGTAAACGACCTCGGAATCAGGATTTGAAGATTCCAATAGTTTCGTATGATGATTTCGGACTTGGGCATATGCCCAGATTCGTATTTGGATATTTCTAGAAGGTTTCGGCACTATTTGGCGAGATTGGAAATTTGAAGGTTTGGAATGTTCATAAGTTTGATCGAGAGTTGACTTTGATGTTATCAGGTTCGGATTGTGGTTCCGGGAATTTGAATGGTTTCGTTACATTATTTGGGATTTGTGTGCAAAACTTGAGCTCATTCCGAGTTAATTTGAAAAGGTTCGGCACGGGTTTTGGAAGTTGAAAGATTCAAAGTTCATTAAGTTCGATTTGGGGTGCGATTCGTCGTTTCGATATTGTTATGCGTGATATGAGGCCTCAAGTAGGTCCATGTTATGTTATGGAACTTGTGGGTATATTCGGATGGGGTCCCAAGTGGCTCGAGCGAGTTACAGACGTGGTTCAGATCGTTTTGCCTCATGATTTCACTGTTGAAGGAATTTTGGTGCTGGTGTAGCCGTTTCTGCGGAATCTTGGTCGCAGAAGCGACTTCGCAGATGCGGGCTATTCATCGCAGAAGCAGGTAAAGGTTGGGTTAGGAAGGATTGCAGAAGCAGCATTTTGAACGCATCTGCGATGGCGCAGATGCGGCTTCTTGGAGCGCAGAAGCGAAGGGCGCACAGAAGCATGGGTCGATTATCGCACCTGCAATTTCGCAGAATCGAGACCTTGTCCGCAGGTGAGAATAGACGGGCCTCCAGTGCTTTCCGCAGAAGCGGCCATTATCATCGCAGATGCAAAAATGCCTGGGTACACTATATTTAATTCGAGATTTTGGTTCTTCTATCATATTTTGAGATTTGGAGATCGGTTTTGGGAGACTTTTGAGAGGGATTTCACCACATGGATTGGGGTGAGTATTTTCTACTCGGTTTTGATTGTATTTCACGAATTTATCTTTGATTTTGGCATTTTATTGATGATTTTGAAAGAAAAATTGGGGTTTTGTCTAAATTTTCATAGGGAATTTTCGAGTTTCGAACATCGATTCGAAGTCTGATTTGAGTGAAACTAGTATAGTTGGACTTGTTATTGAATGAATGTTCGAATTTTGTTAATTTTGTTGGATTCCAGGCATGTGGGCTGGGGGGTTGACTTTTCGAGCGGAGTTGAGAATTATTGTAAATTAATTGATTATCATGTTGGAGTATATTTTATTGGTTTTCTTGATTGTTTGGCTAGTTTCGATCGATGGGCATTGGTTTAAGGTACTAGAGAGGCGTTGGAGCCAGTTATGAAACTTCGGAGAGAGGTAAGTCTCTTGCCTAACCTTGTGAGGAGGAATTACCCCGTATGTGTTATGCTTATTACATACTACATATTGTGGGAGCTATACACGTATGAGGTGACGAGTGTCCGTGCGTATGCTAAAATTTCTGGTTATGTCCGGAAAGACTTAGATTCACGCCATGCTTTAATCGTACTATTTGAGTTATCATTGCCTATTTAATTACTTTATTTCGCATTATGACATGAGACTAGACTCGTTAATGGACTCGCTATTTTGGATATTCGACGAGCTACTTGATTAGCCATGAAAAATTATGCTTCCCTTACGAATTTCTCTCACGTTGTGCGTGTTCATCGAAACGTTTCCTTAAATTTCATAACTCACACGTATATTCGTGAGTGGGGTCAAGGACCCGTTAAAGCTCCTTATTCTAATGGGATCGGGCCGTTCGCATCGGCATGATATTGTAACACACTCTTATGGGATCGGGTCATTCGCCTCGGCATGATTATGTACCATACTCTTATGGGATCATGCCGTTCGTGTCGGCAGGATATTGTAACACACTCTTATGGGATCGGGTCGTTCGCCTCGGCGGTATCATGTAACACACTCTTTTGGGATCGGGCCATTCGCCTCGGTAACTTAATGAAATACTTTATGGGATCGGGTTGTTTTCCTCTCCAGAATCGTGCGTAATATTTGACAAGAAGCCAGTGTATCCGTGAGTTTTCTTGACTTGAGTTGTGATGACCTATCTAGTAGGGACCATATTATATACTCCATTGGAGGAGGTAACCTATATTTGAGGACTTATGTTTACTGTTCAAATGAGGATCGTATCATGTACCTATATTTGTTTTCAGTGTTTAATTACCGTGCTTCATACTTGTTTACTTTCTACTAAACATGATTTATTGGACCACTAGTAAGCGTTGATGTCGATCCCTCGTCACTACTTCTCCAGGGTTAGGCTAGATACTTACTGGGTACGCGTTGATTTACGTACTCATACTACACTTCTTCACCTATTGTGCAAGTATATATTTCTGGTGGTCTCTTGGGAGCAAAGATGCATCTATTGCGGGGACTTTATGGTGAGTTGTATCCCATATTACGATCCGCAACGTACAGAGCCTCCATCATAATTATTTACATTATCCTATCTATCTTGTATTCCAGACAGATGTTGTATTGTTATTTTACTTCCTAATAGATGCTCATGCACTTGTAACACCGGATTTTGGGGTGTTCTAGAATTTGTTTATGATTCTGCTTACCATTAAGACATTTTTACTTTATATTTTACTTAAATCATACGTATCTACGATTTTTGATGCATCGATCTTTCTATCTAATAAGATTCATGATTTTGAAAATAATAAAATGAATAATTAAGTTGGTAGTTCACCATTGGCTTGCCTAACAACGACGTTGGGGCCCATCACGACCTATAATGGGTTTTGGGTCGTGACAACTTGGTATCAGAGCTCTAGGTTCACTTAGGTCTCACGAGTCATGAGCAAGTCTAGTAGAGTCTTGCGGATCGGTACAGAGACATATGTACTTATCTTCGAGAGGCTATAGGGCTGTTAGGAGCACTTCCCTTCTTGATTCCTCGTCGTGCGATTTGATTCCCTTGAAGCTTATGCCTTCATTTCTTTTCTACTCACTTTTATACGATGTTTAGCGCTTGTTATCAATTGGCCATCGAGGAGTTGTAATGGTACTGCAGATGTGGTGTAGGATGTTTCTCCCCACGTATTTGGGCGGGCTATTTTCGTCACCTTGTGGAGGGGTGTTCTGTCATTTCAGCCCAGTGTTGGTGTTGCGACTTTAGGATCAAATCGGCATTTCCAGTGTTGATGGTTCGAGGGAGATGACCTCTGAGGTAGGTGTTTTGCTTAGGAATTTTGATTCTGATGAGAAGGGCTTGATTGGAATGTAGGAAAATGTAAGTATTTGGTTATCTTTTGGGATGCAATACGGCTTAGAGTTTCAAACATATTGTTGGACCTTTGGGTGATGTTAATGAATGAGAGAATTCTTACGACCGACGAATCAATAGGGACCTAGGGAGATTAATTGAGTTCATGATGGATGTAACTATAGAAATGATGTTGGAGGAGGTCAATATGAGGTTACACAAGTGGGCTATCTCCTGTGAGCAGGTTAGCGGTTGTGTGGTTTTGAGGAGGTTCCTATGAAGAATTATAGTTCTGTCCAACATAGGATGCATGTTTTGCGATGTGAGCTTGGTCGCTTGAAGAAGATGGTACGACTGTCAGGAGGTCGAGTGTGCGATTGTGGCTGATAATTCGGGACGTGTTAGGATTAGTGCAACAAGAACTTACGAGGAATTTGGCTGAGCAACTGTGTGGGATCATGGTAACTGGGAAGAAGAGGTTGTTGTGGGGTCTGGATCTATGTTGTTGTAGCGTAAAGCTAAGTGGGGGAGCTCACCGTCTATGATTGAGTCATATAGTTGTGTGCATGTATAGTTTCTGGTTATCGGTGCATTGGTGGATTAGTTATGACCAAGAGGACAAGGAATTTTGGACAAAGAATTTGATGTATATGTGTTACATTTCGCCTTAACGATGTGCAAGTATCAGGGATGGCTCACAATTTATGTTTCCTATGGATGTGATGTGCAAGGAAAAGAATCCATTTGGTTGCTTCGTTAGAAATGTTCATGTGTTAGTAGAGTACTAGAGTTTGGTTACATATTCGGGACCATATCAGAGTGGGTGACTCTCAACAATGGTTCTGGTGGGTTCAAGAATTAAAGTGTGGTGTTTAAAGATATTGGGTTCATTATGTGGTTGGGGACTGGGTTTTGCAGCAGAGTGTGAAGAATACTTGGGGAATTTTTATGTTATCATCGGGTCTATGGTGCAGTGTTAGAGAAATGGGAGAAACAACCTCAGATTCGCAGAAGGTCTTTTAGAACGAGTGTATCAGTTGGAGATACTAATGAGTGCATAAGAGGGTATGAGATGGCTGATGGGTATTGAGATGATGTGGTCTTGTGATTTGGGTTACTCGGGATGAGTGTTGTTTGAGGCCCGTTATGTGTTTGAATAGAACTATTATATCAAAGGAAAGTCAAGAGTAAGTTGGAAGAAGTTGAGTCAGTTCGTAATGGTTTGAATCAACATGGTTGTGGAAATAATCAGTTTTTTCAGTGTGTTAAGGCTATACATCTGATTCGTGGTTGTACGTGCGGTCATGACGACCACCGTAATTTGATTGATTTGGAAGTATTTGATTATGATGGCATGTTATGTGTAAATGGATCCCTGAAGAGTTATGGTAATTTAGACTGTAACTTGAGATTTGATTTTTTGCGGTTATAGAAATTTGGTTGCATATTGCAATTGTTCTTCTGAAATAAGTGGAGTGAAAGGGGTTTTAGCCGATGAAGTGTTTATTCTACTAGTGGTTCAATGGTTATGATGAAATTCTTGGACTCTCGTATATATGCATGGTAAATGCAATGAGAGGTATGGATATTGAAAGTTGAGGATCAGGGTTGCGGTTCGGTTTTGATAAGAAGGTCACGAGCTCGGAGGAGCGGGGGAAGATTTCAGATGTTCAAAGTATGCTAGCACTATTTTCGGGCAGCCTGAGGATGGTCTATTTTGTGGAAGAAGTGCTGGGTATTGAAATGCGGATGCTTGACTAGCACTATGGAAATAGCATGGTTGATATCTATTAATGTTCAGATTTTACTATTTGGTGCGGATGGTTGTGGGAGTATATCCCACAGGAAGATCGTATAGGTGTGACTTGTTAGTCATTCGATTGTTAGATATTGAAATCAAGTATAGAGATTTTGGTACTATCTCCAATGTGAGAGGTTATGACTGAGAGGCGCTCTATTTCTTTGGCTGTGGACGGTGGGAGTTTGTTCCGGATTTGACGGCTACTCTTATGTGTCATGCATATGGTCAGTGTGGTTCTTTGAAAGGTTATTGACCCAGTATGGAATGATTGGAATTAGCTTGAGGTTAGCTAGTAGATCTAATGTGAATGCATGCCCTACATTAGGTCGGAAGTATTCATCCAGCATAGCATTACTTATGGAGGAGTTTTCGGATGTTGGATATTATTCCCGTCGTCAGCTATTCTCTTAATACTCTATTATGCCATGTGGGTTGTGAGACGACTTGATTATTCACACGTGTGTTTTGGTCCCATATAGCTTGTCGTTTATTATACCTTAGTCAAGCTCGAGTTTTGTAGCGCATGGCGCTATCCGTATCCCCAGTGTTGTTTTTTTGCACTTGACGTGCTCGTGGTCGATATTCGAGCATTTTGTAGGTTTGAGCAGTTTGGCTCGATAGGTACTTCCTTGTTGATTATTATGTATGGATCGGGTGGCACACCGCCATGGTTATGATGCTTGGATTGAGTTGCACGCCACAACAGTGAGATGTTGGGTACGGTTCCCTATACTTATTTTTGTGTGTTTTGTTTCTCATTCTCTAAGAAAGGTTCATAGCATCTGTTCAGCCATTTTATTCGTTATGCGGGCTAGGTAGTTCTTTGCCAGAGTTCGTTCTTCCTTATATGTCATATTCGAGTTGTAGCTTGTTGGTGCATTGATGGTGTCATATGAGATCTTAGTCAGTGTCTGGGGTGGCGTATTGCCTGAGCAGCTTGTACTGGGTGAGATGAGGTTATTAGACTTGAAATCAGTGCGATCAGATTTATGCAAGGTATATTAAAGAGAAAATATCACTATTCAGTTCAGAATGAGGTAACAGTTCTTGTCAAGCGGAGAAACACCATGAGTTATTGATTTGACGGGTGGTTATGAGTTCCTGCACATCTCTTTCATCGTTGCAGTATTGTGAGGGTTGAGACCAGGCTTATATGTGTTATGAGGCATACTACGAGCATCTGGTTCGTGAATTTGCTGTTATTGTAGTCGGAGGATGTTATTATGGACATACGAATTGTGCGGGGGCATTGTGTGATCTCAGCACGGGTGCATGATCATATTTGGTACAATGGGTTGAGATTGTTACGGTTTTCATATGTTGGAATAAGGTATCGTGGAGAATTTCGGATGTTGGAAGAAGGATCTTCAGTCTGCTCGAGCTAATGTGTTCACGTGGGTTGTGGTGGCACGAGTAGGTGAAGCTTCGACTAGGTTCGTATTTCTTTTTCGGACGTGTTGGTATAATTGGTTGAGGTCCCGAGGGCCCCAAGTGGATTCCAGATGGTAAACAGATCGAGTTTGGGCTTGGAGGAATGCTGGACCTGCTGTCATCTAGTGTAACTGCACCTGCGAGGTTTCACTGCAGAAGCGGCCAGTAGGGTCACAGAAGCGATTCTAGGAGAGCTGGGCAGTGCCAGCAGGTGCGAGACTTTTTCGCATCTGCGATGGCGCAAATGCAGCCTCTTGGAGCGCAAAAGCGAAGTGTAGCGCATGAGCGAGGTAGATTTGCGAACGTGCGATGTCGCTGGAGCGGGACGTTGTCCGCAAGTGCGAAGGGGCGGCCTACAGTGTTTTACGCAGAAGCGGTCTTAGTGTCGTAGAAGCAACGTCGCAGAAGTGGCCTTTGGCTTCGTAGGTGCGAAAGTCGCCGGGGCAGAATGTTTAAGTTAGCCAAATCGGGTTTTGGCTCATTTCACCTCTTTTCTCTCGTTGGAGCCGGCCTTAGGGGTGATTTTGGAGTGCCATTTTGTCATCCTTCATGAGGTAAGTAATTCCCACATATTGTGAGTTAAATACATGGTTTATATATGAATTTAAACATGAAAATTTGTAGAAATTGGTATTTTTGGATTTTGACCACGAATTTGGACATGGAATTGAGAATAAATTATATATTTGAATTCGTAATGTTATGGGTAATGGTTATTCGAAAATATTCAGAATCCGGGCACGTGGGCACGAGGGTTTCTTTTATAGACTTTTTGAGCGGAGTTGGAAATTTGTTTAAATTGATTTGTTATGAGTATTAGAGTATATTGTTATGGGTTTGCACATTGTTTGACAAGGTTTGAAGCGACGAGCATTAGTTTGAAAGAATTTCTTCAACAAAGATTTCGAGTTTTGAAGGGGATTGTGGTCAGATTTGAATAAATTTTATATGGTTAGACTCGTGAGCGAATGGGTGTTCGTATTTTATGACTTTTACCTGATTTCTAGACATGGGCTCCACGGGAGATTTTTGAGTTAATTTTGAAATTTTTGTTAAAGTGTTGATTTCATTAATTAGACGAGTCTATTATGGTTGTATGTATGATATGTAATTGCTTTTGGCTAGATTTTGGCCATTCGGAGCCGGATATTCGTGGGAAAGGCATTGTGACCGATTGATTGGGCTTGGTTCGAGGTAAGTGACTTGCCTAACTTTGTGTGGGGGAAATTCCCTTAAGATTTGAAACTATTGTGATATGTGAGCGCCGTGTACGTGAGGTGACGAGTACCTACACGTGCTAGTTGTGGAAAAACCTGATTTGTTTACTGAACATCAACTTGTTTTCCTTTTATTTTGAGTTATACCATTTTTATGAGTATTAATCTATTTTCATTATTAATTGAGTTATTCCCATTTGCGTAGCTATCCTTTTTAGTCTAATACAATATGTCTACGTGTCTTAATTGCCTATGTGAACTCTGTGCAGCATGCTTAGTGAATTTCCTGCTTTTTCCTTGACTGTTACTTAGTCTAAATCATAAGATTTCGTGATGTAGTTGCATTTCTATTGTTTGTGCTGCATATTTACTTTGGGACTACGGAACGGTATTCCAGTAGATCCCCCTGCACATTTACTTTGGGACTACAGAACGGTATTCTTGGAGATCCCCATGCACATTTACTTTGGGACTACGGAACGGTATTTTGGGAGATCCCCCTGCACATTTACTTTGGGACTACAGAATGGTATTCCGGGAGATCCCCCTGCATATTTACTTTGGGACTACAAAATGGTATTCCGGGAGATCCCCCTGCACATTTACTTTGGGACTACGAAACGATATTCCGGGAGATCCCCCAGCACATTTACTTTGGGACTACGGAACGGTATTCCGGGAGATCCCCCTGCACATTTACTTTGAGACTACAGAACGGTATTCCGGGAGATCCCCCTGCACATTTACGTTTGGGACTACGAGACGGTATTCCGGGAGATCCCACTGTTCTATTTCTGTGTACTGAGTTGTTACCTTCAATGATTTCATTGTTGATAAATTTTTAGCCTTTATTTCATTGCGGTATTACACTCTATACTATTTTATTATATAATTACCAGTAGGGCCCTGACCTGACCTCGTCACTACTTGACCGAGGTTAGGCTGCTTGACACTTATTGGGTACCGTTTGTGGTGTACTCATGCTACTCTCTGCACATGTCTTTCGTGTGCAGATCCAGGTGCACCTTATCAGCCGCACTATCAGTGAGCCGGGACAGCCTTAGAGACTTCAAGGTATATCTGCCGCATCCGCAGACCTCAGAGTCCCCTTCTACTCTTTTTCATGTCCATTATCTTCTGTATTTTTTCTTGTTAGATTCTGATGTATAGAGACACTAGATTGTTTCCTTCTGTAGTTTGTGATTCACGATGTTCCGGGTTTTGGGATTTGTTGTGTATTTTTGAATAGTTGATTAAATATATATTTTTATTTCATTATTTCGCAAAATGTTAGGCTTACCTAGTTGTAGAGATTAGGTGCCGTCGCGACGTCACACGGAGGGGAAATTGGATCGTGACAAATTAATGATGGGTTGATGGGTCGCACAAGAATTAGAACAATGAAGAACAACGGAGGTTGGAAGAAAGGCATGGGAAAAATACCCACGGGGTTGTATACAAAGAAACCATACCTGACAACTGGTAAAGAAGAGATAGGCGCATGATGCACATTAAAGACTACAAAGAAGGAAGATTCATTAATAGCCGCGGATATGAAAAGGAAATCGACATGATCCCTGATTTAGCGCGATTGGTTATTATTACGATAACCGTTACAAATTACTCAAGTAACGGGCAATCAATGTAATTAATATTGGTAACAGGAGTGAATCAAATATGGCAAAACAGTTACATATTGTATCTTTATATAATCCCCTGACCATTGTTTGTACGATCATCAAAGAATTCACAAATACATACTATCAGTATTTTATTCTTATTTCTCTACTTGATTGAAGATACTTATTCTCAACTCTTGGAAGGAAGCTACGATTATCAATAAGATTTTCTTTTCTTTATTCACTTAATATTTTATTTTCATTACTTCTTATTCTTCTATATTAAAATTAGTTATCCGATTTATTTTATTATTTGCTTTGACCACAAAAATTATTTTTTGGTTAAATAAATTAGTTTCGTTGCTGGAAAATCTAGTAATCTTTTCACTTTCCATATTTTATCTTTAGCAACGAATTATGTCTACTACTAATGAAACTATTCAGGTGGTGATGGAGAATATGGAAGGAAACAAGAGGGAACTCCTCCATACCACACCCGCATCTACTTTACCGTATTTACGAGAAAATTTACCTAAAAGATATGCTAATCGTAATGTTGGACAATAAATTGACGAATAGTCAAATGAGCAAGATAATTTAAAGTAGGTTATTGCTCAACAGATTGGTGAAGCCTTGTGTACTTTTGCAAGTGGGCTACTAAGTTTTGTACAAGCTCCACCACCAATGAACACAACTGTGGAAAAACCTCATTCAGGGCTTAAAAACTCTGGAAGTGGAAAAATGCCAAATAATTCTGGAGCCGGAGGGTCAGGTACACCAAATAATTCTAATTTATAAAATTTAGTACTAACCTTGCAGAAACAGCTCAAGGAACAAAACGAGCAGATAGAGCAGATACTAATAGTACGACGTGTGATTAAATGAGTAGATATTGACAAGTATTCACAACAACCTAGAAGCCAAGTGCAACACCGTTATCAATACCCAAAAAATTCAAGATGCTCAGTATTCCTAAATATGATGGGACTAGTGACCCGCGAGATTATGTTACCGCATTTACTACAGGAGTCAAAGGCAACGATTTAACCAAGCAGAAAATCAAATTGGTATTGGTGAAGAAATTTGGGGAAACCCTTATAAAGGGAGCATTAACTTGGTATTCGTTCTTATCT